>NW_028242555.1:600000-934045 GCF_964263255.1 Lissotriton vulgaris | reverse complement strand
GAGAAGAATGTTGTGGAATTGTTTGGTGTAGAATGGACTGGAGTTGTGTGGCTCAGAAAGGAGTGGAGTGGAGTGGAGTGGAATTGTGTTTGCAGAAAATAAGTTGTATAATTTCTTATCTGTAAGCCAAAATTCAGCCTTCTTGCATTCCTCTGTTAAGTCAGAGGTAACAGGATTTGCCAGATTGCTTTGATGAAGTGACCCAGTGAGAGGCTATCAGGTGGAGAGGTCTCTGCTACACAGGTATGCCAGAGCAGGGCAGAGGGGTCATAAAGTATGTAGCTTCAAGGAGGACTGGGACAGGCAGGCAATGTCAGGTCAATTAACGCCATTGTTGAACTGTATTTTAAAATGACCCACATGGCTCCATTTTGTGTTGCCATGCTCTCGGCAACCTGGTGAAGAATTGCTTTCCACGTCCCTGTTGAAACTTGCAAAACTGTTGAACTGTATTTTAAAATGACCCACATGACTCCATGTTGTATTGCCATGCTCTCGGCAACCTGATGAAGAATTGCTTTCCACGTCCCTGTTGAAACTTGCACAACCCTCCCCTCTCCTTGTGGTCGAGCCGATTCCAAGAAGCTGCCTGTGTGCCTCACCCCCCCAGTTGTGCCAGAGACTCAGCCACATCCTGTCTATTGTTGGCAACTCAGCCTGTCACGACCAACTGCCCCGTGACCACACCATGTGGACGAGGAAGCACAAGGCTGTGCCCTGTGACCACACCAACTGATAGTGGAAGCACGAGGCTGTGCACTGTGACCACGCCAACTGATAGAGGAAGCACGAGGCTGTGCCCCATGACCACACCAGTTGGGCAAGGAAGAACGGGGCTGCGTACATTGTGCAATCCAACACAGAGGTCCCCTGGCCACGATTGCACCACACAAGACTGACGAACAACTTGTCAGATGAGGAACTTATCTGAATAAGGAACTTGTACTGTGCAAATGGGCGTGGCTATCGCTATGAATATGTGTAGGCTGCGGAGTAAAGCAGTAGTCTCCGTAGAATTGTCTTTGTACCATTCTGGGACCCTGTCCTTAGCTCGAGCCAATAAATAACTTGGTTCCCTCCCCGGCTGGTTGTCCTGGCCTCTTTGGTAATGTATTTATGCAAGAAGAACCCGTAGATTCTAAGGTGTCCCCTGCATCGCTGGCTTTGACTCTCCTAGTGGGGAGGGGTCTCCAAAAGCTGGTTATACACAACCCTCCCCGCTCCCTGGGGTCGAGCCGATTCCAAGAAGCTGCCTGTGTGCCTCACCCCCCCAGTTGTGCCAGAGACTCAGCCACATCCTGTCCATTGTTGGCAACTCAGCCTGTCACGACCAACTGCCCCATGACCGCACCATGTGGACGAGGAAGCACGAGGCTGTGCCCTGTGACCACACCAACTGATAGAGGAAGCGCAAGGCTGTGCACTGTGACCACACCAACTGATAGAGGAAGCACGAGGCTGTGTCCCATGACCACACCAGTTGAGCAAGGAAGCACGGACTGCGTACATTGTGCAATCAGAGACAGATGTCCCCTGGCCACGATTGCACCACACGAGACTGACGAAGAACTTGTCAGATAAGGAACTTATTGAAATAAGGAACTTGTACTGTGCAAATGGGCGTGGCTAGTGCTATAAATATGTGTAAGCTGTGGAGTAAAGCAGCAGTCTCCGTAGAATTGTCTTTGTACCATTCTGGGACCCTGTCCTTAGCTCGAGCTAATAAATAAGATACTTCCCTCCACGGCTGGTTGTCCTGGTCTCTTTGGTAATGTATGATTTAAGCAAGAAGAACCTGTAGATTCTAGGTATCCCCTGCACCGCTGGCTTTGACTCTCCTAGTGGGGAGGGGTCTACAAAAAGCCCGTTCTACAGTTTGGTGCCCAACGTTGGGCGTCTTCAGCGGTCGTCATCGAGCCTGATGGTCGTGAGGAGTCTGTGATCGAATTTTAAGGGAGGCGCGCCACTACATTGGCTGAAAATTGTGTTTGTGGGCCCGAGGTCTCCGATTGTGTGATTCCTCCCTTCAATGGGCTACCCGACTGCGGCCCCGACTGACGCCCCAGTTCTGGTTCCTAGTTTTGGGAGATCGGGACCTTTGTGACACCTGCCGTGTGATGGAAGAATAATGGTCAGGTAAGAGTGGGAGTGGCCCACTTCTTTGGTGAATTGTATTTCTGTTTTGGGTATTGTTCGACTTTTGCAAAAGCCGAAAACCAAAGGGAAAGTACAGTTATATGCTGTAAATGTTAGATTTCACCCTTTGATCTTTGAAACCAGGAAACACGTCTAGAGATCCCTGGATTTAGCACGTTTCGGAAATGGTGTTGCTGTTATTGTACACAGGACTCCGCATTGGAGGAATCTTGTCCGATTCTTCCTTTGGGGCCCCCTAATCATGAAGTTTATTCTAAACATGGTGTTGGCCCAATTATGGTTTGCTCACTTTGGCATAAGTATACAAAGGGTAATGCTGAGTTACAATGGCCAGTGTACTGTAGTTTTGAACCTCCTGTGTTAGATAATTTAGAGGAGAAGTTGTTTCAAAGAAAAGCTAGACCTGCGATGTTTGATTCCTTTCAGGTTTGGGGCAAGGAGTCCAAACAGAAAGAAATCAAACTCAAAAAGAATGATGCTAAAATAATACGTATAAAAAAGAACGAAGCTAAAATAATACGTATGAGTGTGGCCAGCAGCCTAACATGGCGGACGTGTCTTGGTAAGGCTCTGTCCACGGGGCCTTCATTATCCTGGAATTATCCTGCAGAGGTGCTCCCGCGCAGCCGAGACCGAGCAGGGCTAGTGAGTTAGAATACAAGGAGGCCATTGAGACAAGGAGCGGCAGTAACAGAGAGAAGGGGACTGAGCAGCGGCACTGAGGAAGAGTCACCGGAGGAGCGAAAATCGCCCACGGCCTGGTCGCGGCCTGGTTGCTCCGGAGACCTTGGGAGACGAGGCGGAAACCACGGGGAGAGGGGGCAGAACTGACCCGTGCTCGGTGCTCCAATAATCAGGTGTGCGCGGCCAGCGCAAGGGGGTACGAGGTCCTGAGGCAAGCGACGCGAGGAGAGACCCAGCTGGACAGCGAGAGGAGGTGAGCCCAAGCCCGGAGGCGGACCAGAGGCCTCGGCAAAGCGGGCCCCAGGGGGGGCTGGGCTGCAGAACACAACCCGCGGCGGCCCTCTAAGTCCTCTGCAGAGTGCATCAGCGAGCACGCAGGCTACTCGGACCAAGTGACGCTCCTCACCTGGGACACCCGGCAATCGCCTACAGCCTGTACTTCTGCACGGGGTGATCTCCGCAAAATGGTGCCGTACTTCGGACTCACCAGGATTAAGTCGGGAACCCCTCGGAGGCTGAAGTGGCGGGTCCCCCAGCCCTATGAACCCGCTCTGGACTTGCGGCGGACTGCTGATTGAGGTCTCGAATGGCTCGCAGGCACACTGAAGGTGGGTGCCCATTTGCGAAGCGCTGCATTCCTGGTGATTGCACCCCTGCCTGACCCTAACATTGCAGCCCGCAAGACACCCTGAATTACGCTGTCCGCTCCTCACTCACGAAGCCTGCTGATAACACACCCGCTAACAGGGGCGCCGGTGGCTGGAGGGGCCCTCAGTTGCCGCCCCGCATCTGTGTCCGAGCTCAAGGCCGAACTTAACTCGAGGGGGCACCCCTTTCTTCTTCTTCTTACCCCCCAGAACATGGCGACGAAGCGGTGCTAGTACTCCGTCTGCCACTACCACACCGGCGCGATTCAGCATACAGAGGGGCATTGTTGGCCAGAACCAGATGAGTGGCGGAGGAGCCAGTAGGCTAAGGCATAGCTGGAGCAGCAGCTGTCCACTTCATCTGGCCACACCTCACACAGTGCCTTGTGAGCAATTTCGGCGTGCGCTGACCCACACGCAACAGAACCCCGGAGCTGCAAGGGACCACCACACTCCTCTGTCCCAGGACTGAGTTGACAACTAGTGGGGGGGCCTCTAGGTATAGTGCCAGACACGGACTCGGCGACAGGCGCGAGTCGCACGCACAGGAACGCCTATAAAGAGGCGCCGAACAACGGGGGAGCACAGGATAGCGACAACTGCGCTGGACCAGTCGGAATCCTACACAGCAATCACCCGGAGCTGGCCAACTGGCGGAGGTGGCCTAGCCTGATTTTCTCCCCTTTGGCGGCTGAGGCGGCGATACCGGGACTGGTGGGGCACCCTCCTTTACATACTGGCACACTGAAACTGCACATTGATGCCAACGGCGCAGCAACTGGCGATGGGGAGGTTAAGGGACAAGCTAAAGCAACAGCAGCAGGCGGCGGGCGACACGGGCCCAACGCAGGAGAGGAGCAGGGAGGACTCGGAGCTCACGATGCTGGCAGCTAAGATGGACACTGTTTTGGCGGCGGTGGAGTCTATTGGAACCACCCTGGCTCAAAACAAAACATCCCTTGAAGTGCGGATAGATAAGGTCACGTCGGATTTCACGCTGCTGCATGCAGATCACCGTAAACTGTCGGAGGCGATCACCACCCAACGCCAGTCCGTCCAAGAACTGCAACCCGTTGTGCGCAGTCATGCCTCAGCGCTCCAAGATCTGGTGGATAGGGTTCATGCGCTAGAAGACCGCGCTGAGGATGGGGAAAGGCGCTCCTGGCGCAACAACGTCAGGGTGGTTGGCCTGCCGGAGGGAGAGGGGGGGAAGAACCTCGAGAAGTACATGGAGCGGTGGCTGCAAGAACTCCTGCCACCCGGGACGCTATCCGCTCATTTTGTAGTAGAAAGGGCGCACAGAGTACCAGCGCAGGCCCAGCAGCCGGGGACAAGGCCTCGCCCATTTCTCTTTAAACTCATCAACTATCGGGACCACAACGTGCTGTTCCACGAAACCCGGAAGCTGGCTGATCTCAAGGTGGGCAACAGCCGAGTGCTGTTCTTTCCAGACTACACAGCGACAGTGCAGAAGCAAAGAAGCACGTATATGGCTGTGAAGCGGCAGCTGCGAGAGCTGAAACTACCTTACTCCTTGCGGTTCCCCTCACGCCTCCGAGTGGTCACCAAGGAGGGCACGCGCTTCTTTGAGGCCCCGTCGGACTTTTGGGACTGGCTAGAGGAGACGGGGAAGTGGTCGGGGACGAGGCCCATGGGTCCGGAGGTCGGCGGCTGGCAAGAGCAGCGATCCAGGAAGCGGAGGAGGAAGAGAGGAGCCAGACAGAGTACAGACCCAGGCCGTGTTGTCCCAAGCCCAAAGTGGATGCGGCAGGAGAGGCAGGAAGAGCTAGAGGCAGTTGCGACGTTGGGAGCGGCCAATAGCACCGACAGCTTCGAAGTCCGGCAGCAGAGTGATGTGGATGCGAGCGAATCGTCCTCTCCATCCACCGTGCTGTCAGAAGACATCAACCTATCAGTGGTGACACCACAGACATTGGATTTCCTGATGTGACTGTGAGAGAGTCTCTGGTGATTGGGCTGAAGGCCCTACCTATAGGACATTGAGCACTATATCCTTTGCCTGGCTGCTGCGCAATGCACTGTTCGGGTGGGACACTGACTCTGCAGTATGGATGTTGCGCGGGGAGGGCGCACCACCTGGGTCCTGGGGAGAGCACTCCAACCTACGGATAGGCAATGCTGGCACTGGGGGGCAGACAAAAGGCCAAGTAGCCGGCCCAAGACCGGGGGGGGGATTATTACGTGTTAAGCATGTTAGATATCCTTTGAGCACCTCTTAGACACTCACAGGCCCTGGATAAGCGAGCAACCTCACAACATTGCTGGCTACACATCTCACCGCGCGAACACTGTGCTGAGAATACGACCCACTGAGGGACAGACCCACTTTTCGTTTGGACGTATGCCCCGTTGGGTATCCGCCCCATATGTTCCATTGTTGAATGTTGGTTACAAGATGCAGAAGCGACATACAGACATCTCCCCGGAGCAACAGTCCACTGGCCTCGCTTGGTACCCTTCCCACCCCCGACTCCCGCGCAGAGACAATGCAACACCATACATGGCGAGCACTGACATTGTGACTTGGAACATCCGCGGCATGCACACCCAGCGTGCCGTTACTCTGTTTCTCTTATCTACAGCGGCATGGGGTAGGGATCGCGCTTCTACAAGAGACGCCTATGTCCCAAACAGAACTTGGAAAGCTCTGTTGGTGCTGGAGAGGCCAGATATACGGCACAGAATATTCAGCACATGCGCGTGGCACGCTAATTTGGGTAAGAGCTGGCACAGGTGGACCAGGAGGGGAGGTACTCCCTGGCAAAGGGAAAACTCAACGGACAGGTGGTTCTATTGGGTTCCTTATATGCCCCTAACACGGGTCAGCAACCATTCCTGAAAAGCCTGAATCGAGTCCTTCACCCATACGCTGGTCTTCCATGGTTACTAGGCGGAAACTTTAAAATGGTGCTAGACACGCACCTGGACCGATCCTTTCCCCCGCTACGCTTTGAACTGGTGGCGTCAAATGCGCAGGCGCTGCAGCACTGGCTTACCCATTGGGGAATACATGACCTCTGGCGGGTACAGCATCCCACCGATAGAATATACTCATACTATTCAGCAGTACATGACCTGTATGTCCGTCTGGACCGCATAGTGGGCTCCCGGTCAATGCTCTCGCTCTTGGCTGTGACGGAATATCTAGGTAGAACGCACTCTGACCATAATCCCCTGTTGTTCCGGATTAGCTGGGACGCGGACCGGCCACCTGTACCTATGTGGAGGTTGCAGCCGGCCGCACTTGAAGACGCTGAGTTTCGCTCCTCACTAGGCACTGCCATCCTGGCATATTTTGAGGACAATGCGGAGACGGCGGCCGATCCCCTGATGGAATAGGATGCGCATAAACCGACCATCCGTGGACACTGTAAAGGGGCTACCTGGAATATTCGCAAGACGGTGTCCGATTCCCTGACTAGACTGGAATCAGAGCTTCTGCGATACGAGAGGAAGGGCGAAGGGGCAGGCAAACACTCGGTCAAGCTGGGGGAATTGAAGGGGGAGCATGCAACCCTAATAGAAAGGCTGAGATGCCACAATTATGCGGCGCATACGGCCAAGATGCATGCTAAGGCGGATAGGGCTGGGCGACTTCTGGCCTGGTTGGTACAAAGATCGGACCGAGGGGCATTGGTGGGAGCCATTCATACAGGGAGAGGGGTAATGGTATACACACAGCGCGAAATCCACCAGGCGCTGACTGATCATTACAGACAGCTGTACACGGCCCGGGGTACTGGACCAGACATGCGCTGGTTGAGTTCCTTGACCTGGTCGCGCTGCCCACTGCCACTGACGACCAGAACGGGGCACTCTGTGCCCCTATCACCCTGGAGGAGGTTGGGGAAGCGATACATGCCCTGGCATCGGGGAAATCTCCGGGTCCCGACGGCCTGCCAGTCGAATATTACAAGGCCAACAGAGAGATCCTGGCGCCCTGGCTCCTCCAACTATACAAAACAGCAATTGACGAGGGCAGGCTCCCACCGACCTTACGAGAGGCCTTTTTGGTGTCGCTGTCCAAGCCTGGCAAGGACCCCGCAGAGCTAGGCTCATACCGTCCGCTAGCAATGCTGAATGTGGATTACAAAATATACGCCAAAATCCTTGCAGAGCGGTTAGCACTGGTGGTCCCACATTTAGAGCACCCAGACCAAAACGGCTTCGTACCGGCGTGGTCCACATCACTGAACCTTAGGCGGTATTTCAGAGTAGCAGCGGAAGCGACGGGGGACTGACCTAAAGCAGGATGTCTGGTATTAGACCTGGAAAAGGCATTTGACAGTCTTGAGTGGGGGCATATACAGTCAGTACTGGAGAAGTACGAATAAGACACTGATTTCCTGCAGATCGTGGACCTTTTGTACCGTAATCCGGTGGTCCTCGTGAGGTTGGAGCCCTATGTATCGGAGGCAGTGGCGGTGGGCAGAGGCACCCGACAGGGGTGCCCGCTGTCCCCGCTACTCTTCGCGCTGGCCATGGAGCCTTTGGCTGCGGCCATGCGGCAAACACTAGTTGTTGGGATCCCGCTGGGGTATGGCGTACACCAGGTATTGCTCTATGCTGACGACCTGCTAGTATTTGTCAGAGATGTGAGCAATATCCCGGAAAGTCTGAAGCAGAGCTCTCTGGACTTCGGGTTAACTCAGGTAAGTCGGGGCCTCTTTGCATTTAGCGATGGAGTGGAAGACCCAGTGTTCAGACCACAAGGCACAAGAGTCCAGTGGATGGCGGATACATTTAAATACCTGGGAATCCAGATTTATTGCCAACCGACCGATCTCCTCGACAGGAATTTAGGTCGAGCAGTGTCAGCGCTCAGGTCTCAGATTAGCTTTTGGTCCACACTCCCACTAACACCCACGGGCAGAGTAGCCCTGGCTAAAATGGTCATGCTCCCGCGCTTGCTATACTATTTTACTAACTTGCCACTGTTTCTCCCAGCTTCCTTTTTCACCACGGTTAATAAGGTCCTCCGTGACTTCATCTGGGGCTCCTCCAGACATCGGCTGGCACTCCGGAAATTGTTGCTCCCCACCGATAGAGGCGGATTAGCTGCCCCCTGCTTTGAGCACTACTATCTGGCCGCGCAGCTTCAGTGGATTGCCCGCTGGTTAGAGTACAGGGGGAGGGAGGACACGGCTACCGGTGATCCTCCATACACGCTGGAGTGAATACACGTGCTGTTTCACCCATTGGCCGCCCCGGCACACCCCACCCCGCTACTGCTGATGGTGGCATACAAGTGCTTTCGCAGGACACTGCGGCTCACGCGGGCAATCTTTCCATACGCGCCGGCGGTACCCTTGGAGGGCTCACCGGGAGGCGGGGGGGTGCTTACACGTCCCATGCTAGAAAGGTGGCATGATGCAGGAATACAGACACTAGGCGACCTATACAGAGACGGGGAGCTGACACTGTATGAGACACTGGTCACTGACGAGGGGCTTCCCCCAGGGGGGTTCCTGCTGCACCACTCCCTCCTGGCACACATGACGAGGGGATGGGGGGGATGTCACGACAGAGCCTGAGCAACACCTCACTATACAATATCTCCACGTCATGGGAAGGGGGAGGCATCTGGTAAATGGTTTGCTGCATCACTGAGATCACACACGGCAATACGCCTGGACACACTAAGGGGTAAATGGGAGCAGGACCTGGGGCGGGCACTTGAAGATAAAGAATGGGAGAAAGTCCTCAAGAGCCCAGTGCGAATATCCCGGAACATGCGCTTTCGCCAAATTCAGGTCGACATAATTCATAGGGCCTACCTCACCCCAGCCTTAATTAACAGATACTTTCACAGGGCGGACGCGTCCTGCCCAAGATGCGAGGCTGTGGATGCTGACCTACTTCACATTCTATAGGGATGTACAGGGCTGGGCACTTACTGGGAGGACATCAGTAGGCTCCTTGCGCAGTGTACTGGGCGCATCATTCCGTGTAACTGGTCTGAAATCCTCCTACATCTTTTTAAGAGGCCCCCAAAAGATAAGGCGTCGTCCCGATTCCTAGACCTGGGGATGGTGGTGGCAGCGCGCCTCCTCACCAAGAGGTGGAAGCCGCGGGATCCGCCTATCGTGCAGACTTGGACCCTGTCCCTTCAAGCATGGGCCCGGGCGGAATGGACTGCTATACAGCGGAAGGAAACAGTGGGGCTCCGCAGGGAGCCTATGTTATGTTATGTTATGTTAATAACATTTATTAGGTGCAACAGCTGCCCCAGCAAAGGGGCGTCCTGGCGCCAGATCATGTACACAACACAACAGATCAGAGCTGAAAAGAGGGGAATGGCAGAATCCTGGGAACGCATGCTTCATACCCTACAGTCGGCAGGAAGTGCTGCCAGTGGAGGAATAGCAGAAGACTAGTCGGGGCTACCGACGGCTGGCGGACGCACGCAGCGAGTGTTATACATGACATCTCACCTTGTGCAATGCACAATGCTGCAGTGCAGGGGAATAGCGGGAGTTGGAGACATGTGGGGGCGGGGGGAGGACTCCTTTGTGGGTGGAGGGAGGGGGAGAGATAGGCTGGAGAGGGCTTGGGATGCGATGGGGGGACAACATTTACTGTATGCTCACGACCATGTCGCAATGTGCTTGTTTGAATTAGTGAAGTTAAGAGTTTTACTGTTTTGAAATATAACTCATTTCTGTACCTGGGGCTGGGTCGTACAGGCCCTTCTAGATTACGGATACGCTTGGGCACATCTGCTAACTGTGGGAATGTTCACACACTACGGTGAAGTACCTAAGAGACATAATACGCTTTCCATAATTGAATGTTGAAACGTACTCGCAGTAATGTATTGTATGGTTATTTATGTGCATTGTACTGTCTATAAAATGCAAAATGCCAATAAACAGATTTGACAAAATAATACGTATGAGTGTGATTCAGAAAGCCCAGAATCACGATAATCAGAGAATAGAAGAGGATATAGTAATACATGATAGTTTACAAGGAATGCAGATAGATGGATGTTACGGTACAAAGAAGGTTCCCGAAAAGGCCCGGGACAAGGAGGATGACCCTCTCATGTCCTCTATGTTGATCACCCATCCACCTTGTACCCCCTCCATGTATCCGGCCCTTGATCCCACACAATTGACTCCCGCTACTGCTCCGAGTGTTGCCCCTGCCCATGCCCTGGTTTGTCCGATGCCTCGGCCACTTGTTCCCAACGCCCTGACTATTCAGGCCACTGTACCAAAGCAAGTCCAGTGCAAAATAGTGGACCTAGAGGATCTCTAGGGACATCCCTTGTTGGGCACACTATGCCTTTATCTTTCTACTAAGAAAAAGATTTCCATTCTTGTTGATTTGTTTTTCATTAGAGAGATTTATTCCATATTAACATATTCATTTAGCTTTTCATGGTTGTAACTTCTCGATACTTTCAAAATACAGGCAATGTCATTCTGTTGCTCAAATCCAATGCATTTCGGGCATTATGAGGTCATGCCCTTCATCAGGGAAATAGACACTAAAAAAACGAAAATGAGGTGGCATTTACTAATATCAATGGTATAACAAATCAAAAAGACAGATCAAAAACATGTCAAGAAACAAGCCAACTAAATCTCTATTTCTCATTATATATGAGGCATACAGGTCCAAACGTGCATTTTGATCGTGCGGGGGTGTGTAGTGGATAGAGGTATGCATGCAGGGGTATTAGGACACGATTACTTACATGCCGTTCTTCATGTAAGTATTTGAAGGCTAGAAAAAATATGAAGGGTATGGTTTAGGTTAATCCTCGAAAACTGGAAGAAAACGGGTTGTGCGCGAGCCAAAAAGACCGCGTGCGAGTACGCATATGGAACTAACCTGATCCGATGTGAGTTTCACTCGTTCTGCTTTCTTTCGCCGTAGCGGTTCCGCGTAGCAGCGGCTGCGAGAAAACAGTCCGCGCTCTCCTGGTTTTTGAAAAAGGGTAGTGGTCATGTGTTGTGTCACGTGACGATGGTCAGTGAAACAAGACTAAGCGATATCGCTATGTGTTGGTCCGAGGAATAGGCAGTAACTTAATAATGCTGTGAGATAGACGAACAGCAATATTGAAGGATGAAATGATAAGGAAACGGCGGTTTCACAAGAAATGGGAAAAAATTTGGAAAAAATAAAATAAATCTCGTCGAGTGTAAAAACAGTCCGTAGGAGCCTCGAACTGATGGGTCCTAGTGTCAGGGTCGGTGTCATAAGCAATGGTGCTAAAGGTGTGGGTTAAGGGGGGTGGGATGAAAGTGAGGGTACATATGTGTACATGTGTCTAATATTGGGAACCCAATACAGTATACACAAGCAGCAATCTTCAGAGCAATTAATTTAAAGATAACATGCAAATTCAATTCGGTCGTTGAGACCCATTGGTTTTTGGGTGAACAATTTATAAATCCAGTAATTCTCTCTTCTCAATAAGAATTTCGTATTGTCTCTTCCCTCTGTTTTCTGGATAATCTCAAGGATGATGTATTTAATTTGAGAAACATTATGTTGAGCTTCCACGAAGTGTGATGCTAAAGATGATTTAGTGTTCTTCAAGCGTATGTTTGATTTATGCTCAATCAGGCGTGTCTTGATGCGACGTTCTGTTTTGCCCACGTACATCTTGCCACATGGGCATCTGATTCCGTATATGAGATTGGACGATTCACAGGTACCGTTTACCTTCAATTTGATGGGGTAACCTTGTGTGGGGTGGCATATTTCATTGCCCCTGATTATATTGTTACAACTGCCACAGTTCAAACAAGGTTTGGTTCCTGAGTATGTGGTATTGTCAGGAAGTTTATTTCGGAGGATTTCCCCCAGGTTCTTAGCTCTAGTGAAAGCAAAGATCGGTGTGGAGCTGAACGATTGTTTAAAATCTGGTTCCATATTTAAAATTTCCCAATGTTTCAAAATAGATTGTTTGTATTTTCTGCTTGCGGTTGAATACTTAGAGACGGCTACAATCCGTGTTTGCTCTGTTTTTTCTTTGGGAGTTAAGAGATTGGATCTGTCCATGTTGTCAATTCGAGTTCTGCTTTCTTCCACTAGGTTCGGTGGATATCCTCTTGAGGTAAACTTTGTGGCCATTTGTGTGAGTCTGGTTTTCAGCATTTGTTCATCCGAACTGATGCGTTTGACTCTCGCCATTTGTGAAAATGGCAGGTTTTTGATAAGGTTTGGTTCGTGAAAACTTGAATATAGGAGCATGTTGTTTCTATCAGTTGGTTTTGTGTACAGGTCTGTTTTGAATCCTTCAGGGGAAATTGTAACTTTGACATCTAGAAAGTTTACTTCAGTGTCGGATATGTCCCATGTTAATTGGATTCTTTGATCAATGTCATTGAATTTCTTTAGTTGGGTGTCTAAGGCTTCTTCGGTGTTGGTCCAAATTAAGAAAAGGTCATCAATATACCTCACTATCATCTTGAGATTGTCCGTCCATTCTGGTTTCGAGAGGATGTGCTGTTGTTCATACCATTGCATGAATATATTGGCATATACCGGTGCCGCCGAATTGCCCATTGCCATTCCTGTGAGTTGCTGATACCATGATTGTTCGACTTTGAAGTAGCTGTGGTAAAGGATAAACTGCATTAGTTTTATGAGAAATGTTTGGAAATCTATGTCGAGGTCCGAGTTCAGAAGAGCATTCTCTAAGGCTTCTATTCCCATGTCATGGGGTATGCTCGTATATAGGCTACGAACGTCAGCTGTACACAAAATTAGTTTGTCTGTTTGGTTAACTGTTATCTTCTGTAATTTTTGCAGAAATTGGGTGGTATCCTTGATGTAAGTTTGCATGGATTGCACTGGTTTTTGTAGGTACTTGTCAATGAGTTGACCAATGGGTTCATGGAGGCTACCTATGGTGGATACTATAGGTCGCATCGGAGGGTCATAAGTGTTTTTATGAATTTTGGGGACCATCCTCAGTGTTGGACTTTTGGGGTTTAACGTTAGTAGAAACTGTTTTGTTCTGTCCGTAATGATGCCATTATTGTATGCTTCATCAATGATGGTTTTGAGTATTTTGGAATATTCCAACGTGGGATTTTGGTTTAACATTGTATATGTTTGAGTGTCTGCAATATGTTCCATCACTTTTGAGTTATACATTTCTGTGTTCATAATAACGATGGCTCCCCCTTTGTCAGCTTTAGTGAAGATGATGCTGTTGTCATTCGCCATTCTGTGTATTGTGTCTAGGTCTTTTTGCGTTATGTTCCTTTGTTTGGGTTTGGTGTGTTTCAGCTTCTGTAGATCTTGTCGTACTAGATTTTCAAACAGATCTAATGTTTTATGGCTCATTGGAGCTTGAAAAGAGCTGTGAGGTCGTAAGCCTAGTAGTTGATCTTGGTCGGTTTGTGGTCGTTCTGGTACAATGTTATCAAAGAAGTGTCGCAGTCTAAGTTTCCTCATAAATTTAAATAAGCTCACCTCTAATTCCAAGCTATCTGTACTGGTAGTTGGAACGAAGGACATCCCCCTCTGTAATATTTGTAATTCGTATAGGTTGAAATTTTTGTCGCTTATGTTAATCACTAGTTGTTCTGAGGTTGGGTCTTCTTCTTCATTTTCTCTTTTTCCTTGATGCTGGCTGATGTGCTTCGTGTGGTCGGTGGGTCTCTTTCTTTGTCCTTTTCTAACGCTTCGCCTGGGTCTCCTCTTTGGGCTTGGCCCTGTTCTAAAAAAGGATTCGGTTCCATGGGTTTACTCGTGGTGGGTTCTTCCATTGTTGTGTTTTCCTGAGTGTTCCTGCTTGGTGGGGTTTTACGTGGTTTTTGGGTGGTATCACTGTCCGATGATGATGTATCTGTGTTCGAATTGTATGGTTTATTTCTTCTTTTCTGCGCATAGATGTCTGCCCATGTGTAGACCTCCCCTAGGCGGTAGTCCAGAGTATCCCTCTTGAATTTGCGAATTTTCCTTTCGTTGATCTCTTTCGTATGGCGGTCTATTTGTTTTTTAATGTCTTCTAAGGTCGTTTTTAATTCATCCTCCGTCATCATCTTGGAAAGTTCTGACGAAGTCTCCTCTATTTCCATACTCAGTTCTTCCAGGATATTAGATAACTCTTGTATGATCAGGAGGATCAGGTCTAGGGAGCATTTATTTAAAATTTCGTACCAGCGTTCTTGGAATTTTTTAGAATGCTTGCATAAGGATGGTTTCAAAGCGATTCTTAGGTCTCGTGGTATACGTGAGTTGCGATGGTATCTAATGAGAGTACTGGCATGTAGTTGTTGATTCGTTTTCCTTTTGGAAAGGTATAGCAGTTGTTTAATATTTTGCTCTTTAGATCGGCTCGTGGTTTCCTGTGAGAGTTCATCCCTGATTAGTGAATAGATTTGATCAGCATCTTTGGTTTCAAATGCGAAGGTGGAGGCACGGGCCTCTGTACTTTTAGAGATATCTTCGTAATTACTCATTATTGTGTTTTGGTATTGTTTTGATGGGCGTGCAATCCTACCTGTGGACACTCAGTAGTATAATGTAATTTTGTAGTGGATGGATGCACAGCTGGTTGTGAATAACGTACAGTTCGTTAAAAGTTGAAGGTTTTGTAGATTTTTAGGTGCTCCACAAGGTGGCGCCAGGGGTCCGGTGGCGTCAAGTAGTTAAGTGCAAAATAGTGGACCTAGAGGATCTCTAGGGACATCCCTTGTTGGGCACACTATGCCTTTATCTTTCTACTAAGAAAAAGATTTCCATTCTTGTTGATTTGTTTTTCATTAGAGAGATTTATTCCATATTAACATATTCATTTAGCTTTTCATGGTTGTAACTTCTCGATACTTTCAAAATACAGGCAATGTCATTCTGTTGCTCAAATCCAATGCATTTCGGGCATTATGAGGTCATGCCCTTCATCAGGGAAATAGACACTAAAAAAACGAAAATGAGGTGGCATTTACTAATATCAATGGTATAACAAATCAAAAAGACAGATCAAAAACATGTCAAGAAACAAGCCAACTAAATCTCTATTTCTCATTATATATGAGGCATACAGGTCCAAACGTGCATTTTGATCGTGCGGGGGGGTGTAGTGGATAGAGGTATGCATGCAGGGGTATTAGGACACGATTACTTACATGCCGTTCTTCATGTAAGTATTTGAAGGCTAGAAAAAATATGAAGGGTATGGTTTAGGTTAATCCTCGAAAACTGGAAGAAAACGGGTTGTGCGCGAGCCAAAAAGACCGCGTGCGAGTACGCATATGGAACTAACCTGATCCGATGTGAGTTTCACTCGTTCTGCTTTCTATCGCCGTAGCGGTTCCGCGTAGCAGCGGCTGCGAGAAAACAGTCCGCGCTCTCCTGGTTTTTGAAAAAGGGTAGTGGTCATGTGTTGTGTCACGTGACGATGGTCAGTGAAACAAGACTAAGCGATATCGCTATGTGTTGGTCCGAGGAATAGGCAGTAACTTAATAATGCTGTGAGATAGACGAACAGCAATATTGAAGGATGAAATGATAAGGAAACGGCGGTTTCACAAGAAATGGGAAAAAATTTGGAAAAAATAAAATAAATCTCGTCGAGTGTAAAAACAGTCCGTAGGAGCCTCGAACTGATGGGTCCTAGTGTCAGGGTCGGTGTCATAAGCAATGGTGCTAAAGGTGTGGGTTAAGGGGGGTGGGATGAAAGTGAGGGTACATATGTGTACATGTGTCTAATATTGGGAACCCAATACAGTATACACAAGCAGCAATCTTCAGAGCAATTAATTTAAAGATAACATGCAAATTCAATTCGGTCGTTGAGACCCATTGGTTTTTGGGTGAACAATTTATAAATCCAGTAATTCTCTCTTCTCAATAAGAATTTCGTATTGTCTCTTCCCTCTGTTTTCTGGATAATCTCAAGGATGATGTATTTAATTTGAGAAACATTATGTTGAGCTTCCACGAAGTGTGATGCTAAAGATGATTTAGTGTTCTTCAAGCGTATGTTTGATTTATGCTCAATCAGGCGTGTCTTGATGCGACGTTCTGTTTTGCCCACGTACATCTTGCCACATGGGCATCTGATTCCGTATATGAGATTGGACGATTCACAGGTACCGTTTACCTTCAATTTGATGGGGTAACCTTGTGTGGGGTGGCATATTTCATTGCCCCTGATTATATTGTTACAACTGCCACAGTTCAAACAAGGTTTGGTTCCTGAGTATGTGGTATTGTCAGGAAGTTTATTTCGGAGGATTTCCCCCAGGTTCTTAGCTCTAGTGAAAGCAAAGATCGGTGTGGAGCTGAACGATTGTTTAAAATCTGGTTCCATATTTAAAATTTCCCAATGTTTCAAAATAGATTGTTTGTATTTTCTGCTTGCGGTTGAATACTTAGAGACGGCTACAATCCGTGTTTGCTCTGTTTTTTCTTTGGGAGTTAAGAGATTGGAGATTGAGTCCACCCATCCCTTCCCCTTGTTGCACCTTCCACTGGTCCCGTACCTGTCCAACCTAATATGCCTTCAACTCCCGTTGCAACCAATCCATTTCTTGTTGACAGTCATCCGACACCTTCCCCAGTGAAAGGCTATTAGCGAATGCTTGGTCAGTGGTCCGTAATTATATCCCTTATGTAACTCCGCATAGACCACCCACTCCCAGATGACGCACTTTGCGCAGACTGATAGGTAATACACAGGAACAACTCGCTATGGGTCAACAAGCTTGTAGGTGGATGGAAAATAACACTATGTACACCACTCAGGATATATGGATGACAATGGATCAGTGGACACGCATCCAACAGATTGGCATTTTTTGTGAAATGTGTGACATACTGATCCAATTGTGGGAAGATTTTGTAGAATCAGGTCCACCCCCAGGTCTGTCTGACCTTCGCCATAAGGTTGAAAAAGGGGATATACAGGGCCCAGCACTATTATGCGATCTGATCACGCTAGTAGCCTACAGAGACTCTTTATCTGGTGTTACGTTAAATAAGGGTTTTTCCAATGAGGGAGGTACAGCCTGTTTGGAGGGACCGCATTGTTGGCACAGATGGCCAGCCTGAAATACCTTTCTGGTGAAGAATTGGCTTGGTAGTTTAGTCTGCCCTGTTCCCATGATGCACTGGGCCAGGGACAGACTGATTTGCATATAGCCAGGTTCTGAGCTGGGATGGTGCAGTGAGATAAATAACGGTGATGGATCAAGCCCTGATCTTTGGACTGGGTAAGAGTGGTCTGCTCAATTCAGACACTCTGTTCATCACCAACCCCTTTTTTGAATCAGCCTGAAATACCGGCAGGTTTTAGACAAATGTGGGTCCATGTCCCTTGGAAAAGGTCTGACGTCCTCCAACTTAAAAGCCAATTGCCTGACCCCCGTAAAAATCCAGCAGGTTATTACAAAGAATTAACTCAGACACTCCAATCATGCGTGATGACAATAGCAGATACAGATATGTTAATGGGACAGGTAGTACTGACTGAAGTATGGTCTAAAATACGCCTTAATGATAAGGCAGAATTTGGCCATATGTGGACAGATTTTGAGGAAGCTGACAGAGCTCGAACTTGTGGTGAGAAACCTGACCCCATGATCCTAGCCCTTGGGGGCGTGGCTTGGACGCCGATGGCGATGGTCGCCTGAGAGCTCGGCTCCGGGACTGAGACAGTTTTTATCCTGCAGATCGGAGACCGTGGGGCACCCCGACCCCCACAAACTGAAGATCGGGTTGGAGTGGACCTGCTGTGACACCCGGGGACACTCGAAAACCAGTTGTTCCGACGAAAAAGCGAAGTTGCGAGGAACACGGAGCGGAGCCCAAGATGGCGCCCGGACCTTCTCGATGGCTTTGCCGAGACCCCAGACCCGTGGACGCCTAGCAGATCTACATGCATCTTCGCCACATCCTATCTTTCAGAGAAGCGACCGTCCGGTGGATGCTTTGGAAGGGTCTGGGCACCGTGGCCATCCCTGAAGGGATTGTTAATCGAATTTTCGGCGCAGGCTGGTCATGAATGGCCGGAGGCCCTGGGCGAAACGACAATACCACAAGACACCCCCGGCTGCCTCTCACTGCGCACCTGAACTCGCCGGAGCCCTGGCACTTTATGGGCAGCACGGCGACCTGGCAACATAAAGTCTCTGGCAGCACTGGTGATTCTCATTCGAGGTCTTCCTCGACCCGACGGGCCTACCCAGATTGGCGCTGATCGCCCCCACCTCCCCCTCGTTGGCCTCCGGGGACACGGCAGTGGCACATCCTGAAGAGTCGGAGGAGGGGTAGCCCTTGGCGAAGACAACCAAAGGCCCTCCTCACAAAGACCACGGCCCAGGAGAGCCATAGTCGACGCCCGCACTTGGTAGTGACTCTGCCGAATTTTCCGCCACGAGACTCATCCGCCATGGGGAAACCAAGGGGGCCCAAAGGGACCACCCCGGCCGCCTCGGACACGGAGGCGCCGGATAAGGACGATCGGGTTGACCTGGAGAGCTCGGGTGGTCCCCACCTACAACAACAGTTCGACCGGGTCCTGGAGGCGATCGCAAACACGCGATCAGCCCTGCAGCAAGACATTGCCCAGGTTGCGACGAGTTTGGGCCTCCTCAGAGCGGACCACGGCAAGCTCTCGGACAGAGTTAAGGAGATAGAGAGCTCAGTGAAGGTTCTGGAGCCAGCGCAGAAGACTTTGGCCGCAAGGATAAAGGATACCCTGTCCCGGATCGATGCTTTGGAGAAACGGGCGGAAGACGCTGAAGGGCGTAACAGACGGAACAATATTCGGGTGGTTGGCCTGCCGGAAAAGATCGAAGATGGCGACATGGTGGCCTACCTAGAAGCTTGGCTCCGAGACACGGTGGCTCCGGAGGGTCTGTCCTCCTTCTATACCTTGGAACGAGCGCATAGGGTGCCGGCGAGGCCCCCGCAACAAGGTCGATCCCCACGCCCGGTGGTGGCGCGTTTATTACATTTTCGGGACAGGGACCTGCTCCTCAACGCTGCCAGACACAATAGCCCTTATCAGGTGGAGAATAGCCAGGTGAACATTTTCCCAGACTATACATATGAGACCCAACGAAAACGGACTTCTTTCCTGGCGGTCAAGCGAGAGCTCCGGAGCGAGGGTATCCAGTACTCACTCCTCTTCCCTGCAAGGCTCCGTATTATCCTTGACGACAAGACCCAGTTCTTTGATACCCCGGAGGAAGTCTGTAATTGGCTCGAACTGTATAGGGCTGGCAAAGATGGTTTCGGCTCATCACCCCAGTTGACTACGGAACCCGGTCAACAACGTCGCTCCAAGAGACTCCGAAGCCGCCGCGGCAAGCCAGGCAAACCTTAGATCGAGGAGGCTATGGTGGGGCGGCGGGGAGTACTGGAAATGGTCTCCAATCTGTCTGGTTCACAAGGCGGCCCCATTGTTGAAGAATCTGAACCCGGCGGCGAGGGGGCTCATACGGACACAGAGGAGTCAGAGACAGATAGTGTTCACTTGCCAGTGGTTACTCCAAACTCGGTTGAGGACATGCTGGACGGGCAGGGATGACTGGGTGAGCTAATTCCATTTGGGCGGGGGATTGCAGCGGGGGGTTGTGGAGGAGACGATTAATGCCATGATCCGCTGATGGGGTTGGGGGGCCCCGTTCAGGCTGACGCCTTTTGACTCGGGGCTCGAATTAGTCTCGGTGGTCCGAGACTCGAAGGCCCATTACTGGCGCCCGGCCCGCACCTAGCCCTTAAGGCTTCCCTGCGGTGGCGACCGCAGGATTAGTCGGGGATCAGGGGGTTGCTGGGGACACGGTTTGGATGGGAACTAGATGGAGCTATTTGGGTCCTGTTCTGGGGTGGGTGGGATGGGGATCGTTTCAGAAGGGTTTTGGGTTTTTGTTGGGGAAGATGGCCACCATCAGTGTTGACTTGACTGTTGCTTGTTTTTTGTTTGAGCGTTGGTGGGATTGCCCGGGACGATCAATGTGGGACAATGGCTGAGATCGCTAATGTAAAATGCATCACTTGGAATGTACGGGGGCTTCACACTATGGCCAGGCGACACAAGGTTCACGCTTATCTAGTGCGTAGAGGGGTGCAGATAGCGCTGCTGCAGGAGACACATCTCACCAAGGCGGAAGGGGCGGCGCTGCAGCGTAGGTGGAGGGGGCAGGTCTGCTGCACTACATACTCAGCTTACGCGAGGGGGGCGCTAATATGGATAAGGGCTGGGGTTCCCATGCAGGTTGCAAAATCGGTGGTGGATACGGAGGGTCGCTATGTAGCTATCTCAGGCACATTGGGGGGTAGGGACCTGAACATTTGTTGTGTTTATGTACCTAATGTGGACCAGCTTGCCTTCCTCTCCGTGATATCGGGCTCATTGGCCCATTTTCTCTCGGGAACCCTCTTACTGGGTGGTGATTTTAAGTCAGTAGTGGACGTGGAGGCAGACCGCTCACACCCCCCCCTCCCGGACTCTCCAGTCCGGCGAGTGGCTAGAGGGAGGAAGGAATGGCAGACGCACTGGGGACTCACGGACATCTGGCGAGCGCAACACCCCGCCTCTAGAGACTATTCCTACTTTTCTGGCCTACACGAATTGCACGTGCGGTTAGATGGGTTACTGGGATCGGCGGAGTTGGTGTCCGCAGCGGTGCGCACTGAATATTTGACTAGGACCATCTCGGACCACAACCCCCTCCTAGCGGACTTCCGTTGGTTTCCCGGGACCCCTAGCGTGCCCACCTGGAAATTGCGCCCGGAGATCTTAGAGGACATAGTCTTTAGGGCGGACCTAGAGGACAGAATTTCTGATTATTTTGCGACCAATGGGGGCACCGCTGGATCGAGAGCATCAGAATGGGACGCGTTTAAGGTAGTAGTCAGGGGCTATTGTATCTCTAAGAAGGTGGGTATGAGGTGTGTTATCCTTGATGACCTGACCGCGGCTGACCAGAAGCTCCGTGAGATGGAACTTCGCCGCCCTGGCCATCCTGAACTCCAGGAGCGCACGGCTGCGGCGAGAGAGGCGGTGGCGGCGGAAGTCGAAAGACTGCGCTGCTTTGATTATAAGGCCTACACTACTAGGTCGCTCACGGAGGGGGACAGATCGGGCGCGCTGCTAGCATGGTTGGCCAATCCCACGCGCCGGACCTCTCTGACAACGTCCATGCGTACAGCGGAGGGGCTTGAGGTGCACACCCAACCGGAGATATTAGGTTGCTACCAGCGCTACTACTAACGGCTATATCGCAGTAACCCGACCAGAGACCCCGTCCTGATTGACGATTATTTGCAACCCTTGGAGATGCCAGTGCTGGAGCCCGATGTGGCGAAGGCCCTGGGCTCCGACATCGAACTGGGGGAAATCCGTAGCGCCATTAAGGGGATGGCGAGGAATAAGACCCCGGGCCTTGACGGACTTCCGGTCGAATTCTACTCCACCTACGTAGACCTATTAGCGCCCCGACTGTTGATAGTCTACAGAGAGGTGAAGCGTTTGGGACGTCTCCCCGGCTCGATGTGTGAGGCCTTAGTAGTTCCCCTCTTCAAACCTTGGAGTCCACCGACCCGGCGTCTTACCGACCGTTATCAATGTTAACGGTCGATTATAAAATCCTAAGCAGCATATTGGCATCGAGGCTGCTAGGACACATGCGCTCTTTAGTACATGAGGACCAGGCAGGATTCATACCCAAACGTAACACGACCTTGAATATTCGCAGGTTGTTTCGCTTGTTAGGAGAACTACACGCGGAGGCCCCATGCCCGATGGTCCTTTCGGTTGATCTGGAAAAGGCCTTCGATAGTCTGGAATGGGATTACCTGCGCAGAGTGTTGCTGCGCTTTGGCCTAGGGGAGGGCTTTGTCAGGTGGACCACGGTGCTTTATGCCTCGGCGTCGGCCAGGGTGAGAGCAGGCCCGCTGATCTCCCAACAATATCCAGTAGAACGTGGCACGAGGCAGGGATGCTCGCTGTCCCCATTGCTCTTCGCGTTAGCGGTGGAGCCACTGGCGCTCTCAATCCGGTCCGGAGTATCTTTCGGAGGCTTGCAGACTCTATCTGGCCAGCATTATATCTCGCTATATGCTGATGACCTGCTGCTCTTCCTCGAGGATTCGGATACTGCATTAAATGGGGCTGTTGAGGCGCTGACGTCTTTCAGGGAGATCTCTGGCCTTCGGGTGAATTGGACCAAGACTTGTTTGTTCCCGGTTCGCAGGGGAACGCCCAGACCTGACACCAGCAGGGAGATTAGGTGGGAACCTAGCTGCCTCAAGTACCTGGGGGTATACATATACCATGACCCCACAGACCTCCTGGACGGCAATATAGCCCGCTGTACTCGCGCGTTGCGTGGTAGTATGGAATTTTGGGCTACTCTGCCGCTTTCGGTGGCGGGGAGGATTGCGCTATTGAAAATGGTGGCACTTCCCCGGCTGCTATACTACTTTCGAGCGCTTCCGATTTGGATCCCGCCGGCCACCTTTCGGCTATTGCGCTCCATGGTGGTGGGGTTCCTCTGGGGATCGGGCCGCCGAAGAGTGGCCCTCAAGACGCTGATGAGACCAAAGTCAGGAGGAGGCCTTGCGGTACCAGATTTTGAGAAATATTATCTGGCGGCTCAACTGCAGACCTTCACCCAGGAAGTCGCGAGGGAGTTTCGTGGCCCGGAGATTGGGAGGGGTACGGGAATGCCTAGGCATGTTATTTCCTTCATCGCACTGCGCCAGCGTCTGGCCCTGCAGGACCTGACGCTCGAAGAAAAGACTATTAGATTATGCTGGAATCGCGCCCACGCCCGGGGACAGCTGAGGCTTCCATATGCGCCAGAAATACCGCTGGGGATGCTGACGGCCTTCCTCACGGGGGAGATTGGTCGCGCCTGGGACAGTGGGAAGACGCGGGATTGCAATTGGTGGGGGACCTTTATGAGGACGGAGTGTTACTGCCCTTCCAAGAGATTCTAGACCGTTTCGATGTTCCCCGGGGCGACTTCCTCCTGCACACGGCTCTGGTTAGAGCGATTCAGACGTACTGGAAAAGTGGGCTAGAGGAACCACCTACGTCTCCGGTGTGCCAGTACGTTATGATGTCCGCGGGGACGGTCAAGGCAGTCACGTGCCTGTATAACAGATTGATTAACGAGGGTTTACCCCCCCTCACCACACTGCGGAATCGTTGGGAGGCCGACATAGGGAAAGAGATACCAGAGACGACCTGGTCACAACTCATGCGCCGAACCTGGAAGGGAGCACGCCATGCCCGGTTTCAACTGGTTCATTTTTACATACTCCACAGGGCTTACTTGACCCCGGCGAAGATTCAGCAGTACTTCGCCACGGATTCAGCGGATTGCCCTAGATGCCGAGCGCCTGAGGCAGACCTCATTCATATGTTGTGGTCCTGCCCGACGCTGTCTTCGTACTGGCTTTTGGTCGAGGATACGCTACATAGGATTACGGGGAGAACGTTGTCGGTCGACGCGGCGGTGGGGCTCTTACACTGGTTCCCGCATACCCCTAAAAATAAAATATCGAGCAAATGTATCGACTTAGGGCTCGTCCTCGCTAAACGGGAGATAACCAGGAATTGGAAGGCAAGAGTTGGTCCGACGGGAGCTAAATGGCACAACGAACTTCTGAAGTGGGCTGCGGGGGAGAGCACTCTGCGATACCAACTGGCGAGGCGGCAGCACAACGAGAGGGCGCTAGAATCAGCACTGGAATGGGAGACGATAGTGCAGGCCCTTGAAGATTACTGCGCTTCCAGCGATTCCGAGGGTGATGATGCAGCACAAGTCCCGCTAGGAGTCCACGATACCGATGTTATTATAATCACCTGGGGGGTTTTCCCATAGGCTCTTTCTACACATACCACTACACACACTGATGGCGGGGTTGGGTGGAGGGAGGGAGTTGAACCTTGAGACTGTTAGGGGGGAGTTTTTCTGTTAGGTTGATCTAGAAAAGCAGATGAAGACCGTGGGATTCTCCGGATCAGCTTCGACGTTCTACCAGATCCCCACTTGTGTCCTATATAAGAAGGTGCCGCCCGACCCTTGGGTTGTGGGCTGAATGGCTGTGTACCCACGTTGTTTCCTCACAGGGGATCTGCTGAATCAACCCTTTTATTCCTGCAAATGTGTTGCTGATCTTGGAGTTCTGGACTTTTTGGTTCCGTCCAGAGGTGTCAGGGATAACACCCGAAGACCCCGGAGTTCTACCTGTCTCGGTGCACAAATAAACAGAAACACGGGCTTCTCGATGGTGGCGTCAAAGACCAAAGGTTTATTACTGCAGGGACACAGAAGTCACAGAAACTACACACGGGCAGTATCTAGGAGCCTGTTCGATTTGTACAAAGAGGGTTGCTCCTTATATACTAAATATTAGGCTTCGGGCAAATTCTTTACATATTAGTACATTCCCAAACCTTTGTGTCCTAAACAATAAATATTTGGCGTTGCACAGGTATCGTCAACAATATTTGGTGTCAAAACATTACAAACGAGGGGTTCCCACTATTCCATCATAATCCCATGTCAACTTTTCATTAAAGAGCCGGACCGCCTCATCGTAAATTTCGTTACCTCCCCCTAATAAAGGCCCAGAAGGAAAGGAGCAGAGCCAGGTGCAGAAGATAGAAAAGCAGGATAAGAAATGTTTGTGGGTCGTAAAAGGGCAAGGCTACCAGCTTCGGCCGCCTAATCATGATCAGGCCAACGAACACGAGAACCAGTATAGCAGGACTGGCCTCAGGCAGAGGAGGCAGTTTCTGTCGAGTCATGCAACCATGGCGTTTTCTGTTCTTAAGGTGCACGTGTTACTAGAGAGGTGAATCGCCGGCCAAAGCCTACGTGTCCTTAATCGACATGAAGTAATCAGAGGTCATTGCGTGTCCATTGACTATGTGAGGGCAAGAAATACAAAATGGCTGCCGTAATCTAAGATGGATGCCATGGGTAGATCAGAAATGTGTTTGTAACAGGAGTACTCTTGCTCGTAGCATAGCGAAAATACCAGGATATGCTAAATGGATCATTTGCGGTTCACTGATACCAAAATTATGTATTTACGACGATGTTGAAAACACGGGTTCAAATCGTCACGGAACCTCAGTCCCTCCTTTTGCCCTTACATAGGCAATTACTCAGTCTATGTCAGAGTCTAACTCTATGCCCATCAGGTCAGTGACATGTTGCTGTATCATCACCCTTTCTCGCGCCTTTTCTCCCAACGCAGGTGGTTTTCTGAAACAGGTTGCAGCACAGAGACTACACAAAGCGGGACCACATTGGATAATAAGGCAGCACGAGAACAGGAATACTAGGATGACACCAATGACCATCAGAACCTTCCATCTCCACGCTGATAGCAGAGTCCAAAACCACTCCATCAAGGACCAGTTTCCCTTGTCTACGTGTATAGAGTCGGAAATCTTGTGTAGTTTAGAGATCGCCTCATAGACAGTTGGAGCATTATTGGGAATAAAAACACAGCAGCTCGATTGGATCATTCTGCATACCCCACCTCGATCTGCAAGTATGACATCTAGAACCATACGATTCTGCAACGTCATGAGACGATCCGCCTGAAGCTCAGCTGTTAAGTTACTAAGGGCACCAGCAGTTTCCGTAATAGTAGATTCAACTACCCGTGTTAGCTGACGTATATTTCTACTATTGGCCATAGGCCCCCAGAACGGAAGGAAACCTTTGAAGAAGTCTCCAGCTTCCTGACCAACGGTATCTTCCTTGCTGAAGACACCTCTTGCTACTCTGGTCTTGTGATAATCTGAAGAAGCAGTGTATGTTGGAGGCAACAGTCGAGCAATATAACACGAACCTGAAAAGTCAGCCGGCAACCATGTATACGCTCTGTCTTGACAGATGAAGTAGGTACCCCTAGCAGTAAGAAAGGCAGGGGAAGAGTTAGACGGAAACACGTAAGTCTCAACGCACTCACTCTTCCCTAGCTGAGCTCTCGGATTCCTCCCATTTCCCTGCAAACAGACTTGACCTCGGTGAGGTACGACCCAGACTGGAGTGGAGCTTTTACGCTTGCTTTCTCCCAAACTAAAGCGATACTCTGTAGAATTCCAACTCAAATATACCCGTAATTCATCTCTAGGGTAAGATGGAGTATTATTGACGTCTTTAATCATGTCAATAATTCCCTGGACTAAAGCTTTGTTGACAGAGTTGTATTTAGTGGAACGTGGTGGACGCGGAGGATAGATCTCAAGGGCATAGGCAAAAATGGTCTGAAAGGCCTGAAATGATCCATTATAGCTAAAAGGCAAGACTAGATAGGGAATGCCTTTATCCATTGTGTGGGGTATCAAGCCACACACCCAGCAGTCTGTAGTGTTAACTACCAGTTGGTGTTGGTGCAAGAGCTGTACAAATGTGTTATTAATGAATTCTGAGCGTCGAGCTTGTTCGTGTTCAGGAAACGAGTGAAAAGAATGCATAGAAGCAACAGTAGAAGAAACAGACTCAAGGGGAGGCACAGTAGTTGTTACCGGTGTAAGAATTAAATGCACACCAAAGACGATCCCACCCACCAACGTTATTAAAACAATCAAAAACGTAATGGCACATTGCATTAGAAAGCATTTGCTGTGAAGAATTTTGTAAAGTCTATTTCTGCAAACATAAATTACATTCTCTCGTTGCAGCTAAGGAAGCTCCATCTTCTACAATCCGCTCGCGACCACTGATGATGTGTACATAGATGAAAATGCCTCTATCAGCCCTGGAAGTTCGCAGAACTTAACAGAAAGATCGACCTAGTGTCTGACCCCCGCAGATTCAACTAGGCACACAGCCACGACCCTACGGCTACCCAGACGGCAAGGCAATTTTAAAACAACAAAACAATACAAAGTATTAGAAAAATTCCTGGCTGGAGGCAATGTATCAAAATTCAAATGTGTAAAATAGGCAGTTTCCTGCTTTATTTGTCCATATTGCGAGATCGTAAATTATATCTCAATTTTGCAGGAGCTGTTTGATCTGGAAACAGTGTATTTTCAGCAGAGGTTGCAATGTTCAAGTTCGCAGATGGCAAAGTTTCTTCTGATGCAGAGGACAAATGTTCAGAATTCAAAGGAGCAGTTTCAGAAGGGGGGTCAAAGTTCGATGTGTCAGTGATTAGATCTGCATCGCTGAAAGGAATAAACCTGGGGATTTGTTCAGATTCAGAGGCACGGATTCCTTTCTTCACCCAGTCATTATAAGGAAGCGGCAGAGGCACACGCTTGACGTGTGTTGTATGGATCCAGTTTTTCCGTCCGGCCACACGAATAGCAGTTCTCGTCGCCAATAACACCTGGAAGGGGCCAACGAATCTGGGTTGGAGATTTTTCGTCCGGGCAAAATTACGAATGACCACCTGGTCACCTGGTTTCAGCTGATGACCTGGACTCTCCGGTGGCTTTGGCAATGCATCGAAAACCTGTTGGTGAATAAGACTCAATTTAGCAGTCAAGTCGAAAAGATAATCAATTAACATTGGGTATTCCAGCTGTTTAAATTCTTTCGGTCTAGGTACTCCCCAAACATTGGCAGGACGACCAAATACTATTTCGTATGGACTAAACCCTACTCTAGAATGCACGGTCGCTCTTGTGGATAGCAGAGCCAAAGGTAGTGCATCTGGCCAGGACAAACCCATGGATGCTTGTATCTTAGCAAGTTTCAGTTTAAGGGTGCCATTGTAACCCTCAACTAAACCAGCAGACTGGGGATGATTCGCACTGTGGAACTTCTGTTTGATCCCTAAGCCGGCACACACACTCTGCATAACTTTCCCTACGAACTCACTTCCATTATCTGACCATACAATCCGTGGCATGCCATACCTGGGGAAGTATTCTTTGAGAAGAATTTTGGCAGTGGACAGGGCAGTGTTGTCCTTCAGTGGATATGCTTCGATCCATCTGGAAAAAGCACAAACTACCACTAGGACGTACTTTAGATTGTTGCAACGATCCATGTGAATGAAATCTAACTGAATCACTTCAAAGGGGCAAGAAGGAGGAGCGAAGTGACCAGTGGGTGTGGGGATTCCCTTGCCAGGATTATGCATCAGGCATACCATACAATTTCTCACCACCCTCTCTGCACACTTACTAATCCCATCATTCTTCCAGACTGGAGCCAACATCTTACAAATCCCTTTAGAACTGATGTGCGCTGCTCCATGCGCCATCGTTACTACTGCAAGCACGTACGCATCAGGCAACATCCAACGCTGTTGTTCTGACAAATCAATCCAACATCCACTCGAGTCCAATTTACCCGTGCTTTCTTTCCATACACATTTTTCCTCCTTAGTCGCTTCTTTCTGAATTTCTTTCACACTTTCCACTGTGTCCTCACACATTCCAGACTCAGAAATCCATCTTGCAGACATAGCCACATACATTCTACTCATCATATTCCTAGCTGTCTGTTTAGCGGTCTCATCAGCAAAAGCATTCCCACGACCAACATCATCCGTGATTGCTTTATGAGCACTGCATTTCACAATCGCAACTTCAGTCGGCAAGGTTAGAGATTCTAACAAGTCATTAACTAGTTGACCATGTTGAATCTTAGTCCCATGGGACGTAATGAAACCTCTCTCTTTCCACAAACGGCCAAAACTATGGGCCACGCCGAACGCGTACTGACTATCTGTGAACACATTCACTCTCTTTCCCTTAGCTAAAACACACGCTCTCGTTAGTGCAATTAATTCCGCAGCTTGGGCAGAATTCTGACTCACTCTCGCAGTCTCCACAATCGTACTCAAAGTCGTTACTGCGTAAGCAGCAGTCACATCACCATTCTCTAATTTAAAACACGACCCATCAACATACAACGTGCCATCTGGATCTGACAACGGAGTGTCTTTTAAATCAATTCGTCCTTTTGTCTCTTCCTCGGTTCTGAAACAGCAATCATGTGGTTCGGAATCACTCGACTCCTGATTAGTCGGCAACAATGTTGCTGGATTCAATACATTGCATCTTTTAATCTGAATATGACTTGCTAACAGTGTCAGCTCATAGCCTGATAATCTAGCACTGGTAAGGTGTTGCGTCTTGGTTCGGTTCATGAGTGTATCCACGGCATGAGGAACCATGACCACTAGCATGTTGTTCATCACCAAACCAGCAGATTGTCGAATGGAAGCTGCAGCTGCCGCTGTAGCTCTCAAACAACTAGGCAACGCTCTAGCTACTGGATCTAATGTTGATGAAAAATACGCACAAGGGCGTTGTTTATCACCAAATCTCTGTGTCAGAACACTCAACGCGCAACCTTCTCTCTCGTGAACATAGAGCGTAAATGGCTTACTGTAATCGGGTGTACCCAATACAGGAGCTGAACATAATGCATTTCGTAACTCAGAAAAACTCTGCTGACATTCAGCAGACCATGGCACCGGACTCGGAACACTTTTCCCAGTCAAGGCCACCAATGGTTTTGCCAAAAGAGAAAAATTTGGGATCCACTGCCTACAGTACGAGGTAATACCTAAAAAGACACGTACTTCTCTCTGTGTGCTGGGAACATTCATCTGTGTAATTGCTTTTATTCTCTCTGGGGTCAACTTCCTTCCCTCCTTTGACAAGAGATGACCTAGGTAGGTCACTTCTTGGCAACAGTATTGCATTTTCGAAGGTGACACCTTGTGATTCAAACTAGACAAATGATGCAATAAGGAAATTGTAGCTGCTTTGCAAGTTTCCTTGTCATCGGCAGCCACTAGAAGATCGTCGACATATTGCACTAGGGCAGAACCAGGAGGAAATACAAAGGAATCTAACTGACTTTTTAATGCCTGACTGTAGATGGACGGACTCTCACAATAGCCTTGTGGAGCACGTTTAAATCTGAAGCTTCGACCTCCTAGAGAGAAGCCGAAAATATCTCTACTTTCTTCGGCTATCGGAATGCTGAAAAAGGCATTCTTCAAGTCGATAACTGAAAACCATGTGGCTGTAGCAGGAATCAACGTTAACAATGCAGTAATGTCTGGAACCACAGGAAACTGCGGAACCACAATTTTGTTAACCTCTCTAAGATCAATTACAAACCTATACACTGGAGGCTTTGAAGGATCAGTACGTTTCAAAATTGGCAATACAGGACTGTCCAACAGAAATAGACAAAGGACCAGATACGGGGTTGTAAACAGGGGCGCCTGAAAAACCTACTGAAACATTTGTTAAGCCAGACAAAGGTGCGCCAGGGAGTTTCGCATGTATGATAGAACTTTTTGCTGCACCAGTATCCAACAGAAACGGTTCGACTACACCTGATGTTGCTACTGCGACATAAGGCCCACTCTGATCCACTGGAACTGATACTACTCCCTCTCTTTGTCCATGGCTGTCCTAGTATTCAGTTTGTTGAAATCCCTCATCAACTTCACAATAGTCTTCAACATGATACTGTTGAGATCTATTTTGTCCGACTGTCCATTTCGCTGATCAAAGTGATTAGAAGGGCGATCATTCGTTTGTGGAGGCATAGCACCTCGTCCTCGACCTCTAGAATTTTGCATGGAACCACCACGACCTCTCTGAGCTGCTGCAGCATTATTCTGTGCTAAGACTGGACAGTCATTCTTATAATGACCTTCTTTCTTACAGTATGCACACTGGTTCCACTGGTATTGTGGCCTCGGCGAACTATTATCTGTCCTTTGATATGACCCTTGCTGTGTATTAGGCTGATTCGTGCGAGGCGGATATGCTTGCTGCAAAAGAACTTTAGTTTTTAAGTCTTTCGTCTTTTTCTCTGACTTTTCCTTCTCCTCTTTATCCCTATTTTCATAATATTGTGCAGTTGCAAGTATTTGCGCAGTTGTAGAGACAGCCCACGCACTCTCAGAATCTTTCAATTTATTACTGAGTTCTGGTAGCAGATTGTGTACAAATTTATTGACAAACAGTCTCTGTCCTCCTTCTGTGCTCATGTCCTGACCACTGTGATCTACAAAAGTCTCTTCGAACCTTGTGAAAAAGTCGGAGACACTTTCGTCTTTCTTCTGCCTGCATGCGGACAACTTGTCCCAGTTAACACGCAATGCTGGCATCAGAGTCTTCATTAATTCAATTATTCTCCCAGGAAGAGCAGCAATTAGAGGTTCGGGTTTGGAACCACCTATTTGCTGACCATCTGCTGCAATTATAGCTGCCCAATCACCACCTAGGGCAACTGGATGATTCTCTTTACGAATTTTAGCCCAAATTGGTTGTGGAACTACATTCCCAAATAACATGTCAATGTCCGCTAAATTCATCACGCAAGCCTCAACTGTCTGCGCTAGCTCTTTATAGTATCCGGCAGGATTCTTACGCGGATCTGGCAAGGCCTGTTTCACTGCTAACACTTCGGCTCGCTTCCACGGAATGTGTATCCACACTCTCTGGAATTGCGCCGGAGCGGCAGCAATACCATTGTTCACATCAGCTGGCACAGCTTCGCGCCAAATTGGAGGAACCTCCCTCATTGGATATTGGCGATTCTGCTTCGTACTACGTTTCTCTAACTCTCTCGGTGAACGAAGGGATGGATCATTCCTATAGCTTAAAATCAGTTCCATCGCTTCTTTTATATTTTGACCAACTATCATACCAGCAGCAAACTCTTTCTGAACATTAATTAATTCTTCTAGATTTGATTCAGAGTCATCTTCTTCCAATTCCTCACGTAAAAGGGAGCACATCTCATCGAACACATATCGTTGTGTCGGTTCGTTCCATTGCATAAATGTATCTAATACATCTCTAGTACTATATCTCCCACTTTTTGAAATCCATCTAAGAGCTGTGGAATCTAGTATTCCCCGTTCTTCAGTACTAGGAAGCTGACTACGTCTCTGTACAGAGTCAGAGGCAGGAGTCCTAATTAAAGTTTTATAGAAGGGAGACAGAATATTAGAGACAGAATCAGTGATTCTCCGACGAACAGTAAGTGGAGTCATGATACTAGCAGAAGCAGAAAACACAGTAGCAGTTGGAACAGATAGAACAGGAACAGTAGGAGTATCAGGCAAAGTAGCTTGTGAAACAGCAGGTGTAAGCAATGCAGGTATAGGCAAAGAAGTCGGCAACCCTGGAAGAGGGGGTGCCGAAGGAACATTAACATTGACCACAGGAGGTACAGGAGCTTGATTCAAGGGGGCAGGAGCAGGAATACCAGGTTGTCCAGCAACCGGCAATTGAACATTCGGTAAAGGTGGAGCCGTAGCACCCTGTGCATACGGTGGGGGTGACCTCAACAAGTAAGACAACAGAGGATCATTTTCGGGGTCCTCTACTATCTTAGCTGTATTCGATGGCAAGGAAGGGTAACACTTGTCTATCGTTAAGTTACGCTCTCTATGAGCCACCTCCATTGCTTTCTCAGACTCGTTAAGTTGCAGCTGCTTAGCAGACTGTTCTAAAGTCAACTCTTGCTCTTTCTGTTCTTTCTTCAACTTCTTAATTTCTCTCTGTTTAGATTCTTTTCGCCAATAACGGAAAGAATCAAACATTGCCGGCCGGGCTTTCTTCTTAAACAATTTCACTTCCAAATTATCAAGGACTTAGGGTTCAAAACTACCATGCAGTGGCCAACTAAGGACACCGTCTTTCTCCGTATATCGGACCCATACCTCATTATAAGATATAGGACCCACACCAAACTTACAATACAAATCATAAAGAGGAGTTCCAATCGGAGGAACCAGACATGAGTCCTCCAACCGGGAATCACTGTTGCAACCAAAACACGTCAACATACAACTTTTCCGACTTACCATTTTATAATCCAGAACACAGAACAAACGAAAACACAAACAAAAATTGTGCACTTGAACCAAGAACTTAGGCCTACCAAAGCGAACAAATGTATCGATACCCAAACTAAACCAATAGATTATCGTAACCAGAACAACCAGTGATAATCTTACGAAACCAAACCAAACCAAGAACTAAACGGGATTATCCAAACAGGAGTAACCCTTAAGAAGTAACCAACTAGCAACCACTTAATACTTAACTGAGGCACTGAAGACGTCACCAAGGAGAAACCCGTCACGTCTCGCTGTACTAAGGACTGCACCTACGGTCCAAGACAGGGCGACGGTCAAGGCAACGGACCACTGCAGCCGTCCTGAACGGGAACCCTCGTGGAAGAGAACGTCGGGCCACTTTTGTGATATGCCGGGATCGATGAAGTGGGGCGCCTCCCTCAGGAATCTTCACACGAAGCTTCTCGAACTCTTCAGGCTTTTGGACCGGTACCGAATGACGTCGCCCCACATTGGGCGCCAATTGGAGTTCTGGACGTTTTGGTTCCGTCCAGAGGTGTCAGGGATAACACCCGAAGACCCCGGAGTTCTACCTGTCTCGGTGCACAAATAAACAGAAACACGGGCTTCTCGATGGTGGCGTCAAAGACCAAAGGTTTATTACTGCAGGGACACAGAAGTCACAGAAACTACACACGGGCAGTATCTAGGAGCCTGTTCGATTTGTACAAAGAGGGTTGCTCCTTATATACTAAATATTAGGCTTCGGGCAAATTCTTTACATGTTAGTACATTCCCAAACCTTTGTGTCCTAAACAATAAATATTTGGCGTTGCACAGGAATCGTCAACAATATTTGGTGTCAAAACATTACAAACGAGGGGTTCCCACTATTCCATCATAATCCCATGTCAACTTTTCATTAAAGAGCCGGACCGCCTCATCGTAAATTTCGTTACCTCCCCCTAATAAAGGCCCAGAAGGAAAGGAGCAGAGCCAGGTGCAGAAGATAGAAAAGCAGGATAAGAAATGTTTGTGGGTCGTAAAAGGGCAAGGCTACCAGCTTCGGCCGCCTAATCATGATCAGGCCAACGAACACGAGAACCAGTATAGCAGGACTGGCCTCAGGCAGAGGAGGCAGTTTCTGTCGAGTCATGCAACCATGGCGTTTTCTGTTCTTAAGGTGCACGTGTTACTAGAGAGGTGAATCGCCGGCCAAAGCCTACGTGTCCTTAATCGACATGAAGTAATCAGAGGTCATTGCGTGTCCATTGACTATGTGAGGGCAAGAAATACAAAATGGCTGCCGTAATCTAAGATGGATGCCATGGGTAGATCAGAAATGTGTTTGTAACAGGAGTACTCTTGCTCGTAGCATAGCGAAAATACCAGGATATGCTAAATGGATCATTTACGGTTCACTGATACCAAAATTATGTATTTACGACGATGTTGAAAACACGGGTTCAAATCGTCACGGAACCTCAGACCCTCCTTTTGCCCTTACATAGGCAATTACTCAGTCTATGTCAGAGTCTAACTCTATGCCCATCAGGTCAGTGACATGTTGCTGTATCATCACCCTTTCTCGCGCCTTTTCTCCAAACGCAGGTGGTTTTCTGAAACAGGTTGCAGCACAGAGACTACACAAAGCGGGACCACATTGGATAATAAGGCAGCACGAGAACAGGAATACTAGGATGACACCAATGACCATCAGAACCTTCCATCCCCACGCTGATATCAGAGTCCAAAACCACTCCATTAAGGACCAGTTTCCCTTGTCTACGTGTATAGAGTCGGAAATCTTGTGTAGTTTAGAGATCGCCTCATAGACAGTTGGAGCATTATTGGGAATAAAAACACAGCAGCTCGATTGGATCATTCTGCATACCCCACCTCGATCTGCAAGTATGACATCTAGAACCATACGATTCTGCAACATCATGAGACGATCCGCCTGAAGCTCAGCTGTTAAGTTACTAAGGGCACCAGCAGTTTCCGTAATAGTAGATTCAACTACCCGTGTTAGCTGACGTATATTTCTTCTATTGGCCATAGGCCCCCAGAACGGAAGGAAACCTTTGAAGAAGTCTCCAGCTTCCTGACCAACGGTATCTTCCTTGCTGAAGACACCTCTTGCTACTCTGGTCTTGTGATAATCTGAAGAAGCAGTGTATGTTGGAGGCAACAGTCGAGCAATATAACACGAACCTGAAAAGTCAGCAGGCAACCATGTATATGCTCTGTCTTGACAGATGAAGTAGGTACCCCTAGCAGTAAGAAAGGCAGGGGAAGAGTTAGACGGAAACACGTAAGTCTCAACGCACTCACTCTTCCCTAGCTGAGCTCTCGGATTCCTCCCATTTCCCTGCAAACAGACTTGACCTCGGTGAGGTACGACCCAGACTGGAGTGGAGCTTTTACGCTTGCTTTCTCCCAAACTAAAGCGATACTCTGTAGAATTCCAACTCAAATATACCCGTAATTCATCTCTAGGGTAAGATGGAGTATTATTGACGTCTTTAATCATGTCAATAATTCCCTGGACTAAAGCTTTGTTGACAGAGTTGTATTTAGTGGAACGTGGTGGACGCGGAGGATAGATCTCAAGGGCATAGGCAAAAATGGTCTGAAAGGCCTGAAATGATCCATTAAAGCTAAAAGGCAAGACTAGATAGGGAATGCCTTTATCCATTGTGTGGGGTATCAAGCCACACACCCAGCAGTCTGTAGTGTTAACTACCAGTTGGTGTTGGTGCAAGAGCTGTACAAATGTGTTATTAATGAATTCTGAGCGTCGAGCTTGTTCGTGTTCAGGAAACGAGTGAAAAGAATGCATAGAAGCAACAGTAGAAGAAACAGACTCAAGGGGAGGCACAGTAGTTGTTACCGGTGTAAGAATTAAATGCACACCAAAGACGATCCCACCCACCAACGTTATTAAAACAATCAAAAACGTAATGGCACATTGCATTAGAAAACATTTGCTGTGAAGAATTTTGTAAAGTCTATTTCTGCAAACATAAATTACATTCTCTCGTTGCAGCTCAGGAAGCTCCATCTTCTACAATCAGCTCGCGACCACTGATGATGTGTACATAGATGAAAATGCCTCTATCAGCCCTGGGAGTTCCCAGAACTTAACAGAAAGATCGACCTAGTGTCTGACCCCCGCAGATTCAACTAGGCACACAGCCACGACCCTACGGCTACCCAGACGGCAAGGCAATTTTAAAACAACAAAACAATACAAAGTATTAGCAAAATTCCTGGCTGGAGGCAATGTATCAAAATTCAAATGTGTAAAATAGGCAGTTTCCTGCTTTATTTGTCCATATTGCGAGATCGTAAATTATATCTCAATTTTGCAGGAGCTGTTTGATCTGGAAACAGTGTATTTTCAGCAGAGGTTGCAATGTTCAAGTTCGCAGATGGCAAAGTTTCTTCTGATGCAGAGGACAAATGTTCAGAATTCAAAGGAGCAGTTTCAGAAGGGGGGTCAAAGTTCGATGTGTCAGTGATTAGATCTGCATCGCTGAAAGGAATAAACCTGGGGATTTGTTCAGATTCAGAGGCACGGATTCCTTTCTTCACCCAGTCATTATAAGGAAGCGGCAGAGGCACACGCTTGACGTGTGTTGTATGGATCCAGTTTTTCCGTCCGGCCACACGAATAGCAGTTCTCGTCGGCAATAACACCTGGAAGGGGCCAACGAATCTGGGTTGGAGATTTTTCGTCCGGGCAAAATTACGAATGACCACCTGGTCACCTGGTTTCAGCTGATGACCTGGACTCTCCGGTGGCTTTGGCAATGCATCGAAAACCTGTTGGTGAATAAGACTCAATTTAGCAGTCAAGTCGAAAAGATAATCAATTAACATTGGGTATTCCAGCTGTTTAAATTCTTTCGGTCTAGGTACTCCCCAAACATTGGCAGGACGACCAAATACTATTTCGTATGGACTAAACCCTACTCTAGAATGCACGGTCGCTCTTGTGGATAGCAGAGCCAAAGGTAGTGCATCTGGCCAGGACAAACCCGTGGATGCTTGTATCTTAGCAAGTTTCAGTTTAAGGGTGCCATTGTAACCCTCAACTAAACCAGCAGACTGGGGATGATTCGCACTGTGGAACTTCTGTTTGATCCCTAAGCCGGCACACACACTCTGCATAACTTTCCCTACGAACTCACTTCCATTATCTGACCATACAATCCGTGGCATGCCATACCTGGGGAAGTATTCTTTGAGAAGAATTTTGGCAGTGGACAGGGCAGTGTTGTCCTTCAGTGGATATGCTTCGATCCATCTGGAAAAAGCACAAACTACCACTAGGACGTACTTTAGATTGTTGCAACGATCCATGTGAATGAAATCTAACTGAATCACTTCAAAGGGGCAAGAAGGAGGAGCGAAGTGACCAGTGGGTGTGGGGATTCCCTTGCCAGGATTATGCATCAGGCATACCATACAATTTCTCACCACTCTCTCTGCACACTTACTAATCCCATCATTCTTCCAGACTGGAGCCAACATCTTACAAATCCCTTTAAAACTGATGTGCGCTGCTCCATGCGCCATCGTTACTACTGCAAGCACGTACGCATCAGGCAACATCCAACGCTGTTGTTCTGACAAATCAATCCAACATCCACTCGAGTCCAATTTGCCCGTGCTTTCTTTCCATACACGTTTTTCCTCCTTAGTCGCTTCTTTCTGAATTTCTTTCACACTTTCCACTGTGTCCTCACACATTCCAGACTCAGAAATCCATCTTGCAGACATAGCCACATACATTCTACTCATCATATTCCTAGCTGTCTGTTTAGCGGTCTCATCAGCAAAAGCATTCCCACGACCAACATCATCCGTGATTGCTTTATGAGCACTGCATTTCACAATCGCAACTTCAGTCGGCAAGGTTAGAGATTCTAACAAGTCATTAACTAGTTGACCATGTTGAATCTTAGTCCCATGGGACGTAATGAAACCTCTCTCTTTCCACAAACGGCCAAAACTATGGGCCACGCCGAACGCGTACTGACTATCTGTGAACACATTCACTCTCTTTCCCTTAGCTAAAACACACACTCTCGTTAGTGCAATTAATTCCGCAGCTTGGGCAGAATTCTGACTCACTCTCGCAGTCTCCACAATCGTACTCAAAGTCGTTACTGCGTAAGCAGCAGTCACATCACCATTCTCTAATTTAAAACACGACCCATCAACATACAACGTGCCATCTGGATCTGACAACGGAGTGTCTTTTAAATCAATTCGTCCTTTTGTCTCTTCCTCGGTTCTGAAACAGCAATCATGTGGTTCGGAATCACTCGACTCCTGATTAGTCGGCAACAATGTTGCTGGATTCAATACATTGCATCTTTTAATCTGAATATGACTTGCTAACAGTGTCAGCTCATAGCCTGATAATCTAGCACTGGTAAGGTGTTGCGTCTTGGTTCGGTTCATGAGTGTATCCACGGCATGAGGAACCATGACCACTAGCATGTTGTTCATCACCAAACCAGCAGATTGTCGAATGGAAGCTGCAGCTGCCACTGTAGCTCTCAAACAACTAGGCAACGCTCTAGCTACTGGATCTAATGTTGATGAAAAATACGCACAAGGGCGTTGTTTATCACCAAATCTCTGTGTCAGAACACTCAACGCGCAACCTTCTCTCTCGTGAACATAGAGCGTAAATGGCTTACTGTAATCGGGTGTACCCAATACAGGAGCTGAACATAATGCATTTCGTAACTCAGAAAAACTCTGCTGACATTCAGCAGACCATGGCACCGGACTCGGAACACTTTTCCCAGTCAAGGCCACCAATGGTTTTGCCAAAAGAGAAAAATTTGGGATCCACTGCCTACAGTACGAGGTAATACCTAAAAAGGCACGTACTTCTCTCTGTGTGCTGGGAACATTCATCTGTGTAATTGCTTTTATTCTCTCTGGGGTCAACTTCCTTCCCTCCTTTGACAAGAGATGACCTAGGTAGGTCACTTCTTGGCAACAGTATTGCATTTTCGAAGGTGACACCTTGTGATTCAAACTAGACAAATGATGCAATAAGGAAATTGTAGCTGCTTTGCAAGTTTCCTTGTCATCGGCAGCCACTAGAAGATCGTCGACATATTGCACTAGGGCAGAACCAGGAGGAAGTACAAAGGAATCTAACTGACTTTTTAATGCCTGACTGTAGATGGACGGACTCTCACAATAGCCTTGTGGAGCACGTTTAAATCTGAAGCTTCGACCTCCTAGAGAGAAGCCGAAAATATCTCTACTTTCTTCGGCTATCGGAATGCTGAAAAAGGCATTCTTCAAGTCGATAACTGAAAACCATGTGGCTGTTGCAGGAATCAACGTTAACAATGCAGTAATGTCTGGAACCACAGGAAACTGCGGAACCACAATTTTGTTAACCTCTCTAAGATCAATTACAAACCTATACACTGGAGGCTTTGAAGGATCAGTACGTTTCAAAATTGGCAATACAGGACTGTTACAGACATTTCCTCTAGTTTCTTCAGCCACGCCTTTCTTAATCAAATCTTGCACAATCAATAAAAGTGCACGTTCACCTTCACTAGAAATCTTGTATTGTGGAATTCGCGGAAATTTGACATTTGCTTTCAAAGTGACTACATAAGGTGGAATTTCCAAAAGGCCTACATCGTTAGGACCAGTCGCCCAAAGAGTATCAGGGAGTGAACGCAGCTCTGGCGGGAGTGCATCCATTGACAAGTACATCGGAGAGGTGATTCTTTTACCCAATGTAAGCTGTACTCCTGAAGGAGAACAGTACAATGTCGCATATAGGCGTTTTAACAAGTCTAAACCAAGCAGATTCTCATTACAACCTATCGTCAAAATCAAGGGTGCTTCCAATTGACGCGGTCCAACAGAAATAGACAAAGGACCAGATACGGGGTTGTAAACAGGGGCGCCTGAAAAACCTACTGAAACATTTGTTAAGCCAGACAAAGGTGCGCCAGGGAGTTTCGCATGTATGATAGAACTTTTTGCTGCACCAGTATCCAACAGAAACGGTTCGACTACACCTGATGTTGCTACTGCGACATAAGGCCCACTCTGATCCACTGGAACTGATACTACTCCCTCTCTTTGTCCATGGCTGTCCTAGTATTCAGTTTGTTGAAATCCCTCATCAACTTCACAATAGTCTTCAACATGATACTGTTGAGATCTATTTTGTTGGGCAGACTGTCCATTTCGCTGATCAAAGTGATTAGAAGGGCGATCATTCGTTTGTGGAGGCATAGCACCTCGTCCTCGACCTCTAGAATTTTGCATGGAACCACCACGACCTCTCTGAGCTGCTGCAGCATTATTCTGTGCTAAGACTGGACAGTCATTCTTATAATGACCTTCTTTCTTACAGTATGCACACTGGTTCCACTGGTATAGTGGCCTCGGCGAACTATTATCTGTCCTTTGATATGACCCTTGCTGTGTATTAGGCTGATTCGTGCGAGGCGGATATGCTTGCTGCAAAAGAACTTTAGTTTTTAAGTCTTTCGTCTTTTTCTCTGACTTTTCCTTCTCCTCTTTATCCCTATTTTCATAATATTGTGCAGTTGCAAGTATTTGCGCAGTTGTAGAGACAGCCCACGCACTCTCAGAATCTTTCAATTTATTACTGAGTTCTGGTAGCAGATTGTGTACAAATTTATCGACAAACAGTCTCTGTCCTCCTTCTGTGCTCATGTCCTGACCACTGTGATCTACAAAAGTCTCTTCGAACCTTGTGAAAAAGTCGGAGACACTTTCGTCTTTCTTCTGCCTGCATGCGGACAACTTGTCCCAGTTAACACGCAATGCTGGCATCAGAGTCTTCATTAATTCAATTATTCTCCCAGGAAGAGCAGCAATTAGAGGTTCGGGTTTGGAACCACCTATTTGCTGACCATCTGCTGCAATTATAGCTACCCAATCACCACCTAGGGCAACTGGATGATTCTCTTTACGAATTTTAGCCCAAATTGGTTGTGGAACTACATTCCCAAATAACATGTCAATGTCCGCTAAATTCATCACGCAAGCCTCAACTGTCTGCGCTAGCTCTTTATAGTATCCGGCAGGATTCTTACGCGGATCTGGCAAGGCCTGTTTCACTGCTAACACTTCGGCTCGCTTCCACGGAATGTGTATCCACACTCTCTGGAATTGCGCCGGAGCGGCAGCAATACCATTGTTCACATCAGCTGGCACAGCTTCGCGCCAAATTGGAGGAACCTCCCTCATTGGATATTGGCGATTCTGCTTCGTACTACGTTTCTCTAACTCTCTCGGTGAACGAAGGGATGGATCATTCCTATAGCTTAAAATCAGTTCCATCGCTTCTTTTATATTTTGACCAACTATCATACCAGCAGCAAACTCTTTCTGAACATTAATTAATTCTTCTAGATTTGATTCAGAGTCATCTTCTCCCAATTCCTCACGTAAAAGGGAGCACATCTCATCGAACACATATCGTTGTGTCGGTTCGTTCCATTGCATAAATGTATCTAATACATCTCTAGTACTATATCTCCCACTTTTTGAAATCCATCTAAGCGCTGTGGAATCTAGTATTCCCCGTTCTTCAGTACTAGGAAGCTGACTACGTCTCTGTACAGAGTTAGAGGCAGGAGTCCTAATTAAAGTTTTATAGAAGGGAGACAGAATATTAGAGACAGAATCAGTGATTCTCCGACGAACAGTAAGTGGAGTCATGATACTAGCAGAATCAGAAAACACAGTAGCAGTTGGAACAGATAGAACAGGAACAGTAGGAGTATCAGGCAAAGTAGCTTGTGAAACAGCAGGTGTAAGCGATGCAGGTATAGGCAAAGAAGTCTGCAACCCTGGAAGAGGGGGTGCCGAAGGAACATTAACATTGACCACAGGAGGTACAGGAGCTTGATTCAAGGGGGCAGGAGCAGGAATACCAGGTTGTCCAGCAACCGGCAATTGAACATTCGGTAAAGGTGGAGCCGTAGCACCCTGTGCATACGGTGGGGGTGACCTCAACAAGTAAGACAACAGAGGATCATTTTCGGGGTCCTCTACTATCTTAGCTGTATTCGATGGCAAGGCAGGGTAACACTTGTCTATCGCTAAGTTACGCTCTCTAGTAGCCACCTCCATTGCTTTCTCAGACTCGTTAAGTTGCAGCTGCTTAGCAGACTGTTCTAAAGTCAACTCTTGCTCTTTCTGTTCTTTCTTCAACTTCTTAATTTCTCTCTGTTTAGATTCTTTTCACCAATAACGGAAAGAATCAAACATTGCCGGCCGGGCTTTCTTCTTAAACAATTTCACTTCCAAATTATCAAGGACTTAGGGTTCAAAACTACCATGCAGTGGCCAACTAAGGACACCGTCTTTCTCCGTATATCGGACCCATACCTCATTATAAGATATAGGACCCACACCAAACTTACAATACAAATCATAAAGAGGAGTTCCAATCGGAGGAACCAGACATGAGTCCTCCAACCGGGAATCACTGTTGCAACCAAAACACGACAACATACAACTTTTCCGACTTACCATTTTATAATCCGGAACACAGAACAAACGAAAACACAAACAAAAATTGTGCACTTGAACCAAGAACTTAGGCCTACCAAAGCGAACAAATGTATCGATACCCAAACTAAACCAATAGATTATCGTAACCAGAACAACCAGTGATAATCTTACGAAACCAAACCAAACCAAGAACTAAACGGGATTATCCAAACAGGAGTAACCCTTACGAAGTAACCAACTAGCAACCACTTAATACTTAACTGAGGCACTGAAGACGTCACCAAGGAGAAACCCGTCACGTCTCGCTGTACTAAGGACTGCACCTCGGGTCCAAGACAGGGCGACGGTCAAGGCAACGGACCACTGCAGCCGTCCTGAACGGGAACCCTCGTGGAAGAGAACGTCGGGCCACTTTTGCGATATGCCGGGATCGATGAAGTGGGGCGCCTCCCTCAGGAATCTTCACACGAAGCTTCTCGAACTCTTCAGGCTTTTGGACCGGTACCGAATGACGTCGCCCCACATTGGGCGCCAATTGGAGTTCTGGACTTTTTGGTTCCGTCCAGAGGTGTCAGGGATAACACCCGAAGACCCCGGAGTTCTACCTGTCTCGGTGCACAAATAAACAGAAACACGGGCTTCTCGATGGTGGCGTCAAAGACCAAAGGTTTATTACTGCAGGGACACAGAAGTCACAGAAACTACACACGGGCAGTATCTAGGAGCCTGTTCGATTTGTACAAAGAGGGTTGCTCCTTATATACTAAATATTAGGCTTCGGGCAAATTCTTTACATGTTAGTACATTCCCAAACCTTTGTGTCCTAAACAATAAATATTTGGCGTTGCACAGGAATCGTCAACAATATTTGGTGTCAAAACATTACAAACGAGGGGTTCCCACTATTCCATCATAATCCCATGTCAACTTTTCATTCAAGAGCCGGACCGCCTCATCGTAAATTTCGTTACCTCCCCCTAATAAAGGCCCAGAAGGAAAGGAGCAGAGCCAGGTGCAGAAGATAGAAAAGCAGGATAAGAAATGTTTGTGGGTCGTAAAAGGGCAAGGCTACCAGCTTCGGCCGCCTAATCATGATCAGGCCAACGAACACGAGAACCAGTATAGCAGGACTGGCCTCAGGCAGAGGAGGCAGTTTCTGTCGAGTTATGCAACCATGGCGTTTTCTGTTCTTAAGGTGCACGTGTTACTAGAGAGGTGAATCGCCGGCCAAAGCCTACGTGTCCTTAATCGACATGAAGTAATCAGAGGTCATTGCGTGCCCATTGACTATGTGAGGGCAAGAAATACAAAATGGCTGCCGTAATCTAAGATGGATGCCATGGGTAGATCAGAAATGTGTTTGTAACAGGAGTACTCTTGCTCGTAGCATAGCGAAAATACCAGGATATGCTAAATGGATCATTTGCGGTTCACTGATACCAAAATTATGTATTTACGACGATGTTGAAAACACGGGTTCAAATCGTCACGGAACCTCAATCTGACATGTAACTTTGGCTAATTCCTGCAATAAAAATATATTTAAAATAAAAAAAAAGAATGATCCTAGCCCTTCCGGTCCAGATACTTACCGCCATGAAAAAGACGTTGACACCTCACCGTATTAATTGGGACAGATTAGCTGCTTGCAGAAAAAAGAAAGATGAAAGTGTTTCGGACTTTTTCACACGATTCGAAAGCACATTCACCGACTATAGTGGACAGGACATGACTTCAGAAGGGGGACAGCGACTGTTTGTGGATAAATTTGTGTTTAATCTGTTACCAGAGCTTGGGACTAAGCTTAACATTACAGAAAGTGCATGGCCCATCTCCACCCCGTCTGTCATTTTGACAATGACCCAGTACTACGAGAATAGGGAGAATTAAGAGCGAGATAGAACAGGTAAAAAGACTAAAGACAAAGGGCCCGATTCACAGAATGAACTTAAGACTCAAAACTAAACTTACTACTATTTTGGTATTCACAGAATGCACTTACTACTTTTGTCATTCACAGAATGAACTTACTACTTTTGGTATTCACAGAAGTTAGGATTTTGTCTTAAGTTTGTCTTAAGTCTGTCATAAGTTTGTCTTAAGACAAACTTAAGACAAAATCCTAACTTCTGTGAATACTAAAAGTAGTAAGTTCATTCTGTGAATGCCAAAAGTAGTAATTCCAAAATAGTAGTAAGTTTAGGATTGTGTCTTAAGTTCATTCTGTGAATCGGGCCCAAAGGTCTTACTCCAACAAGCATACCCAACCCCGAACCAAAACAGAGGTGCCCCTAAGTTTCAACGAATATCTCAGAGACCTGCCCCTGGGACTCCTCACCCGCCGCTGGGACCCAACCAGTGCGCCTATTGTCACAGGAGGGTCATTGGCGCGATGAGTGTCCCTTGTTGGCTCAGAACAACTCTGCCCCTGCTGACCGCTTCACAGGCCAACGTCCCCAGAGAGGACGAGGGCGAGGCGGACCTAGAACGCAGTTACAGGACAGGTGCCCCCTTATGCAAGAGAATAGGTTTGATACCGCTAATTATGAAGACCGCAACTTTTTTACTGAGGATTACGAGCCTGAAGAAGGGACCAGTTTCCTGTCCCACTAGGATTGCCAAGGACAAGAGAAGGGACCCGTGCCTATTCCTGTTGACCAGAAGGGACCGTATGTTCATGTTACAACACTGGGCTCTACGGAGAAATTTTTGGTCGACACTGGTGCAATAAAAAGTTCTATTGCTAGGTCTAAAGTCCCTGGGGCCCCCTTGTCTGGCGCAAATAACATTTCTGTGGGATTTTCTGCTACCCCAGGGTTTAGCCCCGTTTCTCAACCACTTGAACTAACGATAGGACCCTACACAGTTGATTCCCCTTTGGTTTTGACTCCCACATGTGGCAAACATTTGTTGAGTTTAGATATGTTAAAAAGATTACATGCCACCATATACTGTTCTCCTGATGGGGTTTACAGGGTCCCCCTACCACACATCCAGTATATTTAGCCTCCTCGGATCCAATTCCCCAGGAACTTCAGAATGTCCCTCCTGCTCTTTGGGCCCAAGGTGATACTGATGTCGGCCTTTTGTCCATACCCCCCTTTTCTATTACCCTGAAGGAAAATGCTCGCCCTCCCCTACTTCCCCAATACAAAATACCCAAAGAAGGGGAAAGGGCATTACTCCAGATAATTTCTGAACTTGTCGACAAGGGTGTGGTTGAAGAGACAAGAGGAAATGTGTGCAATAGCCCAATTTTGCCTGTCCTAAAAATGCACTGATCCCCCAAGCCCCCTGTTTATCGTTTTGTCATTGATTTACGCGAGATAAACAAAATAGTAGTTCCCCAGTTTCCTGTGGTCCCAGATATCACCACTCTACTTACTATGGTTCCCCCATCTGCATGTTTTATCTCTGTCATCGACTTAAAAAATGCCTTTTTTAGTAGACCAGTCGATAAACAGAGTAGGGGTCTTTCTGGATTCTAATTGGCAGGATGAAGTTTCCGGTTCTGCAGAGCTCCACAAGGATATACAGAGAGCCCCTCAATTTATAGTCAGGTCCTCAAGGGCCAACTTATTTCCCTGACCCTACCCCAAGGTACCGCATTACTCCAGTACGTTGATGATTTGCTTATAGCGGCAGACAGCGAGGCATTATGTAAAAAAGCTACAATGAAATTGCTCCTGCATCTGGCACAGTTCAATCACAAAGTTTCCCTCTCCAAACTCCAATATTGTTGACATAAGGTGACCTACTTAGGTCATCTCCTGTCGAAGGAGGGACGCCGCCTCACCCCTGAACGAATACAAACAATCATTCATTCATTCAAAAAACTTTATTTCGGTTGGTTTTAACCATGAAAGCACAAGAAATACATGTACAGTTTTTGAACAGTTCATTGGTATTTAAATATTCAGAAATGCGTCATCTAAAAGATCAGAGGGGAAAGACAATATGTAAAAACCATAAAACTTTAAATTATTTCCAGATATTTAAAAACAAAGTTTTAAGAATAACATTGGTTGATACATTTAATTCCCTGGTCTCTGCAGATGTTACATATATGCCAACCTCAACTAAGCAATTTCCTTCTGATAATCTACATAGAAAACAAAAACTTAGTTACAGCGCAAACTATCAGTGGGTTTGTATCTGACTTCAAAATCCTGAAGAAAGCTAGATAGTTCCTAATGACCAGGTTATTACATAGCTGTATTATCCACTTTTTCCATATGGGGGAATAGGCCGGACAGAAGAGAATGGCATGAAGAGTCGTTTCAACTTCTGTACTGCAGCCTGGGCAAGGGTGTGCCGGACTGCCCGACCACCTATCGGTCGTAGAATAGATGGGCAATGTTCCGTATCTGAAGATATAGCTTCTTCGCTAGGGTGGGTTGGATATCATCGATTACATGTTCGAAGCTGTAAAATGACTTATGATTCAGGAAGGCACCGGTCAAGCTCATTGATACAGCTGAACAGAATGTCCTCCTGAGATTAAAGTCCTTTATGATGTTTGACAGGGATTTTTTGGAAATGGCTGGGCAGGATGCCTCAGGGTTTGACCATAGATTTTCAAGTCCAATCTGAGCAAAGGACTGCCTTACAAAACACAGCCATGGAATCCTGCCAGCTCCTAGGGAAGCCAGCACCACCTTTAATTCCTCCTTGTAGCATTCCAGCTCGGGAATGCTCCACAACCTCCTCCAATAAAGGAGAGGGTGAGAGGCGATGGCATCAGCGATAGGGGTAATATTCAGATCCATCCTAAGTGGGACAAGTGGGGTGTTCCTGGGCAAAGTTAGAATTTGCCTGATAAAATTGTTTTCTGTTTTGGTTAATTCGAGTGAGGGGACGTACCCCCAAAGTTCCGCCCCATAGATGGAAGATGACCTTGCTTGAACTTTAAAGATTTCAAGAGGGGCACTAACTGTTTTGTAAGCACAATTTATTTGAACTTTTAGGATTCCCCCTGTGATCCGGATTAATTTTAGGTTGGCCTTGGCCATTTGGGCGCCCCACCCCATTCTATCATTAAGAGTTAGGCCTAAATAGTAAAAGGTTGGGACTCTTTCTAGTGGTCTGTCTGCCATCATAGGATGGGGACAATTAGTGGTATTGGCATTAAATACCATGTACTTGGTCTTGTCGATGTTAACTACCAGGTTTTGCTGGTTGCAAAATTTGATGAACTGATTTAAGAACTGCTGCATGCCCATGGGGGATTTTGAGAGCAGCAGGGTGTCGTCCGCAAACATTAGTGCGGGGAACCTCCGGGAGGCCAATTTCGGGGAGTCGACGTCATTGATAGAGAGCAGATCATCTATAAGCCCGTTAAGAAAGAGGAAAAAGAGGGTTGGGGCAAGCACACAACCCTGCCTAACCCCCTTCTCAACCGGGAAGGGCCCTGTTAGTTGGCCATGCTTCCCATAACATATTCTGGCAAACGTGCCATCGTGGAGGAGTTTGAATTGGTGGCATAGATATGATGGAACCCCCATGGATGACAGAATAGACCAAAGTTGGTTTCGATCCACCAAGTCAAATGCTGACTTTAAATCCACAAACGTTAAGTAGAGGCTTCCCCGGTCCAACATAACGTACTTCCAGTGAAGAACCTGGAGCCGGAATAGTTGGTCGGTTGTAGACGTTTTGGCCCTAAACCCTGCCTGATGGGGGGTCAAGATGTTGTTGTCATTAACCCAGTCCAGTAAACGTTGGAGAAGTAGCCTTGCATAGATCTTCTGGCTAACATCGATAAGGCTAATCAGCCTATAATTTGCGGGTTCGAGCGGAGAGCCCTTCTTGTAAATGGGTATTATCTCCGCCCCCAACCAAGTACTTGGAAGGGGGAGGCCCTGCAGAATTGCATTTTATAGTAATAATAAATAAGGGGCCTAGACTACCGGTTCCTCTTTAAACAGGTCACCTGGGATCCCGTCTAGCCCGGGGGCTTTGTTGGGTTGCAGGCTATGCACAGCAGTAAGTACCTCGTCCAGAGTAAAAAGTGGTGTTGACCTAAGAGGGTCCATGGCCGGCGGGGTTATGGGGACTGCACTTATTGACGTGACGGCGATGGAATAAAGTTCTTTAAAATGGAGAGAACAAGATTCTTCAGGAATGTTTGGATCAATCGAGGTTCTGCCTTATAGTTTCCCGGTATGGACGAGGTTCCAGAAGGTTCGGGTATCTTTGGCCTCGAGTGCGGATCTGATGGCGTGCCATGGTTCTACTTCCCACTCTGTTTTTGCGTTAAAAATCATTTGTTTATAAGCGCGCCTAGCCTCAGTTACTGCTACCGGCGTGCCTTGTTTCAATACCATGAGTAGTGCGTGCTTCATTTCTCTACATCCTCAATTGAACCAGGGGTGTTTAGCAGCCTGTAGCTTAGGTCTGATGGGGACTATTTTATAAAAGGAATTCGCCAGTAATGCGGAGAGTTCCTCATGTAGTCCTGACAGGAGCCTTAGCGCACTATTTTCGAATGGGAGTGCCATGATAGAATTTGCCCTTTCTAACAGAGGAATTAGACTCAGATACAATTTGCCCAAATCTTCGAAGGATTTCCTCAAGTTTGCCCATCGAATTCTCCTCCCGCCTTGGATGATTCTAAGGTCACTGTTTTCATATGGTTCACTACCCTCAGTAACCAAATTATAGTTCAACTCTATTGACAAGGAGTTGTGGTCGCTTTCCGTGCGACTAGAAATGTAAAAATTATGGATCTTAGGCCAAAGAGAAATGCTGACCATGAAGTAATCGATTACAGAAGTGCGCCCCATTCCACTGTAGGGTGGATGCCCAGGGCTGGCCCGCTGGAAACGCCCATTACACACCCTTATGGAAAAGGAATATGTAATGGAGATTAACTGGAGTACCAGGGCAGACCAGTGCTTTACAGGATATATGTTCGGGTGGGGGACTAGCCAAGCTTCATCCTCTTCAGATGAAAGCTGGGAAACACCAATGAGTGGCTCATAGTGGCAATTAAAGTCGCCACCAATATCAGTGCGACGTCACCCGGGAGAGAGTGAAGAAGAGTGGTTAGGGAATCTAGAGTCTGGGAGGTGCCTCCCGACCCAGCAGGCCGTGAATAAATATTAATGAGTGCCATTTGGGTGTTCTACTGTGTGACAGTAGGATACATGAGAAATCAGGGCTATTGGTGTCTAATCTTTTCATTGAAAACCCAAGGTAGGCACCTACCCATATACACAGTCCCCCCGATGGTCTTCCTCTGGGTCCCTTCGTGGCTGGCTCCATGTAGGTGAAGTAACTAAACGGGTCTGGCGTAGAGCACAGTAAGGCTGCGCCAATCAGAATTAACCAAAAACAATATGCCAGTACTGTGCGACAGTTTTCAAAGCAGTAGAAGAAAGAGCTACAAATCACTCATTTCCAAATGACCACTCTTTCAGTCAAAGTTTGTAGTAGAAAATTTGTTAATCTTTTTATTTTTTGTTGTTAGAATTTGGTTATTTTTGTTTTTTATTTTTTATTTTTTTATTATTATTTATTTACAACTATGAACAATAAACATTATTGAACAATACGGAGGAGTGAAACATATTCATGGACAGGGAAAAGGGTCGTGGGAATGAATTGTACAAACATTTGACACAATACTAAACAGAAAACATGTACACAAGACAAAGAGTGAACACTAATCGATACTAGGGGGCGAGAGCGGTGGTAGTTGGTGGTATGATTATTCAAATTGATTGAAAGAACTGATTTGTTATATTCCAATTGAAGGTTGAACCCACGTCCTATTTACAATCATAGGAATAGTATAATGCAATTAATGAGCTCAAAACATCAGAACAATGAACAAAGGCCAAAAAACACTTTTTCGATTTCTAATTTTTACACAAGGATTGGCCTCAGACCACAAAAGTGGCACCACAATCAACTAACACCTTGGTCGACGCGTTTCGAATCCTAGCGTATTCAAAGGATTCTCTTCAGGACCAACCACATTTAATCTGTAAAAAACAATAAATAAAAACAGTCTGTCAGTCAACTCAAAAGAGAGGCTCTCAACTTTCATTCGGCAACAGCATACTTTCAATGGGTTACCTGTCAAAGAATTTGGTAGGGCTTGAGGATATGATGAACTGCAAAGAAATTGCAAAAATTGTGATCAGAATAAGTTTGCTGGAAACTTGCCCCAAGCGAATAAACATCCACGTATTCCATTGTTTTATGTACTCCCAAAAGTACATAAAAACGAAACAACACCACCGGGCCGACCTATAATTTCTGGATGTGATTCTTTATTCGAACCAGTCTCGAAATTTATTGACTTCTTCCTGAAGCCTTTTACACTTACGGTCAAATCTTTCCTTTTGGACACCACAGACTTCTTAACAAAACTGGATCAACTACCATTCACAGAGAAGCATGACCTTCTAGTGAGTATGGACATAGTATCACTTTACACCCAAATCCCTCAAGATCAAGCATTGGAGGTATTAGTGATCTTTTTAAACAAACGTGAGAGTCCGTCTAAAATCCCAACAGAATTTATTCTGAAGCTGGCCAAACTAGCATTGACAAAAAACTACTTTAGGTTCGGCGACGATTTCTACTACCAGATAAAGGGGGTTGCCATGGGCTGTCCTTTTGCCCCGGAATTGGCGATCCTCTTTATGAGTCAATATGAGGATACTTTCATCCACAACAACAACCCTTTCCACCAATGGATCGGTGGATGGGTACGATATATCGACGACGTCTTTTTTACATGGTCAGGGACTCCGGAACAACTAAATCAGTTCCATGATTGGATCAATAACAGGACAGAGGATATCAAATTCACCCTCCAGACCTCTGAGACAAGAATGTCCTTTCTGGATGTCGAAGTCTACTGTGCTAATGGACAACTGGTCACCACTTTATACAAAAAGAAAACTGATCGCAATAAGGCATTGGACTTCTCAAGCAATCATCCAAGGAGTCTAAAACAAAACTTACCTGTAGGACAGTTTCTGCGCATCCGCAGAAACTGTACCTTTAAAGATGAATTCATGGACCATGCTAATGTCTTGCAAGAGAAACTCCTAGCTCGCGGCTATCCAGCCAAATTACTCAAACAAGCAATCAAAAGAGCCTGGTGGACGCCACGGGAAGAACTGCTAGTCAAAAGTCAAAGAAGTCATCAACAGCGCATTGTCTGTGTCTCCACATATTGTCCTTCATCCAACATTCTTAAGAAATTGATCCATCAAAACTGGCATCTACTCAAAGATCTGAACACTCAGCTTACAGAAGTCCCTCTTTTCGCATACAGAAAAGACAAAAGCATAGCTAACCACATCGTCCGAGCAGCTATTCCTAAGTCAAAAACACCGACATTACGTGATTACGTGAATCTCCCACCTATAACTGGTCACCGCAAATGCGGAACATGCCTCTGCTGCTCTTCTACTATATAAGGAAATCTTTTTCAACATGCAGGGATATCGTGGAAGCATGATCAATTTACCAACTGTAAAACAAGAAATGTGGTCTATGGCATACTATGTCCATGCGATAAACTGTATATAGGCAAAACAACTCAGGAAGTAAGACAAAGGATGTCCCAACACAAGTCCAGAATAAAGAAAAAAGTTCTCACAGCCCCATTGGTCCAACATTGGATCGATGAGGTGCATGGAGAACAAGACATTAAATGGACAATAATATCCAAAATAGACCATGACCCAAGAGGAGGAGATGTAGAGGCCAGGTTACGACAACGAGAAGCCATGCTGATTCTGAAATTTAATACCACTATACAAGGTCTGAACGAAATGTCTGAACTTTATAACCTGTGAAATTCTATTCTTATGCAATTCTCTTCTGCATAATACCACTTTGCCCAAAAAAAACCCAATTCCAACAGAACAATCAGACTATAAGCATCAGTGTTTTTAACCATCTATGTCACACTTTTCAAATCTGCCGACTTTTCACCTAAATGGAACTACAAATCCCATGTGATATGCAGAGATTCACCCAGAAACGTCATGGAATTAAATCTACTGATGTCCAACTATATGGAACTACAAATCCCATGAGACACACTGAGGAACCCTGAAGCTTTTTCTATTTAAAACGTGAAGACCCGGAACCACTTTTACCGCGTACACACTACAAATCCCATGAGATACACAGAGAGTCACCCGGAAGCACTTTAGAAACTTCACGGAATTGAATCTGCCGATGTCCAATTACATGGAACTACAAATCCCATCAGGGGGGGGCGCTAGAGGGCGCATGAGCTAATGGCCGCACTTCTGTGAGGCTCTGGCTGCCTGGCCAGTAATATCCTGCAATCATCCGCTTGACCTGGGGGTAGAGGCCTGAGACTCGCACCGAGTGTGGGACTACCCATCCTGCAGTGCCCACCCGAGTTTGGGGACGATTCGTGGTCCGCCTCCCGAGTTACGGGGCTTGGAGTGACTGCCGGGAGGAGGCATTGCGAAGGGCTGCGGCGGTGCGCGGCCCGCTGACCTACGCGAGGCCGCGGCTCCACACGAGGCAGCTGGGCCTCGGAATCACCATCTACGGCCTGAAAGGCGGGAGCCCGGCGGACAACACTTCAGGGGCGTACTGCGGTGAGTCTGGACACCTGTTGCAGCGCCGCGGAGTAAGGCGGACAGACACGCAGCACCTGTGCTTAGCTGGTGCCCTTGTTATCAACAGCGCGGCCCTCCTGGAAGCGCTGACGGACTCTGTGGTGCTCCCGCCCCCGCTGCACACGCACCCGCTGGCTTCCCTGGACCTCTGGAGGGACGCGGCTGGACACCGATGCGGCGATTGTGAAGACGGCGAGCCGGATTTGGTGCCTGAGGTACGGGCGCTACGGGAGTGGATGGGGCCTCGCCTCGCCATGCTGGCCGCCGCCTCCTAAATACTCCTGCCCCTGAACATTGCTTGTGCACATCCGAGCCCCACCTGCAGGGACGCGTGCACTAACGGCGCCCTGGACATCACGATTACGGCGCCGGGAGGTGCGGGGGGGCCCCTGTGATCTGCTGACCCGTGCCCCGACCAACTCAGACTTCGGTGTACCTGCCACGTGGAGGGCTGTCGACTCGGGAGCCTTGGCCTGCGGGGGGGCCCATACTCTGCTGCTCGCCGGGGGTCAACCCGCTGGGAATCGACTTATTGGGCGCAATGGGCAAAAACGACGCCAAACAGCCCAAACTATCCTTCGAACCCCCCGCCGCCAGGAAACCGCTGCGGGGCGCCGCGGGGCCCAGTGGCGCCCCAGGACCGTCGAGCGCTGAGACGTCCCCTGCCCCGGTGGCTCCGGAGCTGAGGCTGCTCATCGATGAGATGCGACAGGGCTTCGCGACAATCGTAGACAAGGTGGACCGCTTGTCCTCCAGGATGGACGGAGTTGCGCAGAAGATTGAGGTCCACGAGGAGCGCCTCACGGAGGCGGAGCGGCGTATCTCCACTGCTGAAGACACCTCCAACACCCACGAAACGCGTCTGACCCGTATGGACAATATCCTCAGGGTGATCGCAGCTAAGAACGAGGAGTTGGAGGCGAGGAGCAGACGCAATAACATCCGCGTCACGGGGGTTCCGGAATCCACCAACACCGGTCGAATGGAGGACTATGTGGAACGCATACTACTCACTGCGGTGGGCAAGGAGGCCTTCTCTAATCAATTCATTGTTGAACGGGCGCACCGCTCTCTGGGCCCAGTGCCTAAGCCGGGGGCGCAGCCGCGTCCCATTATCGCTCGGTTGCTTAACTACCGCGACAGGGACGTAGCGCTTAGGGCAGCTCGCACGAGCCGGAACCTTGCATGCGATGGAGTACAGTTCTCCCTCTACCCAGATTTCACGCCCATGGTACAGGAGCAGCGGAGAAAGTTTCTAGATGTGAAAAAGAAACTAAGAGACATGCAGGTGGACTACGCTCTTCTATACCCAGCACGCCTCAGGGTGACCCATCAGGGCAAACAGTACTTCTTTACGAACCCGCAGCAAGCTGAGGACTACGTGAAAAAGATCCGCACTGCCAGGAGGGACAGGCGCAACGATGAGGAGGATGAGGCAGGCGGCAATCAAGCGGAGCAGGATGAATAACGATGGGGGGTTGATCTGCGGCTGGCCGTCGACTCCTTGTTGACCTACTGCTGCTTGCTTAGGAGCTTGTACGCCCTGGAGGCTAGGACCACCTTGCGGAGTCCCTGATGAGGGCTACCTCACATCCTTGGTGTGCTGCTGAGCGATTGTTGGCTCCTGAGCGTTTGGCCCGCTGCTGGCGTGATGCTGGACTCGAGCAGAGGTATGGCGCAGCGGAAAGACAAGTGGGAGATGGGAGGTAGGCATGGGGCGGACTATCTTACACTGCACACTGCCTAACGTGAGGGGCATTGGAGGGAAGGGGCCCTCACGAACGTTTGATCACTGGCCCACTGGCGAACTGTGGAGACTCGCGTTGGAATGTTTGCCCCACTCCCGATAGATCGGCCGCGCCTGCCAGCGGTGCCACGAATAGACATTTGGGAGATGTATAGACTTTTTGCTGTGGGATGGCTGTGCTGCACGATGTGCGCTATTGATGAGATCAGAAATCTGCGCAAGATGTAGGGGGTGCGGAAGGGAGAGGGGATACAGTTGGGACCATGGCTGGCCCCCCTGCTCTCATTATTGACCAGGCTTGGGGACGAGCGAGTAGGTGTTACGATGGTGCGGGGTCTCGGCTTCGGCCCACAGGAGTTCTATATGCCAGGCACCACCCCTTCTTCTCTGTATTCCCCGTATGTCGTGCGTGGGATTGGAGGGGAGTGTAGGGGTGTATAGGTGCGTACCTCTTGTGCCCCCAGGAGGGAATGCCCCACATGATCTGGTTACGGTTCTTGAGTTTGGGGACTGGGGTGGGGGGTGGGAATCTGTTACTGGCAAGTTTGGGTTGCTTCAGTGGGGGGGGGGTGGGATGGTACTGAGGGAGTTGAGATGCTGGGCGTGGAGGGGAGGGGGGAGTCTGATTGTTGGGATGGGGGTTGTTGAAAGTGGCAGAATTGTTGAGGTTGTACTGCATGGCGGTAGGGCTATTACGGGGGATGCGGGGGGTGAAAGCATGGATGATCAATTGCGAAGTCGATCCCTGCACATGTTGAGACTGGTACTGCTTACGCTTCTGCAAAGGACTGGGGCGCTGGCATCTTGCATGCTTTTAGATTGTGATAATACTGACGGGTGATAATGCATTAGCTACTATATCCATGTTATCCTGGAATGTACGAGGGCTTAATAACCCCCGGAAATGTAGGAATGTAACTGCATATTTGGATAGGCATCAGGTGCAGATAGCGATGCTCCAGGAAACACATTTGAGCCCGAGTTGTGCTCCCCGCCTCGCAAGCAGGTGGGCAGCCGTGAGAGAATTTTCTTCCTATTCCACCTATTCTAGGGGGGTCGCTATCCTTATAAATAAACGGTTGATGTTCCAAAAGATGGGAGTTCGGGTGGATGGAGAGGGGAGGTATGTGATTCTGTGGGGACGGCTAGGTACCGATGTGATAATGCTTGTGAACTGTTACGCACCTAACATCGACACACCGGGGTTTTTCTTAACCCTCTGGGGTCACATGCTAGAGGTCGAGGCCACACACATAGTCTGGGGGGGGGATTTCAATCTCTCACTGCATCCGGGGATGGACAGGTCGGACGGGAGTGGACAATATAACACGAAAGCCAGGGATGCTGTACAGGGAATACTCACGGAGGCGGGTCTACTAGACAGCTGGAGGCACTTACACCCGGGCACTAGAGAGGGTACACACTTTACCACATATGCACGCTCCTGGGCAAGGATCGACTACTGTCTTATCTCTCGAGGCCTAGCTGGAGGTCTCGTCCAGGTGAAACACCTGCCTCGCACATACTCGGACCACTGCCCTGTGCTGGCCGTCATTGAGATGCCTGGCTATGCGAGGATGCGCCCTCCGTGGAGGCTCTTCCCATCGGCCCTACTTGATCCTGTCTTTAAGCAGGAACTCGGCGAGGAGATTGAGGCCTTCTTCCCTAGGAACAAGGGGTCTGTAGACCGGGTCGAAACGATATGGGAGGCCTTTAAGGTCACAGTGAGGGGCGTCACGATATCCAAGAGCTGTGGAATTCTGCGGGAGATAGTGCGTACCCTGACTACCCTTGAAACTGAACTTAAGGCACTAGAGGCGGAGATGGTCCGCGGCCCCTGCCCTGACCTGGAGAAGGCATTTAGAACTAAACTGTCGGCCTACGAGGACGAAGCAGCCAGAGAAGTGAAGTTTCGGGGCAAATACTGGACAGCCAGACGGTATTGCGAGGGGGATAGGCCGGGGAAGGTCCTGGCAGCCCTTACCAGACGTCAACGATTTGCCACGCACGTTTTGGAAATCTCTGATGGAGAGGGCGGGTGTCACAGAGACACTGAGGGGATACAGGATACCTTCCTTCGGCATTATCAGCGTTTATACACTACCCAACAGACTGGGGAGGTGGATTTGGGCTCATTCCTGGATGATATAGCACTCTGTTGGCTAAGCGACAGTGATCGAGCATTCTTAGGGTGTCCCTTCGAGCTGGATGAAGTGCGTGAGGCGATCATGTCGCTCAGTAATGGTAAAGCTGCTGGGCTTGACGGCCTACCGGCTGAATTTTATAAGTGCTATATAGACATCATGGCACCAGTACTGAAGGAAGTATTCGAAGAGTCATTAGAGGAAGGGATACTACCGGGCTCCATGAGGGAGGTGGCGATCACCTCGTTACTGAAACCGGGGAAGGATCCAGTGGATACCGATTCTTATAGGCCCCTATCACTTTTAAATTGCGATGCGAAGATATTGGCGAAAGTGCTCGCGACTAGGCTGTCCCTCCTCATGAACACTTTGGTGTTGCCTGATCAGTCGGGATTTATCCCGGGGAGGGCTACTTCCCATAACCTCCGTACGCTATTCTCCCTTGTGCCCACCATATCGCCCGAGCTCCCGGTTGCGGCAGTGTTTCTGGACGCCACCAAGGCTTTCGATTCGGTGGAGTGGGGGTATCTTTTGGCTATATTGGGCAGGATGGGCTTCCCCCGGATATTCATAGCCTGGGTGACGCTACTGTACACTTCTCCAGTTGCCAGAGTCATCGTTAATGGCGTGCTATCGGCACAGATGCCGATCACGAGGGGAACTAGGCAGGGATGCCCCCTGTCGCCTCTGCTTTTCGCCCTGTCCATCGAACCACTGGCCTGCAGAATCAGGCAATTACATAAGGCTAGCGCCTTTAATTGCAATCAACGCCAGATTGGCATATCCCTCTACGCGGACGATGTCACCTTGTATGTACGGCACCCGCAGCTCCATCTCAATACACTGCTGAGAGAATTTGTTTTATTTGGTGGCATCTCTGGTGTGCACATCAATTGGAAAAAATCGCAATTCTATCCCCTCACGGCTTCAGTGACCCGCTTTCAGCTGGATTATCCCTTGGAGTGGTGCGATTCTGACCTAAAGTACTTGGGCATTGGAGTATCACTCAACAAAGAAGACACGATTCGTATGAACTATGGGGTGGCCATCTCACAATTGACCGACAATGTGACTCGATGGATGGCCCTGCCACTATCGATGGCAGGCAGAGCCTCCCTGATCAAAATGGTTGTCCTCCCGCGGTTTCTATACCTCTTCCAGAATATACCTTACTACCCGGGGGCCTACTTCTTTAAAAGACTTCGATCCGAACTGCTGCGCCTGTTTTGGGGCGGCAAGCAATCGCGCCTTAGTTGGAAGCTCCTCACACAGCCGTACAGCAGGGGGGGGTTCGACGTGCCTGACCTGGAGGTGTACTACCTCAGCGCTCAGGCTCAACATGCCTACTATTGGGTGAACCCCGCTCCCTTCATGCCACAGGTCGCCGCGGAGGACTGGGTTGTACACCCGCTGCCGCTCAGGGGCATGCTGATGGGATTGGCGGGAGATATCGAAACGCCGGCTACCACTGTCACCTGCACTATAGATACATGGCGGAGGGTGACGAAACTGCTGGACGCGCCTATGCTTTACTCGCCGGCCATGCCCCTTGCATACCACCCGAAGTTGTCGCTCTTGACGGAACGCGGATTCCGGGCCATGTGCACCCGCTTACATGTTAATGTCTGGGGCGATCTCTTCCAGGATGGTCAGTTTCGCACCAAGGACCAGTTATTTCAGGGCACCCAGCCAACGCCGATGGAAGTGTTCTATTATATCCGGCTTCGCCAGGGTATGAGGGACATACTCCCGAGCTTCCCGGAGGAACCGGGCACTGTTCTGCCTCTGCACGTAATGCTGGTGTCAGACGGCAGACACTTGGTATCGAAACTATACGCTGCCATTCGGGAGCAGCGTCCCCCTGTTCAAGCTAGGGCGCGAGCTGCCTGGGACTCTGAACTCCCTACTGCCCTCACTGATGAGCAATGGACATATTGCTGCTCGGTCACTGCCAGAATCTCCCCCAGCTGTCGATTGAAAATTATTCATTATAAGTTCGTGCAGAGATACTATTATACTCCAGTTCGCAAGCTGCGCTTTCGACTATCAGAGGATGATAGATGTGCGAGATGCCGGGCGGAGGGTGCGGATTTCCTCCACCTGGCCTGGGAGTGCGGGGCGGTACAGACATACTGGGAACAGGTACACGCTGCGCTCCAGGTAATGATAGCGGGCCCTCTCCCCATGGACCCAGTGGTAATGCTGTTGGGCTACACCAGGAATGTGCCCAAGACCGACCGCCGATATGTGGATGTCGCTTTGCTACTCGCTAAGAGGAGGATTGCCTGCAGATGGGGGAGGGGAAGGGCGCCGAAATTTAAGGAGTGGTTAGACGACCTCAAGTACTGCCAGGACCAGCATGGCGTTTATGCAGAGCTGATGCCGACTCGTAGCAAACCCTGTGACTTCTGGTCCCCCTTACAGGTGTACTGGCTATCTCAGACGAACCACAGTGACCCCTCTGGAGACGACGGGTCAGAGCCGGGCCCATGAACGGGTGCTGCAGCCCTACACCACACTCACTGCCCTACTTTTCACACGTAGAAATATGCACGAGATGCCCAGCCCGGGGAGGGATGGGGTGAATACAGTTGGGGCGACACTGGGAAATCCGGAGGGAACAAGATACACACAGCATTGCTCACATGGATGGCCTTTCCTCATCTCCTGCTGATTCGGCACGTGGGCCAATGGAAGTGGCTGGGCGCACTCACCCTGTGGATGCCGGCCGTTGTGGACGGCTGCTGTACTTAGGAGGGTAGGTCCCTGCTCTGGGGTGCACCCTGTTCGAGATACTCTCCCACTGACTGCCATCACCCTCTGGGACGATGTAACCCGCACTCACTGCACGTGCCGTACAGTCTTAAACAGGGTGGGGATGGATGGTTGCTAACTAGTGCCTACACATGCTCGGCTAGGGCTGCCGGGATCACAGCACATGCTATGTACCAGGTTGCCTTTCTGATATGGTATGATCTAATATCCTCGATGCTCCCGCCTCTGATTGGGCAGAGGAGGGACCCTTGTGTGATGAGACCCCTCAGGTTGAAATGAAATACACGATATATGCATTGTGCCAGCCATTGAGTGTAAGAGCTATTTACATTGTAAGTACCATGATCAGTACTGTATTGTGTTATAAATGCTTTGACTTTCACGCCTCTATGTTGAATGCCACTAATAAATAAAAAGGTTTAATAAAAAAAAAAAAAACTACAAATCCCATCAGACATATACAGAGGAACCCGGAAGCTCTCCATTTAAAATGACAAGACTCGGAACGATTTTCCATCGCGTACACACCTGATTGCGACTTAGCCTGGAGGAGATGGACGCCTAAGCCACAGGTAATTTGCCGGTTTTTTCAAAAATCTCCGTGACCCAAGTAGGAGCCTAAACAACTTTATGTTTTACCTAAGCAATATATACCCGGGTTTTATATATAAAAATCCCTTTACGGTGAAAGCGACATAGCGGGTCCCGTGTTTGTGATATCAAAACTACACCTCGTGCAGACTATACTAAAGACACCTCTGTTTTTCACGGCATGAAGTGTCAACTTCGGTATGCTAATAGCCCCCGTCATTTCATTTCCTAGATTTAATCACGAGGCCTTCGAAAAAACATCTTGACGGACTTGGATCCGGATTTGTCGGACATTCCTACTTGGATTAGGACACAACATAACTATCTACTAGTGAGTATCACAGACCTCCTCTCCCCTTGTGCTTGGGGCAAGTTTCCAGCAAACTTATTCTGATCACAATTTTTGCAATTTCTTTGCAGTTCATCATATCCTCAAGCCCTACCAAATTCTTTGACAGGTAACCCATTGAAAGTATGCTGTTGCCGAATGAAAGTTGAGAGCCTCTCTTTTGAGTTGACTGACAGACTGTTTTTATTTATTGTTTTTTACAGATTAAATGTGGTTGGTCCTGAAGAGAATCCTTTGAATACGCTAGGATTCGAAACGCGTCGACCAAGGTGTTAGTTGATTGTGGTGCCACTTTTGTGGTCTGAGGCCAATCCTTGTGTAAAAATTAGAAATCGAAAAAGTGTTCGAATTGTTTTTTGGCCTTTGTTCATTGTTCTGATGTTTTGAGCTCATTAATTGCATTATACTATTCCTATGATTGTAAATAGGACGTGGGTTCAACCTTCAATTGGAATATAACAAATCAGTTCTTTCAATCAATTTGAATAATCATACCACCAACTACCACCGCTCTCGCCCCCCAGTATCGATTAGTGTTCACTCTTTGTCTTGTGTATATGTTTTCTGTTTAGTATTGTGTCAAATGTTTGTACAATTCATTCCCACGACCCTTTTCCCTGTCCATGAATATGTTTCACTCCTCCGTATTGTTCAATAATGTTTATTGTTCATAGTTGTAAATAAATAATAATAAAAAAATAAAAAATAAAAAACAAAAATAACCAAATTCTAACAACAAAAAATAAAAAGATTAACAAATTTTCTACTACAAACTTTGACTGAAAGAGTGGTCATTTGGAAATGAGTGATTGGTAGCTCTTTCTTCTACTGTTTTGAAAACTGTCGCACAGTACTGGCATATTGTTTTTGTTTAATTCTGATTAGCGCAGCCTTACTGTGCTCTACGCCAGACCCGTTTAGTTACTTCGCTTATTTTGCGGGCGCCGGCCTGCGAGGTTGTTTTAGAGACGCTCAAGGTAGTCTCTGCTTTGAATTAGGCTGTTTCCACCGTGTGTGGACTGTGGAAAGCATCCACCCTGTTCCTCTATCAACACATTCATTGTTTTTTTTCTATCACTACACTTTAGTTGTTATTATTATTTTTTCCTACTTGTATGGATGTATGAGAGTGTATAGCTTGAAAGAACTAACTGAGATTGGTTTTATCAAACAATCTAACTTGTAGATAATGTCAGAGGAACAAACATTTGCATATAGCGAAGATCACATTAAAAAACTCTTGAGAGACCCTCCCTCGTTCGGCTCAGCTACGCTCAGCAATTCTGCTCAGATCAACAACGAATCAGACAAATTGGTCCGCTTAAAGAAAAAACAAATACGGACAGACTTACATGGCCACTATTTACTCCAACATCTTAGGTCAGGCACTATACCATCTGGACTGATAGTGAAAAACATACCGGTGATATTCACTGAAGATAGTGTTTACAAAAAGGGCTTTAGTTTCATAGAGACCAAATGTAGCCGAAACCTGATGGTCTTAACTATAGAAACAGCCCAACGCTTATCAAAAACCCAACTTGAAGAAATCGAAAAACTAGAGACTGAAATAAAAACGAACCCCTTGATCCAGGATTCAAAGATCTTACTAGAAAAAGTTGAGAAAGAGATACTTGATTTTAAGGACTATACTGTTCATTAAAAAGACAACAACTTCGAGAGAGATAAACGTAACTTCACTTTCGAAAAAGCGTATCCGTATCTCCAACAAGACTTCTATACTAGACCTGAAGCTAGACGTTTTCTATCCGACAATCAAGGCAGATCTCGTACTAAATACCTCACCTTTTCGGACACCTCATCTTCAGGAGGGAGTGACTCTGAACAAGGGACCTCCCGCCCCCAATACAACCAAAGAGGCGGCTATCAAAGAAACTATCAACAACAGTATCAAGCGAATTACTAACCTAATTATCAAAACCAACAACAACAACAACCTTTTTTAGGACAGGGCCAGCAAAAGCCCTGTGGCAAAACCAGATTCAATCAACCATGGGAGATGTCAACAAGGAGGCAAAATTACAAGAATTAGTACCATACGTAAAGTCTTCAATCTACAATCTCTCAAAAAAAGTCCTAACTCCAGCAGAAAGTAGTGTCCTAGAAAAGGGACTATCTTTCGTACCATCTAAATTCACGGACTTCGTTCGATTGAAACTTGAATTTATAGAGTTTTGCCGAAAAATTAGATTGATTACATTCTTTGCTGACAAGGAACCTCTACCTCAATTTGAAACAACTGGGTTCAAGAAAAAATCAAGTTTCTGCCCGCCGGCACATAAATACCTAAAGAAGTGATGTACTTCGAGAAAACCATTCTTTTAGCCTTGGCTGTCCAAGAAAAGAAGAGAAACGGATATACTAAACCAAATTTGTCTCAGGAACAGAAACTGGCTTTGCAATCTATTAAACAAAATGACAATATCATCGTCAAACAAGCCGACAAAGGCGGATCAATTGTAATTTGGGGCACAGACGAATATATCTTAGAAGCAACTAAACAACTGTCAGACCCTAAATGCTACCGAAAAATCAACATGGATCCGACCCCAGAATTACAAAAAGAACTTGGCCTGATTCTTAAAAATGGACTTGAACAAGGATTCCTTGGCAAAAATGAATTTAACTTCTTATCAAATAAACATCCACGTATTCCATTGTTTTATGTACTCCCAAAAGTACATAAAAACGAAACAACACCACCGGGCCGACCTATAATTTCTGGATGTGATTCTTTATTCGAACCAGTCTCGAAATTTATTGACTTCTTCCTGAAGCCTTTTACACTTACGGTCAAATCTTTCCTTTTGGACACCACGGACTTCTTAACAAAACTGGATCAACTACCATTCACAGAGAAGCATGACCTTCTAGTGAGTATGGACATAGTATCACTTTACACCCAAATCCCTCAAGATCAGGCATTGGAGGTATTGGAGATCTTTTTAAACAAACGTGAGAGTCCGTCTAAAATCCCAACAGAATTTATTCTGAAGCTGGCCAAACTAGCATTGACAAAAAACTACTTTAAGTTCGGCGACGATTTCTACTACCAGATAAAGGCGGTCGCCATGGGCTGTCCTTTTGCCCCGGAATTGGCGATCCTCTTTATGAGTCAATATGAGGATACTTTCATCCACAACAACAACCCTTTCCACCAATGGATCGGTGGATGGGTACGATATATCGACGACGTCTTTTTTACATGGTCAGGGACTCCGGAACAACTAAATCAGTTCCATGATTGGATCAATAACAGGACAGAGGTTATCAAATTCACCCTCCAAACCTCTGAGACAAGAATGTCCTTTCTGGATGTCGAAGTCTACTGTGCTAATGGACAACTGGTCACCACTTTATACAAAAAGAAAACTGATCGCAATAAGGCATTGGACTTCTCAAGCAATCATCCAAGGAGTCTAAAACAAAACTTACCTGTAGGACAGTTTCTGCGCATCCGCAGAAACTGTACCTTTAAAGATGAATTCATGGACCATGCTAATGTCTTGCAAGAGAAACTCCTAGCTCGCGGCTATCCAGCCAAATTACTCAAACAAGCAATCAAAAGAGCCTGGTGGACGCCACGGGAAGAACTGCTAGTCAAAAAGCAAAGAAGTCATCAACAGCGCATTGTCTGCGTCTCCACATATTGTCCTTCATCCAACATTCTTAAGAAATTGATCCATCAAAACTGGCATCTACTCAAAGATCTGAACACTCAGCTTACAGAAGTCCCTCTTTTCGCATACAGAAAAGAGAAAAGCATAGCTAACCACATCGTCCGAGCAGCTATTCCTAAGTCAAAAACACCGACATTACGTGATTACGTGAATCTCCCACCTATAACTGGTCACCGCAAATGCGGAACATGCCTCTGCTGCTCTTCTACTATAGAAGGAAATCTTTTTCAACATGCAGGGATATCGTGGAAGCATGATCAATTTACCAACTGTAAAACAAGAAATGTGGTCTATGGCATACTATGTAAGCATGGGCGGAAAATCAGTTTCGCTCGCGGATTTTGAGGATTTTCGGTAAATTCGCAATCTGCGAGATTTGCGAATCTCCCGCAAAATCCACAAATCCGCGAGCAGCGGATTTTGCTCGCACTGTTCGCACTGTTAGCATGAGTTCGCGCCCCGCGAATAAGTGCAAAATTGCAGAAATACGATCTTAGCAAAACTGAAACTACTTACCAGGTTAAAAAGTTCAGGCTCATCATTAGTAGCCATTTCCTGTAGTGCTTCCTGAGGGGCCCCTCCAGAGTTCAGTTGCCAGTTGAAACTATGATGTGACCCTGCTCTGAACCTCAGAATAGTTACACATATGCCACAAAGGTCCTGAATTACAGCTAAGGGAGACAAGCAGGAGCCAGGCTGGAAGTTCAAATCCATTAATCAGCCCCTAATTCATTATTGTCAGTTGGGGCAGGGCAGGTGTTGTAACTAATTTTGCAACAATGAAAGCACTTAGCAAGTGCAAAAGATCACTAATCAGGAAGCACTAAGGAAGCAGGTGCCAGCTAAAAAAATATTCTGTGACACATTAATCAGCCCCAAATTAATTCAGGTCACTTGAGGCAGGGAAGGTGTGCTTGCGTTGCCACAATAATGTACACTGACTGGACAACCAGAGGGTGCTGTGATGAAACAGAGGGTGGCATGGGTGGGCCAGAGGGTGGCATGAGTAGTCAGAGAGTGGCAGTGGTGACAGAGAGTGGCAGTGATGAAGAAGAGTGTCCCAAACAGGCTGGACACGTAGAAACAACAAGTTCGCGAAACTTGCGACCCGACAGGTAAGTTCGCAATTTGCGACATTGTACAAAACCCTCGCGAACTGGCAGAAACCGGCGCAAACACACAAAAAAAAAAAATCCGCAAATTCGCGAGAATTCACGGATTTTGCGGATTGCGAGTTCGCAAATCCGCAAAATTCGCGAACGCGAGATTCGCAAAATTCGCCCATGCGTATGTCCATGCGATAAACTGTATACAGGCAAAACAACTCAGGAAGTAAGACAAAGGATGTCCCAACACAAGTCCAGAATAAAGAAAAAAGTTCTAACAGCCCCATTGGTCCAACATTGGATCGATGAGGTGCATGGAGAACAAGACATTAAATGGACAATAATATCCAAAATAGACCATGACCCAAGAGGAGGAGATGTAGAGGCCAGGTTACGACAACGAGAAGCCATGCTGATTCTGAAATTTAATACCACTATACAAGGTCTGAACGAAATGTCTGAACTTTATAACCTGTGAAATTCTATTCTTATGCAATTCTCTTTTGCATAATACCACTTTGCCCAAAAAAAACCCCAATTCCAACAGAACAATCAGACTATAAGCATCAGTGTTTTTAACCATCTATGTCACACTTTTCAAATCTTCCGACTTTTCACCTAAATGGAACTACAAATCCCATGTGATATGCAGAGATTCACCCAGAAACTTCATGGAATTAAATCTACTGATGTCCAACTATATGGAACTACAAATCCCATGAGACACACTGAGGAACCCTGAAGCTTTTTCTATTTAAAACGTGAAGACCCGGAACCACTTTTACCGCGTACACACTACAAATCCCATGAGATACACAGAGAGTCACCCGGAAGCACTTTAGAAACTTCACGGAATTGAATCTGCCGATGTCCAATTACATGGAACTACAAATCCCATCAGACATATACAGAGGAACCCGGAAGCTCTCCATTTAAAATGACAAGACTCAGAACGTTCCATCGCGTACACACCTGATTGCGACTTAGCCTGGAGGAGATGGACGCCTAAGCCACAGGTAATTTGCCGGTTTTTTCAAAAATCTCCGTGACCCAAGTAGGAGCCTAAACAACTTTATGTTTTACCTAAGCAATATATACCCGGGTTTTATATATAAAAATCCCTTTACGGTGAAAGCGACATAGCGGGTCCCGTGTTTGTAATATCAAAACTACACCTCGTGCAGACTATACTAAAGACACCTCTGTTTTTCACGGTATGAAGTGTCAACTTCGGTATGCTAATAGCCCCCGTCATTTCATTTCCTAGATTTAATCACGAGGCCTTCGAAAAAACATCTTGACGGACTTGGATCCGGATTTGTCGGACATTCCTACTTGGATTAGGACACGACATAACTATCTACTAGTGAGTATCACAGACCTCCTCTCCCCTTGTGCTTGGGGCAAGTTTCCAGCAAACTTATTCTGATCACAATTTTTGCAATTTCTTTGCAGTTCATCATATCCTCAAGCCCTACCAAATTCTTTGACAGGTAACCCATTGAAAGTATGCTGTTGCCGAATGAAAGTTGAGAGCCTCTCTTTTGAGTTGACTGACAGACTGTTTTTATTTATTGTTTTTTACAGATTAAATGTGGTTGGTCCTGAAGAGAATCCTTTGAATACGCTAGGATTCAATACGCGTCGACCAAGGTGTTAGTTGATTGTGGTGCCACTTTTGTGGTCTGAGGCCAATCCTTGTGTAAAAATTAGAAATCGAAAAAGTGTTTTTTGGCCTTTGTTCATTGTTCTGATGTTTTGAGCTCATTAATTGCATTATACTATTCCTATGATTGTAAATAGGACGTGGGTTCAACCTTCAATTGGAATATGACAAATCAGTTCTTTCAATCAATTTGAATAATCATACCACCAACTACCACCGCTCTCGCCCCCCAGTATCGATTAGTGTTCACTCTTTGTCTTGTGTATATGTTTTCTGTTTAGTATTGTGTCAAATGTTTGTACAATTCATTCCCACGACCCTTTTCCCTGTCCATGAATATGTTTCACTCCTCCGTATTGTTCAATAATGTTTATTGTTCATAGTTGTAAATAAATAATAATAAAAAAATAAAAAATAAAAAACAAAAATAACCAAATTCTAACAACAAAAAATAAAAAGATTAACAAATTTTCTACTACAAACTTTGACTGAAAGAGTGGTCATTTGGAAATGAGTGATTGGTGGCTCCATGTAGGTGACATAGCCCAGTCTATGTATGGGATTAAGAGCCCAAATTTCCTGGAATAAGCATATCCCATAGAGGTCTACAAATGCACACCAATCGGGAAACGCAAGTTTGGCAGCGAGACCCGCTACTTTTCAGGATAAGATTTTTAAGGTTACGTTTTGGTTGGGATGCTTGGGGGCCGAATTACCACAGATAACCAAACTATTGGTGGCCCCAGGTCCTTTAGAGATCCCATATTGAACTGGGGCGGGTTGTGACAACAGGCTTTGGGCAGATGGTTCAATGGGATGTACAATACTACACGGGACTATTGAGGTTACCACATTTCCCCCGTCTGTGATCCCCCATCAAAAGGGGATTCTTCGTTAGATGGTAACGGTGCGATAGACCTTTCAACCCCCTTCTGCCCCTACTTCCCGGGATCTACTGGAGAAATCTGGCTAGTGGCTTGGCCCGCCCGCCTGACTTTAACCTCTACATTTCCCAAGGGTGTACTACTCTGGATTAGACTTTGGGATGCACACCGTCAGTCACAGTCACCCAGACCTGACAGGGCATCAAATCTGTTAAACAGCCTGATGTTACCCAAGGGACATGGGATCGAGGCAGTTCCCAGTATGGATGCTTCAATCGATGTGGAAAGCGGGGGACCAAAAAGTGGGCCAGGGGCAGTGTATGAATTCCGGGCAACAGATCATTTTGGGGCCAGTTACAAATAAATTCAACACACCTCCAGTCTCTAAAATTGATTGTAACACAATCCCCCACCATGATTTTAGTACCCCTACCTATCCAGTCAACTCTCCTGGCAAACAGGATTTCTGGTCGTATGTTAGTTGGCAATGCTCAATGCTTATTGAGCCAAAAGATGCACTTATTTTTAAGATAAGAGTAGGACTCCCTTTTCCCCTGAGCCTTTGGAGGAACCCCCACCAAAGCTACCACGTAGGGAGCTTATTCGGTGGGAGATCGATGATGGGCAGGGTAGCTATACTGTATGTTTGAGATGTTACAGGCGATTTTTGATGTGTAGCAGCAAAACTACTGGCAACCACTTGGTGTGGCCTATCCCTTGGCGCTGTGTTTGTGCCCACTGGAGGATTGGTTGTCGGAATAATGTCTGTGGGCAGGGTGGGAGCTTTTTGAGTAGTAGCAGTACACCCTTTTGAAGCTTCGACATCGTTAAAAGCAACAGGAATTTGTCCTGTAGGTTTTGTCTGCTTGCGAGGCGGGTCACTTTTCCGGGTCCCTACCTGCTTCTGGACTGATGCAAGAGAAAGTTCAAGACACACCAATCTATTCTCAATTGCGTCCAGTCGATCAGAAATTGGATTACAAATCTTTTTAAGGGTGCTTTCCAGTCTCTTCCAAAACAAAGGGCCCCAGTCGGGTTGCACATCTCCCGCCACAGTGGAATTGTTTCTGGTATGCCCCTCTGTTGAGTTTACTATGGTATGTGCAGGGCTAGGTGGACGCCTCATGGCTAGATCAATGTTAAATACAACCATTTGGCCAGCTTTGGCCTTTTTCCCCCCTGCAAGTGATTGGGCCCTGGTATGCTTTCTTTTAGCTGTTGTTCCCGCTGAAGAACCGGGTTTTAGAACCCAGCGGCGCCAGGGGCACGCCCAAAGTCTTCGAGTTCACCTGTCTTAGAATACAGAGACACGGGATACTTCTCAGCGACGTCAAAGATCAAATTTATTGGCTGCAACCAGGAACAGAAATCTACGAAGTGCGACACAAGTAGGATCGCTAGAGACTGCTCAATTTTTGTATTGCGAGATATCGTCTTTATGCTAAAAATCCCATTCCTAATAACCACCCATTATTTACAAACTGTCCAATCATAGGTGACATTGCAAAAGGTATCGCATAACGACAAACCCACTTTTCAGTTGTCCAGCCCACCATCAATTACACGGGAAAGCCCAACATTCTTGCTCGGACAGGCCGGACAAACCCATAATAAAAGGACCACAACCCAAACCATAAACAGGCCATAAAAGGAGGAACAGAAACAGATGTGAGGCAAGATAGAAGGGTGTGTGCGTGTACCATAAACTCAGCAATGTCCTGCTCTTTGATCTCTATCTCGACCAGCTACCGGACAAGGAACTGGTTCAGCAAGGTTAGCTTCGGCCAAGAGAGTCAGTTTGCTCAGGTCATCTAGAAGTCAGCTGAAGGTGTACGTGTCCCAAAGACTCGTTTGGCCGTAGTCATCGGCCTATGTGAGGACAACCACAAAATGGCTGCCGTACACAGAACGAAATCCCTAAATTCATAGTGAATCCATCAATCAAACATGACGAAAACACTCGTACTTGCCGCACTCGTCATTTGCGTCCGCTACTACCAAAATCGCAACGGTACCATGATCTTTACGAAACGGGTCCAGAATTACAGAACCTCAGACCATCCTTTTGCCCTTACATGGGCAATAACCTAAAATCACGTCAGTATGAATCCAGGTCTATATTCATCAGATAATCAAGATGTTGCTGAAGCATCATCCTATTACTTAGTAGCTCTCTCTTGACAGGTCTCCTTGCACACGAAGTAGCACAAAGGCCACACATAGCAGGAGCACACTGTACACAAAGACAGAACAGGAAAAGGATAGCTGAAACCATCCCAATGATCATCAGAATCTTCCATCCCCAAGTGGATAAGAATCCCCAAAACCATCCCATTAACGACCAATCTCCTTTGTCCACATGTATAGACTCGGAGATCTTATGTAGCTTGGAAATGGCCTGGTACACTGTCGGAGCGTTGTCTGGAATGAAAACGCAAAAAACACAGTTGATGGACAGAATGCAGAACAATGTCTTACATTCACCCCAGTACAAAGATCTGGGCCTAAATCCGTCGTTTTTTTGCACTCCAAACCACCCTAGGTCAGACAATGGCTATATGCAAATCAGCCTTGACCCTGTGCCTCATGGGAACAGTCCAGCCCGAACTACCAAGCCATGTCTTTCCTAGACCGGAATCAAGCATCCAAGGACCGGTTTCTGGCTATCAGCCTTCTTCAGCCTGGATAGCTTGACTCCAGTGATGTGGAGAGCCTGGGACTCACGTCTGAGCATACCCAGCCCACTCGGGGTGAAAATTGTAAAAAATACAGTTGATGGACAGAATACAGAACAATGTTTTATATTCACCCCAGTACAAAGATCTGGGCCTAAATCCATCGTTTTTTTGCACTCCACACCACCCTAGGTCAGACAATGGCTCTATGCAAATCAGCCTTGACCGTGTGCCTCATGGGAACAGTCCAGCCCGAACTACCAAGCCATGTCTTTCCTAGACCGGAATCAGGCATCCAAGGACCGGTTTCTGGCTATCAGCCTTCTTCAGCCTGGATAGCTTAACGTCAGTGATGTGGAGAGCCTGGGACTCACGTCTGAGCATACCCAGCCCACTCGGGGTGAAAATTGCAAAAAACACAGTTGATGGACAGAATACAGAACAATGTCTTACATTGACCCAGTACAAAGATCTGGGCCTAAATCCATCGTTTTTTTGCACTCCACACCACCCTAGGTCAGACAATGGCTACATGCAAATCAGCCTTGACCCTGTGCCTCATGGGAACAGTCCAGCCCGAACTACCAAGCCATGTCTTTCCTAGACCGGAATCAAGCATCCAAGGACCGGTTTCTGGCTATCAGCCTTCTTCAGCCTTGATAGCATGACTCCAGTGAAGTGGAGAGCTTGGGACTCACGTCTGAGCATACCCAGCCCACTCGGGGAGAAAACTGCAAAAAACACAGTTGATGGACAGAATGCAGAACAATGTCTTACATTCACCCCAGTACAAAGATCTGGGCCTAAATCCATCGTTTTTTTGCACTCCACACCACCCTAGGTCAGACAATGGCTATATGCAAATCAGCCTTGACCCTGTGCCTCATGGGAACAGTCCAGCCCGAACTACCAAGCCATGTCTTTCCTAGACCGGAATCATGCATCCAAGGACCGGTTTCTGGCTATCAGCCTTCTTCAGCCTGGATAGCTTGACTCCAGTGATGTGGAGAGCCTGGGACTCACGTCTGAGCATACCCAGCCCACTCGGGGTGAAAACTGCAAAAAACACAGTTGATAGACAGAATGGAGAACAATGTCTTACATTCACCCCAGTACAAAGATCTGGGCCTAAATCCATCGTTTTTTTGCACTCCACACCACCCTAGGTCAGACAATGGCTATATGCAAATCAGCCTTGACCCTGTGCCTCATGGGAACAGTCCAGCCCGAACTACCAAGCCATGTCTTTCCTTGACCGGAATCAAGCATCCAAGGACCAGTTTCTGACTATCAGCCTTCTTCAGCCTGGATAGCTTGACTTCAGTGATGTGGAGAACCTGGGACTCACGTCTGAGCATACCCAGCCCACTCGGGGTGAAAATTGCAAAAAACACAGTTGATGGACAGAATGCAGAACAATGTCTTACATTCACCCCAGTACACAGATCTGGGCCTAAATCCATCGTTTTTTTGCACTCCACACCACCCTAGGTCAGACAATGGCTATATGCAAATCAGCCTTGACCATGTGCCTCATGTGAACAGTCCAGCCCGAACTACCAAGCCATGTCTTTCCTAGACCGAAATCAAGCATCCAAGGACCGGTTTCTGGCTATCAGCCTTCTTCAGCCTGGATAGCTTGACTCCAGTGATGTGGAGAGCCTGGGACTCACGTCTGAGCATACCCAGCCCACTCGGGGTGAAAATTGCAAAAAACACAGTTGATAGACAGAATGCAGAACAATGTCTTACATTCACCCCAGTACAAAGATCTGGGCCTAAATCCATCGTTTTTTTGCACTCCGCACCACCCTATGTCAGACAATGGCTATATGCAAATCAGCCTTGACCCTGTGCCTCATGGGAACAGTCCAGCCCGAACTACCAAGCCATGTCTTTCCTAGACCGAAATCAAGCATCCAAGGACCGGTTTCTGGCTATCAGCCTTCTTCAGCCTGGATAGCTTGACTCCAGTGATGTGGAGAGCCTGGGACTCACGTCTGAGCATACCCAGCCCACTTGGGGTGAAAATTGCAAAAAACACAGTTGATAGACAGAATGCAGAACAATGTCTTACATTCACCCCAGTACAAAGATCTGGGCCTAAATCCATTGTTTTTTGCACTCCACACCACCCTAGGTCAGACAATGGCTATATGCAAATCAGCCTTGACCCTGTGCCTCATGGGAACAGTCCAGTCCGAACTACCAAGCCATGTCTTTCCTAGACCGGAATCAAGCATCCAAGGACCGGTTTCTGGCTATCAGCCTTCTTCAGCCTGGATAGCTTGACTCCAGTGATGTGGAGATCAATCAATCAATCAATCAATCAGTGACACTTGTAAAGCGCGCTACATACCCGTAGGGTCTCAAGGCGCTGGGGGGGGGGGGGGGGGTGCCGCTACTGCTCGAACAGCCAGGTCTTCAGCTTCTTCCTGAAGGAGAGGTGGTCTTGGGTCAGGCGCAGGTCGGGAGGGAGGGAGTTCCAGGTCTTGGCGGCCAGGTAGGAGAAGGACCTTCCTCCTGTAGTCGCTCTTCGGATGCGGGGGACGGCGGCGAGGGCGTGGTTGACTGATCGGAGGTGGCGTTTGGGTGCGTAGAAGTTGATCCGGCTGTTGAGGTAGCTCGGGCCTTGGTCGTGTAGGGCTTTGTGTGCGTGGGTGAGGAGGCGGAAGGTGATTCTTTTGTTGATGGGGAGCCAGTGAAGGTCTCTTAGATGTCCGGTGATGTGGCTGGTTCGTGGGATGTCGAGGATGAGTCTGGCTGATCCTGGGACTCACATCTGAGCATACCCAGCCCACTCGGGTGAAAATTGCAAAAAACACAGTTGATGGACAGAATGCAGAACAATGTCTTACATTCACCCCAGTACAAAGATCTGGGCCTAAATCTATAGTTTTTTTGCACTCCACACCACCCTAGGTCAGACAATGGCTATATGCAAATCAGCCTTGACCCTGTGCCTCATGGGAACAGTCCAGCCCGAACTGCCAAGCCATGTCTTTCCTAGACCGGAATCAAGCATCCAAGGACCGGTTTCTGGCTATCAGCCTTCTTCAGCCTGGATAGCTTGACTCCAGTGATGTGGAGAGCCTGGGACTCACGTCTGAGCATACCCAGCCCACTCGGGGTGAGAATTGCAAAAAACACAGTTGATGGACAGAATGCAGAACAATGTCTTACATTCACCCCAGTTCAAAGATCTGGGCCCAAATCCATCGTTTTTTTGCACTCCACACCACGCTAGGTCAGACAATGGCTATATGCAAATCAGCCTTGACCCTGTGCCTCATGGGAACAGTCCAGTCCGAACTACCAAGCCATGTCTTTCCTAGACCGGAATCAAGCATCCAAGGACCGGTTTATGGCTATCAGCCTTCTTCAGCCTGGATAGCTTGACTCCAGTGATGTGGAGATCCTGGGACTCACGTCTGAGCATACCCAGCCCACTCGGGGTGAAAATTGCAAAAAACACAGTTGATGGACAGAATGCAGAACAATGTCTTACATTCACCCCAGTACAAAGATCTGGGCCTAAATCCATTGTTTTTTGCACTCCGCACCACCCTATGTCAGACAATGGCTATATGCAAATCAGCCTTGACCCTGTGCCTCATGGGAACAGTCCAGCCCGAACTACCAAGCCATGTCTTTCCTAGACCGAAATCAAGCATCCAAGGACCGGTTTCTGGCTATCAGCCTTCTTCAGCCTGGATAGCTTGACTCCAGTGATGTGGAGAGCCTGGGACTCACGTCTGAGCATACCCAGCCCACTCGGGGTGAAAATTGCAAAAAACACAGTTGATAGACAGAATGCAGAACAATGTCTTACATTCACCCCAGTACAAAGATCTGGGCCTAAATCCATCGTTTTTTTGCACTCCACACCACCCTAGGTCAGACAATGGCTATATGCAAATCAGCCTTGACCCTGTGCCTCATGGGAACAGTCCAGCCCTAACTACCAAGCCATGTCTTTCCTAGACCGGAATCAAGCATCCAAGGACCGGTTTCTGGCTATCAGCCTTCTTCAGCCTGGATAGCTTGACTCCAGTGATGTGGAGAGCCTGGGACTCACGTCTGAGCATACCCAGCCCACTTGGGGTGAAAATTGCAAAACACACAGTTGATGGACAGAATGCAGAACAATGTCTTACATTCACCCCAGTACAAAGATCTGGGCCTAAATCTATCGTTTTTTTGCACTCCACACCACCCTAGGTCAGACAATGGCTATATGCAAATCAGCCTTGACCCTGTGCCTCATGGGAACAGTCCAGCCCGAACTGCCAAGCCATGTCTTTCCTAGACCGGAATCAAGCATCCAAGGACCGGTTTCTGGCTATCAGCCTTCTTCAGCCTGGATAGCTTGACTCCAGTGATGTGGAGAGCCTGGGACTCACGTCTGAGCATACCCAGCCCACTCGGGGTGAGAATTGCAAAAAACACAGTTGATGGACAGAATGCAGAACAATGTCTTACATTCACCCCAGTACAAAGATCTGGGCCTAAATCCATCGTTTTTTTGCACTCCACACCACCCTAGGTCAGACAATGGCTATATGCAAATCAGCCTTGACCCTGTGCCTCATGGGAACAGTCCAGCCCGAACTACCAAGCCATGTCTTTCCTAGACCGGAATCAAGCATCCAAGGACCGGTTTCTGGCTATCAGCCTTCTTCAGCCTGGATAGCTTGACTCCAGTGATGTGGAGAGCCTGGGACTCACATCTGAGCATACCCAGCCCACTCGGGGTGAGAATTGCAAAAAACACAGTTGATGGACAGAATGCAGAACAATGTCTTACATTCACCCCAGTTCAAAGATCTGGGCCCAAATCCATCGTTTTTTTGCACTCCACACCACGCTAGGTCAGACAATGGCTATATGCAAATCAGCCTTGACCCTGTGCCTCATGGGAACAGTCCAGTCCGAACTACCAAGCCATGTCTTTCCTAGACCGGAATCAAGCATCCAAGGACCGGTTTATGGCTATCAGCCTTCTTCAGCCTGGATAGCTTGACTCCAGTGATGTGGAGATCCTGGGACTCACGTCTGAGCATACCCAGCCCACTCGGGGTGAAAATTGCAAAAAACACAGTTGATGGACAGAATGCAGAACAATGTCTTACATTCACCCCAGTACAAAGATCTGGGCCTAAATCCATTGTTTTTTGCACTCCGCACCACCCTATGTCAGACAATGGCTATATGCAAATAAGCCTTGACCCTGTGCCTCATGGGAACAGTCTAGCCCGAACTACCAAGCCATGTCTTTCCTAGACCGAAATCAAGCATCCAAGGACCGGTTTCTGGCTATCAGCCTTCTTCAGCCTGGATAGCTTGACTCCAGTGATGTGGAGAGCCTGGGACTCACGTCTGAGCATACCCAGCCCACTCGGGGTGAAAATTGCAAAAAACACAGTTGATAGACAGAATGCAGAACAATGTCTTACATTCACCCCAGTACAAAGATCTGGGCCTAAATCCATCGTTTTTTTGCACTCCACACCACCCTAGGTCAGACAATGGCTATATGCAAATCAGCCTTGACCCTGTGCCTCATGGGAACAGTCCAGCCCGAACTACCAAGCCATGTCTTTCCTAGACCGGAATCAAGCATCCAAGGACCGGTTTCTGGCTATCAGCCTTCTTCAGCCTGGATAGCTTGACTCCAGTGATGTGGAGAGCCTGGGACTCACGTCTGAGCATACCCAGCCCACTTGGGGTGAAAATTGCAAAACACACAGTTGATGGACAGAATGCAGAACAATGTCTTACATTCACCCCAGTACAAAGATCTGGGCCTAAATCCATTGTTTTTTGCACTCCACACCACCCTAGGTCAGACAATGGCTATATGCAAATCAGCCTTGACCCTGTGCCTCATGGGAACAGTCCAGTCCGAACTACCAAGCCATGTCTTTCCTAGACCGGAATCAAGCATCCAAGGACCGGTTTCTGGCTATCAGCCTTCTTCAGCCTGGATAGCTTGACTCCAGTGATGTGGAGATCCTGGGACTCACGTCTGAGCATACCCAGCAGTTGATGGACAGAATGCAGAACAATGTCTTACATTCACCCCAGTACAAAGATCTGGGCCTAAATCCATCGTTTTTTTGCACTCCACACCACCCTAGGTCAGACAATGGCTATATGCAAATCAGCCTTGACCCTGTGCCTCATGGGAACAGTCCAGCCGGAACTACCAAGCCATGTCTTTCCTAGACCGGAATCAAGCAGAATGAGGCACAGGGTCAAGGCTGATTTGCATATAGCCATTGTCTGACCTAGGGTGGTGTGGAGTGCAAAAAAACTATTGATTTAGGCCCAGATGCAAAAAAACGATGGATTCAGGCCCAGATCTTTGTACTGGGGTGCATGTAAGACATTGTTCTGCATTCTGTCCATCAACTGTGTTTTTTGCAATTTTTACCCCGAGTGGGCTGGGTATGCTCAGACGTGAGTCCCAGGCTCTCCACATCACTGGAGTCAAGATATCCAAGCTGAAGAAGGCTGATAGCCAGAAACTGGTCCTTGGATGCTTGATTCCGTTCTAGGAAAGACATGACTTGGTAGTTTGGGCTGGACTGTTCCCATGAGGCACAGGGTCAAGGCTGATTTGCATATAGCCATTGTCTGACCTAGTGTGGTGTGGAGTGCAAAAAAGCGATTTTAGGCCCAGATCCTTGTACTGGGGTGAATGTAAGACATTGTTCTGCATTCTGTCCATCAACTGCTTTTTTTGCAATTTTCACCCCGAGTGGGCTGGTTATGCTCAGACGTGAGTCCCAGGCTCTCCACATCACTGGAGTCAAGCTATCCAGGCTGAAGAAGGCTGATAGCCAGAAACCGGTCCTTGGATGCTTGATTCCGGTCTAGGAAAGACATGGCTTGGTAGTTCGGGCTGGACTGTTCCCATGAGGCACAGGGTCAAGGCTGATTTGCATATAGCCATTGTCTGACCTAGGGTGGTGTGGAGTGCAAAAAAAACGATGGATTTAGGCCCAGATCCTTGTACTGGGGTGAATGTAAGACATTGTTCTGCATTCTGTCCATCAACTGTGTTTTTTGCAATTTTCACCCCGAGTGGGCTGGGTATGCTCAGACGTGAGTCCCAGGCTCTCCACATCACTGGAGTCAAGCTATCCAGGCTGAAGAAGGCTGATAGCCAGAAACCGGTCCTTGAATGCTTGATTCCGGTCTAGGAAAGACATGGCTTGGTAGTTTGGGCTGGACTGTTCCCATGAGGCACAGGGTCAAGGCTGATTTGCATATAGTCATTGTCTGACCTAGGGTGGTGTGGAGTGCAAAAAAACGATGGATTTAGGCCCAGATCTTTGTACTGGGGTGAATGTAAGACATTGTTCTGCATTCTGTCCATCAACTGTGTTTGTTTTGCAATTTTCACCCAGAGTGGGCTGGGTATGCTCAGACGTGAGTCCCAGGCTCTCCACGTCACTGGAGTCAAGCTATCCAGGCTGAAGAAGGCTGATAGCCAGAAACCGGTCCTTGGGTGCTTGATTCTGGTCTAGGAAAGACATGGCTTGGTAGTTCGGGCTGGACTGTTCCCATGAGGCGCAGGGTCAAGGCTGATTTGCATATAGCCATTGTCTGACCTAGGGTGGTGTGGAGTGCAAAAAAATGATGAATTTAGGCCCAGATCCTTGTACTGGGGTGAATGTAAGACATTGTTCTGCATTCTGTCCATCAACTGTGTTTTTTGGAATGAAAACGCAGCAGCTCGATTGAATCAATTTACATACCCCTCCTCTATCTGCAAGTATGACGTCTAACGCAACTCTGTTCTGGAGAGTCATAAGACGATCCGATTGGAGCTCAGCAGTCAAATTACTAAGGGCACCGACAGTCTCAACTATGGTGGACTTAACCACTCTCGTCAACTGCCGTATGTTCCTGCTGTTGACCATAGGTCCCCAAAACGGCAGAAAACCCTTCAAAAAATCTCCTAATTCTTGTCCAGCAGTATCTTCCTTACTGAAGACACCTCTAACAACTCTCGTTCTATGGTAATCTGCTGCAGCTGTATACGTAGGAGGCAACAGGAACGAGACATAACATGTTCCCGAAAAATCAGGGGGCAACCATGTGTATGCTCTATCGTGACAAACAAAGTAGGTACCCTTAGCTGCTAAAAACGATGGGGAAGTCTGGGATGCAAAAACATACGTTTCAGTACAGATACTCTTCTCTAACTGAGCTCTCGGATTCTTGCCATTACCTTGCAGACAAAAATGACCATGATGGGGTACGATCCAAATCGGAGAAGATCTTTTCGCTCGCTGGTTTCCACTCAGACTAATACCATATCCAGTCACGTTCCATCCAATATACGCGAGTGTCTCATCTTTCGGGATAGTCTCATAGGAGTTAATTCCTCTAATCATGTCTACTATACCCTTAACTAGAGCACAATTCTTCGGATTGTCTTTCACAGAACGCAGGGGGTAAACTTCACGAGCATAGATGAACATCGTTCTGTATGCCCACACAGAACCATTATAACTGAATGGCAGGACCAGGTAAGGAATACCTTTATCAGTAGTATGAGGCATAAGAGCACACACCCAACAATTAGTGGTGTTCACTACTAGCTGATGTTGGTGCAAAAGTTGAACAAAAGAGTTATTAGCAAATTCCAATCTTCTAATGGACTCATGTTCAGGCAAACAATGAAAAGAATGCAAAGAAATAGTAGGAAAAGGCATAGGTTGTGTAGTGGGTGCGAATATCACTTGAAAAGAGAAAATAACATATCCCATCAAAAACATCGTCATGCTAAGTAACATTAAAAGACACGTTATTAAAAAAACAAATTCTACTCATTATTTTACATAATTTTGTCTTAAAGTTCATTTCTTCAACAGCTCTCTCCATCTCGAAAAACTCCATCCTCTAACCGTGCTGTTCGCGGCAGTTGGTTTTCTTCGCTCAAGTATACCTCTGAATGTCCCAGGGAACGCCCTAGAACAAACCAGAACTGTCAACCTTGTGTCTTCCAGCCGTACACTCTGAGTCTTTATACCACGACCCTACAGCTGAACCCGGATGGCGGTTCGAAAAACAAAAATCGATCAAAACAGTTTCTCAGATGAGAGAGCGTAGTTTCAAAAATAGCAAGAAAAGATTTTAATTTATTTGTCCAACGATTCTCGGTCGTAAATTATAGCGGCCTTTACCAGGCAATCTCTGTTCACGAAACAATAGTTCAGGCTCAGTGGTGTCCAGTCGAACTGATGGAGGCACAGCTTCTTGCAAAATGTTGTCGTTCTCATGCTCAGAACTTGTCCCAATTAAACGTGCATCGCTGAACGGCACAAAACGTGGCACGGTCTCAGTCTCTGAATCGCCTACACCCTCCTGGACCCACCGGTCGTACGGCAGAGGCAAATGGGCCCTCTTACAATGTACGCCGTGGATCCAGTTCTTTTTACCGTGCACTCTTACTGCAGTCCGTGTTGACAACAAAACTTGAAATGGGCCGGTCCAACGGGGCTGATCGTTCTTTGTCCGCTGAAAATTCCGGATAAGAACCCACAAGCCAGGATCGATGGCGTGTCCTGGATCTCCATGTCATGATTATGTGTGAAGCCTTTATATTTGTTAGGCTTCACTTATTCCTTGGCATCACCTGCCTTATAAAAAACCCGCCCCTTTCCCGTGCACCAGCACTCCTTATGTTGTAATGTGAGGAAATGTGTTTTGTACTAATGTTACTGGTGATGTTTTCATTTAGGAGACATAAGCCTCTGATTGCCGTTTTTGTGATGTTTTCATGTAAGAGACATGAGCCTCTGATTGCCGTTTTTGTGAAGCCTCTAAACTCTCATTTAATGCGACAGTCTCATGCCAATATGCCTTTTTTCCTTTTACAAATAACCTGCAGGCTTCTTTCAGGATGTTCGCATTAGTATGCATTCCCTCGCGTGTGCCCAGCTTCAATCTGGCCGAGCGCACGCATACGTAAGGTGCGGCTGGGTGCGGTCGGGTATTTAAACCGCACCCAGCCTTCTGGAAGGCGCTTTGCCTTCAGCCAGCGCGAGAGAAAGGACGTGTGGACTCCCGGTGAAAGGAAATCGGCAGATTACCTGATTTACGACCTTGAGGCCTCCCGTCTTCACCGAAGCTAAAGCCTGGCATCTTCTTTCACAGAGAAGGACCTGCAAAGACAAAAGATAAGTTTAATCATTTCCTAGTTTAAGGCGCCCTTCGCAAGAAAGAATACCAGAACAATTTTTGGAACTCTTCTTTTAAGAGACGATCTACAGAACTTCAGAGACTAACAATTTTAGAAACTTGATTTGGATATTTAGTTATTTAGGGTTTGTTGAAAAAAGGAATCAAAGGTCAGAAAGTGATTTGGAAAGGCGATATTTTCAAGTGTTATGTCTATGGGTTTCTTGTGTTTTGTGCTTGTTTCTTCTTGCCCTAAAAGCCTGATATTTTAGATCTGGAGAATATAAAGACAAAGAACACACTCTAAGTAAGTCAAAGGAAATAGGCTTTAGTTCTTAAGGTAAAAAGGGGTTTTTACATAAAAGAAAGGGGAACAAATGTTTTAATATTTTTAATTTGTTTATTACAGAAAAGTAAAGGCCTGAGTTCACAACAAGACAAGACAAGACAACAGAATCCCTCCAGACAAGACTGACCAACAAGACAAGAAAGACATACTGGACGGACGATTGACCACAGCTGTTCGCAGGTAGGCGAGAGGTAGAACTTAGCAAGGAAATTAGAGGTCATAGATAAAGAGCTTGTAAAAAGGTTAGGACAAGCAGAGTAATCAGGTTGTTCATGTTGTTTCGCAGGTCGACAGCAAGAACAACTACGTCCAGTACCGGCCCTCCTCCCCTTTGTCTAGCTCATATCTTGTAGTGTTTTATACTTCCTCCAGGAAGGAGTTAGTCTTTAGGGAGGTTGGTCCCTTGCGTCCCTGCGAATTCACAACGCATCCCACATCAAGACAAGGTAAGGGACGACGTTATTTGACCTTGACAGAAGGCAAAGCCCAAGCAGATTAATTCGCCCGGACGCAATGGACCAAGTTACTCTTCAAGATATAGCTGCTCTGCTATCTGAGTTAAAACAGGAAAACATAGAGTTACGTAGGGACATTGCTTCTCTCCAAAACACAGTTCATCAACAAAAGCCAATTTTAAAGCCAGCCACCTTTTCGGGGGGAGCTTCTTCATCTGAAGCTCAAACACAAATCCAAGTAGTCACACCAGTTCCAACACCTTTAGCTCAACCTGAGAGGTTTTATGGAGATCCTAATAAATTCTCTATCTTCCTTAATCAGTGTCATTTACACTTTTTGGCCAAAGTCACAGCTTTTCCTGACGATTCCTCCAAGGTGGCTTTTATGTTGTCATATTTAGGAGGAGATGCTGCTTTATGGTCAGTCCCTCTGGTAGAAAGAAACGATCCGGTTCTGTATAATTTTAGAGCCTTTGAAAGGTCACTAAGAAAGATTTTTGCAAAACATGTCTTTGTTCAATCCGCGAATAGTGAGCTCCTGAACCTAAAACATGGTTCGTCTGATTTACTACACTATATATCAGTATTTAACCGTTTGGTTCTAGAAGCTGATTGGCCAAATCAAAAACTGGTATCTTTATTCTATAGGGGCCTGAAGGATGAGCTCAAGGACATGGTAACTCCAATCTTAGAACCTCCCGAAGAGATTAGTGAGTTCATAGATCTAGTTGTAAAACTGAATCATAGGATTTCAGAAAGGAAAGGAGAAAAAGGTAAATTGGATCATAAAGTAATGTTTCAGAGAGATAGAGTTTTTACTCCTCGAGAAAGTACCCAAAAATCGGAATCTGTAGAACCCATGCAAATAGGCTCCATTCGTGGGCCTTTAACTAAAGAAGAGAAAGAAAAGAGACGAAAGTTAAATCAGGGTCTTTATTGTGGCAAAACAGGACATTTTGTAAAAGAGTGTCCTTTAAAACCAAACAAGGGAAAACCTAAGTCCGTGAGTTTAGCTCTTACATCTGAGGAAACGGAAAACTAGAGCACTCGGTAAAAGGGGAGGTCAGTTTATCGAGTGTGTTCTCCAGCGTGGCCTCAACTGTCCCACCCAAGGGGTGTCGACACTTTTGTATAATTGTTGAATTGAAGAGTCTGGCCAATTCTGGGACCTCAAGGAAGGTAGAAGTAATTATAGATTCAGGAGCTACTGGAAATTTCATTGACACACAATTTTTAAAACACCTAGGATTTAGCTCTCTTCTTAAAACTCACCCAGAAACAGTCAGAGCAGTAGACGGCAAGGAATTGACTTCAGGACTTATTAAAAGACAAACTGAGATCTTAATTATGGACAGTTCCCCTATCCACAGAGAAAGGATAGTTTTTGATGTTATTGATGCCCTACAATTTAAACTGATCTTAGGACTTCCTTGGCTAGTTTTACCTAACCCGATTATCGATTGGCAGGCAAGAACAGTGACTTTTAGATCTCAACATTTCTATTTCTATTTCTATTTCAGGATTTGGTGAAGCGCAACAGCTACCCCGGCAAAGGGGTGTCCCGGCGCTAAGAACAGGCGCGCAAACTGAGGGTAGAGGGGGAGGGGGAGAGGGGGAAACTAGGGAGCGGGGAAGAGGTGAGTCTTAATTGCTTTGCGGAAGGCAGGGAGGGAGTCAATGGAGCGAATGCTAAGGGGGAGATCGTTCCACAGTGTGGGGGCAAGGACGCTAAAGGAGCGGCCTCCAGTTCGGCAGAGTCGAATCCTAGGGATTGTCAGGAGGAGTTGGTTGGCAGAGCGTAAAGCACGGCCAGGAACGTAAGGTTGGGCAAGGCTACGAAGCAGAGGGGGATTTCCTTGTTTCACGATCTTAAAGATCGTGACTAAGGCCTTGAATTTGATTCGGCGATCCACGGGCAGCCAGTGGAGCTTACGGATGGTAGCTCTGGCTGAACATCTGCGTGGGAGGCCAACCAGCGTTCTGGCTGCCGCATTTTGTATGCGTTGGAACCTAGCGGTTTCCGCTTTATTAGCTCCCAAAAGGAGGACGTTGGCGTAGTCCAGGCGCGATAGAATAGTGGCCTGGACGATAAGCTGGCGGGCCTTAGAATCGAAGAGCCCAAGTATGGGCCTGAGGTTCCTTAAAAGGCCTATGCAGGTGGCGGCCACCTTTTTTGTGTGGGACTGGAAGCTAAGGTTGGCATCAACCCAGACTCCCAGATTTTTGACACAATTTTTGGGGAGTGGAGTGGCGCCTAGGGATGACGGCCACCAGTGCTCGTTCCAAAGGCTGGTGTTACGGCCTAGGAGGAGCATTGCTTGAATTGCTTGAATCAATGTTTTCTGTTAAACAGGACTGGAGACACAATTCAAGGTTTTGAATTACCCATAGAATCTTCAAGTATACTACTCCTAGAAGGAGTGCCTACAGCATACTCAGATTTACAAGATGTATTTGACAAAAAGAAGGCTAATACCCTTCCCCCCATAGGGATTTTGATTGTAGGATTGACCTAGTGCCAGGGGCTACATTGCCATGCAGTAGAATCTATGCCCTGACAGAAAAGGAAAATGAGCACTTACGGGGATATCTGGATGAGTACCTTGCTAACGGTTTCATCAGACACTCCAAATCTCCTGTGTCATCTTCGCTTTTTTTCATTCCAAAACGTGGGGGGGAATTAAGAGCGTGCATAGATTATAGAGCCTTAAACAATGTCACAATAAAGAACAGATACCCTTTGCCTCTCATTCCAACTCTTTTAGATCAGGTAAAGAATGCAACCATTTATACAAAATTGGATTTGCGCGGAGCTTACCATCTTGTTAGAGTCCGGAACGGTGATGAATGGAAAACAGCATTCCGTACCAAATTTGGCCTGTATGAATACCAAGTCATGCCTTTCGGGCTCTGTAATGCTCCTGCAGCTTTTCAATTTTTTATAAATGAAGTTTTGCATGAGTTTATAGACATTTGTTGTGTGGTCTATATTGACGATATTTTAATTTACTCTCAATCTGAAGACGAACATGTACAACAAGTGCGCGCCATTCTTCAAAAACTGCTTTCCAATTCATTATATGTAAAGTTGGAGAAAACTCTATTTCATGTGTCCAAAGTAGATTTTTTGGGGTACATCATTAGTCCCTCTGGCATTGAAATGGACCCTAAGAAAGTTGAAGCAGTAACTTCTTGGCCTCAACCCTCATCTGTGAAACAAATACAAAGTTTTCTAGGGTTTGCAAATTTCTATCGACGATTCATTCAAAATTTCTCACAAACTATTACTCCCATTACCAAATTGTTGCGAAAAGGAGCAAAATTCGACTGGACTGAATCAGCTGATAAGGCTTTTCACGACTTAAAAGAAAAGTTTACTACAGCTCCCATTTTGAGTCACCCCGATTCTAATATCCCATTCATTGTCGAGGCTGATGCTTCTCAGTTCGCTTTAGGCGGGATCCTGTCTCAACGAAACTTAGAAACTGGTCAAATGCATCCCATTGCCTATTATTCTAGGAAATTGTCCCCTGCTGAAATAAATTACACAATAGCTGATAAGGAATTATTAGCTATCAAAGCAGTTTTCGAGGAGTGGCGACACTACTTGTTAGGGGCTCGTCACCCTATCACTATCTATACTGACCATAGGAACCTGCAAGCCTTGCAAAAGGTGAAAGCTTTATCAGCTAGACAGTTAACATTGTCTTTGTTCTTCAATGATTACAATTTTGTGATAACATATCGCCCTGGGAAAGAAAATCTAAAAGCTGACGCCTTGTCTCGTTTGGGAGAAACTAGTGTGAATCAAGAAACTGAAGTTCTTCCTGTTCTACCCACTACTTGTTTTCAAGCTTGCTTATCAATCAAGAGTGTATCAGACGAAATACAGAAAGAGTTAAAAACTAAGAGTCTAGAAGAATGGAGAAATGAGTATCCATGTCTTCAAGAAAAAGATGAGTTTCTTTATGTACATGATTTAATACTGGTTCCTACTAAAGTCCTTCAGGAATCAATCATGCACATTTTTCATGACACACCTCTTTCAGCTCATCCAGGAATAGCCAAAACATACGAATTAATCAAAAGACAATTTTGGTGGCCAACAATGTTCAAGGATGTCCAACTTTATGTAACCACATGTAGTGTTTGTATCCAAAATAAGCCCTCTCATCAGTCCCCTAGTGGTTTACTAACACCTCTACCTATACCTCCTCAACCATGGCATTCCATTTCTTTAGACTTCATTGTGGAACTTCCTTTGACACAAGAAGGATTTACTACTATTCTAACTGTGGTAGATCAATTTTCACGTATGGCACATTTCATTCCTCTGAAAAAACTTCCTACAACTATGGAATTAGCCAAAACATTGATTACACATGTCATTCGTTTACATGGAATTCCATCTGTGGTAATTTCTGACAGGGGGTCTCAATTCATTTCGCATGTTTGGAAGAATTTAAGTTCTCTTCTTCAAATGGAAATTCGTTTGTCGTCCAGTTATCACCCCCAAACTGATGGTTTAACTGAACGCACAAACCAAACCATAGAACAGTATTTACGTTGCATGTTAACCACCATGTCTGGTGATTGGTCTGATCTCCTAAGCACTCTGGAGTTTGCATATAATAACGCTGAACATACTTCCACCAATATGTCTCCTTTTTTCTGTAATTATGGCTTCCATCCTAAAAGTTTTCCAGAGGACATTAAGATTCAAAATACTGTTCCAGCAATTCATGACTATATTTCTGGGTTGTCTTCCATTCATAAGGAAGCCCGATATAATTTGGCTAAAGCAAAAGAATCTCAAAAAAGGGCAGCTGATAAACACAGAACTGAACAACCCCAGTACAGCCCTGGAGATAAGGTTTGGTTAAGTACAAAAAATCTGACCATAAAAGGAACTAAGAAATTCAATCCCAAATTTATAGGACCTTTTCCCATTGATAAAATCATCAATCCGGTTTGAGTGAAATTGCTTCTTCCTCAGAAATATTGGATTCATCCAGTGTTTCATGTGTCCTTGATCAAACCCTTTGACCCCCAAACTAGGTTAATTCGACCCCCCACTTCTGTCCTAATTGATGGTCATTCAGAATTCGAAGTCTAGAAAGTTCTCGATTCCAAACGAATTCATGGTAAATTATTCTATTTGGTGGATTGGAAGGGGTATGGCCCTGAGGAAAGATCTTGGGAACCAATTGCTCATCTGCAAAATGCTCCAAGGGTTCTGAGGAAATTCCATATGCAGAATCCCTCAAAACCAAGACCTATTGCAACAGTCTTAGGGGGGATCTTGAGGAGGGAGTACTGTCATGATTATGTGTGAAGCCTTTATATTTGTTAGGCTTCACTTATTCCTTGGCATCACCTGCCTTATAAAAAACACGCCCCTTTCCCGTGCACCAGCACTCCTTATGTTGTAATGTGAGGAAATGTGTTTTGTACTAATGTTACTGGTGATGTTTTCATTTAGGAGACATAAGCCTCTGATTGCCGTTTTTGTGATGTTTTCATGTAAGAGACATGAGCCTCTGATTGCCGTTTTTGTGAAGCCTCTAAACTCTCATTTAATGCGACAGTCTCATGCCAATATGCCTTTTTTCCTTTTACAAATAACCTGCAGGCTTCTTTCAGGATGTTCGCATTAGTATGCATTCCTTCGCGTGTGCCCAGCTTCAATCTGGCCGAGCGCACGCATACGTAAGGTGCGGCTGGGTGCGGTCGGGTATTTAAACTGCACCCAGCCTTCTGGAAGGCGCTTTGCCTTCAGCCAGCGCGAGAGAAAGGACGTGTGGACTCCCGGTGAAAGGAAATCGGCAGATTACCTGATTTACGACCTTGAGGCCTCCCGTCTTCACCGAAGCTAAAGCCTGGCATCTTCTTTCACAGAGAAGGACCTGCAAAGACAAAAGATAAGTTTAATCATTTCCTAGTTTAAGGCGCCCTTCGCAAGAAAGGATACCAGAACAATTTTTGGAACTCTTCTTTCAAGAGACGATCTACAGAACTTCAGAGACTAACAATTTTAGAAACTTGATTTGGATATTTAGTTATTTAGGGTTTGTTGAAAAAAGGAATCAAAGGTCAGAAAGTGATTTGGAAAGGCGATATTTTCAAGTGTTATGTCTATGGGTTTCTTGTGTTTTGTGCTTGTTTCTTCTTGCCATAAAAGCCTGATATTTTAGATCTGGAGAATATAAAGACAAAGAACACACTCTAAGTAAGTCAAAGGAAATAGGCTTTAGTTCTTAAGGTAAAAAGTGTTTTTTACATAAAAGAAAGGGGAACAAATGTTTTAATATTTTTAATTTGTTTATTACAGAAAAGTAAAGGTCTGAGTTCACAACAAGACAAGACAAGACAACAGAATCCCTCCAGACAAGACTGACCAACAAGACAAGAAAGACATACTGGACGGACGATTGACCACAGCTGTTCGCAGGTAGGCGAGAGGTAGAACTTAGCAAGGAAATTAGAGGTCATAGATAAAGAGCTTGTAAAAAGGTTAGGACAAGCAGAGTAATCAGGTTGTTCATGTTGTTTTGCAGGTCGACAGCAAGAACAACTACGTCCAGTACCGGCCCTCCTACCCTTTGTCTAGCTCATATCTTGTAGTGTTTTAGACTTCCTCCAGGAAGGAGTTAGTCTTTAGGGAGGTTGGTCCCTTGCGTCCCTGCGAATTCACAACGCGTCCCACATCAAGACAAGGTAAGGGACGACGTATTTGACCTTGACACTCCAGATGATTGTGGCAATGTTTCATGAACCTGTTGGTGTAAGACACGCAATTTAGCCGTCAATTCATACAGATAGTCAAGCAATACAGGATGTTCAATCTCGCTAAACTTTGTTGGTCTCGGCACTCCCCATATATTTGCCAGGCGACCAAAAATGATCTCGTATGGACTAAGGCCCACTCGAGAATGTACTGTACTTCTGGTTGACAAAAGTGCCAATGGCAAAGCATCGGGCCATTGGAGACCAGAGCTCGCCTGAATCTTGGCTAATTTCAGTTTTAGGGTGCCATTATAGCATTCTACTAGACCAGCCGATTGGAGGTGATTTGCAGCGTGAAACTTCTGTCTGATGCCCAAACCCTCACATACTGTCTTCATCACTTGACCCACAAATTCACTCCCGTTATCACTCCAGACCATTCTTGGCAAACCATACCTAGGGAAGAATTCCTTAATTAGGGCTTTAGCTGTGGACAAGGAAGTATTATCTTTCAGGGGATATGCTTCTACCCATCTCGAAAAGGCACAAAAAACCACAAGGACGTACTTCAAGTTGTTACATCTCTCCATGTGGATGAAATCTAATTGCAAAACCTCGAACGGATACGTCGGAGGCGCAAAGTGACCAGCTGGAGTTGGAGTTCCCTTACCAGGATTATACATCAGACAAGCCATACAATTCTTGACCAAGTTCTCTGCACACTTAGGAATTCCAGCATTCTGCCATACTGGAGCCAACAACTTACAAATCCCTTTCACACTAATGTGAGCCATTCCATGTGCCATTGTAACCACTGCAAGCACATACGCATCAGGTGACAACCATCGCTGATGTTCTGACAACTCAATCCAACAACCAGTCGAATCCAATTTTCCCGTACTCTCTCGCCATACACTCAATTCTTTCTCCGTAGCTTCAGCCTGAATTGACTTCACACTCTCTATCGTATCCTCACACATTCCTCTATCCGGAACCCATCTTGCTGGACCAGCAACATACATTTGACTCATCACATCTTTCGCCGTCTCTTTCGCTACCTCATCAGCAAACGCATTACCACGACCGTCATCGGTAACTTTCTTGTGTGCACTGCATTTCACGATCGCAACTTGCATCGGTAATGTAAGCGACTCAAGAAGTTCATTCACCAACTGACCATGCTGGATTTTTGTACCATGAGACGTGAGGAACCCACGTTCCTTCCACAAGCGACCAAAACTGTGAGCCACACCAAACGCATACTGACTATCGGTATATACAGTCACTCTTTTTCCTTTCGACAACACACACGCTCTTGTTAATGCAATCAACTCTGCTGTATGAGCTGAATTTTGTGGGATACGTGCAGCTTCAACAATCGTATGCAAAGTCGTAACAGCATATGCCGCAGTCGTATCACCATGCGGAAGCTTGAAACACGAACCATCTACCCATAGGGTACCATCACACTTCGCAAGAGGAGTATCTCTAAGGTCTATTCTACCCTTCGTTTCCTCCTCTGTCCTAAGAAAGCAATCATGCTGTTCAAGAACATCTGTCTCTACTGAAATCGGCAACAACGTAGCTGGATTCAATGTGTTGCATCTTTTTATATGAACATGACTCGCCAAAAGTGCCAACTCGTAACCTGACAATCGAGCACTAGTTAAGTGCTGTGTCTTGGTCCTATTTAACAAGGTATCCACTGCATGTGGAACCATCACAATCAACGTATTATCCATCACCAAACCAGCAGACTGTCGAATAGAGACAGCCACTGCCGCGGTAGCTCTCAAACAACTCGGCAATGCTCTAGCTACCGGATCCAAAGTCGACGAGAAATACGCACACGGACATTGTTTATCGCGAACTGCTGTGTCAGGACTGACAAAGCACATCCCTCTCTCTCGTGGACATAGAGTGTAAAAGGCTTACTGTAGTCGGGAGTACCCAACACAGGAGCCGAACACAACGCATCACGCAATTCTGAAAAACTCTTTTGCCATTCGTCAGTCCAAGGAATAGGATTCGGAGTATCCTTAACGGTAAGAGCTAACAAAGGTTTCGCAAGAAGTGAAAAATTTGGAATCCACTGTCTACAGTATGAAGTAATACCCAAGAAAGCACGCACTTCTCTCTGTGGAGCTGGCACATTCATTTTCGCAATCGCTTGAATTCGTTCTGGGGTCAACCTTCTTCCCTCCTTCGATAAGAGATGACCTAAGTAGGTCACTTCTTGTCGACAATACTGCAACTTCGAAAGGGACACCTTATGATGAAAGTCAGACAAATGACGCAACAAAGACAAAGTAGCTTCTTTACAAATCTCTTCATTATCAGCAGAAACTAACAAATCATCAACATACTGAATAAGAGCAGAACCATCAGGTAAGACAATCGCTTCAAGCTGTGTTTTCAAGGCCTGACTATAGATGGACGGACTTTCGCAATAGCCTTGAGGAGCGCGCTTGAACCGGAAACTTCGGCCTCCTAAAGAGAAGCCAAAAATATCTCTACTCTCCTCAGCAATCGGGATGCTGAAGAAAGCATTCTTCAGATCAATCACCGAAAACCAAGTAGCAGAAGCAGGAATCATCGTCAGCAAAGCAGTAATATCTGGAACAAACGGAAACTGCGGTACGATGATCTTGTTCACTTCACGAAGATCAATCACAAACCTATACACAGGCGGTTGCGAAGAATCAGTACGTTTCAGAACAGGCAAAACCGGACTATTGCACACATTACCTCTCGTTTCTTCAATCACACCTTTATCGATTAGATCATAGATGATCGCTAAAAGCGCTCTTTCACCATCACTGGAAATCCGATATTGAGGAATATGTGGCAATCTAACATTCGCTTTCAACGTCACAACATATGGTGGAATCTCCAAAAGACCCACATCATTAGGACCAGTAGCCCAAAGAGTATCAGGGAGAGAACGCAATTCCAATCGAAGTCGATCTTTTGACAAATACATCGGAGAGATCACTCTCTTTCCCAATGTAAGCTGTACTCCTGAAGGAGAACAATGTAATGTCGCATACAATCTCTTCAACATATCCAATCCCAACAAAATCTCACCACAACCTGTCATTAGAATGAGGGGTGCTTCAAATTCACAAGGTCCAACAGAAAGAGACATAGGACTAGAAACCGGATTACAAACTGGGGCGCCAGAAAAACCTACGGAAACATTCGTCAAGCCAGACAAAGGTGCGCCAGGGAGTTTAGAGTGCATGATAGAACTCTTCGCAGCACCAGTATCCAACAGAAAAGGCTCTGACACACCTGATGTAATCACTTCAACATAAGGTCCACTCTGATCTACTGGAACTGACACAACTCCCTCTCTTTGTCTATGGCTGTCCTAGCAATCATTACCGTCGATATTCTCACCCTCAAAGTAGTAGTCATCAGCATAATACTGAGTCGTCCTACCGGACACACCAGTCTGTTGATCAAAACAGTTCATAGAATTCTGTGGAGGAAAGGATCGTGCATTCTGGGGGAACACACCACGTCCTCTACCTCTAGGAGCTTGCTGAACACCTCGACCTCTCACACCAGAAACACCATTCGTACGTTGTAACAGAACCGGACAACTATTCTTAAAATGACCCTCTTCTTTACAATATGCACACTGATTAGGGCCTACAGGGAAACGCTGTTGAGAAGGCTCGAACCTTTGCGAATTTCTCTGAAACTGCTGAGGTTGCTGATATTCACGCTGATTATTACGAGGTGGATACGCTTGCTGCAAAAGAACCTTCGTCTTCAAATCTTTAGTCTTTCTATCCGCTTTCTCTTTCTCACCCTTATCCCTATTCTCATAATATTGTGCAGTAGCCAATATCTGCGCCGACGAAGAAACAGCCCAAGAACTCTCTGAATCCTTCAACTTAGTACACAACTCGGGAAGCAAGTTATGCACAAACCTATCGACAGACAACCGTTGGCCACTTTCCGTACTCATGTCTTGACCACTATGGTCAATAAACATCTCTTCAAACCTAGTGAAGAAATCAGACACACTTTTGTCTTTCTTCTGCTTACATGCTGACAACTTATCCCAATTTACTCGTACAGCAGGCATCAAAGTCTTCATATAAGTAATTATCCTACCAGGGAGTTCTGAAACCAAAGCTTCAGGTTTAGCCCCTCCACCTTGAAGACCATCTGCAGCAGCAATGTTATTCCATGTATCACCTAACTCTTGCGCACGATCCACATGACGAATCATTCCCCACAAGGGTTGAGGAACCACATTCCCAAACAACATATCTATATCGGCTAGATTCATAATACATGAGTCTGCTGTCTGTGATAACTCCTTATAGTACCCTGCAGGATTTTTACGGGGGTCAGGTAAGTCTGCTTAAGAGCCAAAACTTCAGCTCGCTTCCACGGAACATGTACCCAAACATGCTGAAAATGAGCCGGTACAGCTTGAATACCATTATTAACATCGGCCTGAACTGCATCTTTCCATACCGGAGGAACCTCTCTCATTGGATATTGTCGCACTTTCCTCCTAACGGAAGGATCAGGCTCAAACAACGACTGAGAAGGACCTACACTCTTAAATGAAAGCAATGTTGCAACTGCCTTTTCGACATCGAGACCCACTATAGTCCCTTTCGCGAACTCGGACTGTACATGGAACAACTCAGACGGAGTATGTCCCAACTCACCATCTTCCCATTCCTCACGGAGGAAAGTACACATCATGTCGAAGACATACCTCTGCTTTGGTGCTTCCCATTGACGGAAGACATCCATAACCGACTCTAAATCATATCTCGAAGAATTAGTAACCCACTTACGAGCCATATGATCCAACACTGCCCGCTCTTCGGGACCAGGCATTTGGCTATGCAACTGTTTACGCACTGAAACAGGGGTCATACTCAATGACCCAAAGAAAGGAGACAAAAGACCTGTAACAGTATCTGTCATTCGCTGTCGAACAGAAGGAGAAGTTGCCATAAGGACAGGAGGCAAAGCAGGTTGAGACAGAGTATACGTAGAAGTAGTATCAGAAGGAGTATCAGAGGAAGTAGGAAATACAGGAGACAAAGTCGTAGGAATTGGAGGCGGAACTGATAAAAGTCGGCGGCCCTTGAGAAGGCTGCGCCAAAGGAACAGGAGCCAACTGAAGAGGAGCTGGCGGTTGAACAACAATCGGAGGCACAACTGGAGGTTGCGCAACTAAGGGTTGCGGAGGTGCAGTAGCACTCTGCACATAAGGGGGTGGAGAACTCAACAAATGTGACATCAAAGGATCCTTTTCAAGGTCCTTCGTTGCACCTTGCTGAAGAGGTGACAAAGCTGGATAACATTTATCGATAGCCATTTTACGTTGACTATGCAACTGCTCACTCGCTTGTTCTTCTTCATTATCTTTAAACTGTATAGCAGCCTGCATTATCGATATACCCTTCTCTCTTTTATTTCTTTTTGCTAATTTAATTTCTCTCTGTTTGGCTTCCTTTCGCCAGAGGCGGAAAGAGTCAAACATCGCCGGCCGGGCTTTCTTCTTAAATAGTTTAACTTCCAGATTATCCAAAATCTCTGTGTCATAACTACGATGTTGGGGCCATTTTAAAACACCATCTTTTCTAGTGTAGCGGATCCACACTTCATTATACGTAATGGGGCCCTCACCATGTTTAGTATAGAGCTCATAAGTAGGAGTTCCAACCGGAGGTATCGGACACGAATCCTCCAATCGGGAATCCCTGTTACAACCACAACAAAATGTCTTTGCAAGTCTGCTAAGACCAGGCATCTTCCCTCACTAGTCTAGCTTCAAACTTCAAAGGATTACCAAACTCGATAGTCTCGCAAATATACGAGTCCCTCGGCTTTGGCACTTGCAAGTTCCAAATCAAAGATCTCGAAGGAAACCAAAAACTAAGGACTGGGAGACGCTCCACTCATACTTAACTGAGGTATCGATCATGTCACCAGAAGACCCGTCTATCGTCTCGCTCTGCAAATCGTCAAAGGGTCCAAGACAGGACGACAGTCAGGGCAGCAGTCCTTCGTAGCCGTCGGAAAGCGGGGAACCTCGCAGCAAAAACCTTCGGACCACGACGACATACAGGGGTCGATGAAGTGGTTGGCCTTCCTCCAGAATTTTCTCACGAAGCTCCTCACGATCTTCAGGCTTGGACCGGTACCACTGAAGTCGCCCGACGTTGGGCGCCAACTGAAGAACCGGGTTTTAGAACCCAGCGGCGCCAGGGGCATGCCCAAAGTCTTTGAGTTCACCTGTCTTACAATACATAGACACGGGATACTTCTCGGTGACGTCAAAGATCAAATTTATTGGCTGCAACCAGGAACAGAAATGTACGAAGTACGACACAAGTAGGTTCGCTAGAGACTGCTCAATTTTCGTATTGCGAGACATCGTCTTTTATGCTAAAAATCACATTACTAACAACCACCCATTATTTACAAACTGTCCAATCATAGGTGACATTGCAAAAGGTATCGCATAACGGCAAACCCACTTTTCAGTTGTCCATCCCACCATCAATTACACGGGAAAGCCCAACATTCTTGCTCGGACAGGCCGAACAAACCCATAATAAAAGGACCACAACCCAAACCATAAACGGGCCATAAAAGGAGGAACAGAAACAGATGTGAGGCAAGATAGAAGGGTGTGTGCGTGTACCATAAACTCAGCAATGTCCTGCTCTTTGATCTCTATCTCGACCAGCTACCGGAGAAGGAACTGGCTCAGCAAGGTTAGCTTCGGGCAACAGAGTCAGTTTGGTCAGGTCATCTAGAAGTCAGCTAAAGGTGTACGTGTCCCAAAGACTTTTTTGGCCGTAGTCATCGGTCTATGTGAGGGCAACCACAAAATGGCTGCCGAACACAAAATGGAACCCCAAGGTTCAGAACGAAATCCCTAAATTCATAGTGAATCCATCAATCAAACATGACAAAAAGACTTGTACTTGCCGCACTCGTCATTTGCGGTCCGCTACTACCAAAATCGCAACGATACCATGATCTTTACGAAAGGGGTTCAGAATTACGGAACCTCACCGCCTCCCGCTGAGCAGGACCTGTTTTTGCGTGAGAGGCTGAGCGGGTTTTAATGTTAGGAGAGGGAATCTCCTTGCAACATTTTGCACGACCATCCCATTCGGGGAGTTGAGACTTAGTTCGGGGTGGCAGCTGATTGAGACGATAGGGTTCTCTCCTCAACACCCAAAGGGGGCAGCATATCCTGGGAGTCGACCTGATGATAAGTTGGGGATCTAACCCTCGCCAAACTTCCCAATGAGGATCTTTTGTCAAATGGGGTATCCAGGGATAGTCTCTGCTCAGTAAGTTCGATATCCTTGGCCAATGCTGATGGTACCCTGACAAGAAAATTATCAAGGGTGCCCATTATAGATCCACCTATGGGCTTCCTAGCATTAGCTCCTTCGGTTAGTGCAGTAGACATATTTGCTATGTGGAGCCGAACTCTTGTCCTCCTCTGTGGCTAATATGGCACAACCAAACAATGGGGAATGTCACTGACCTTTGGCGAAGTGGCTGATGTTAAGGGGGTGGCCCGTCCCGTCCTTAGCCGGTCTTGAACGGGCTTAAACGGGCCCGCCCTTAGCCCGGGCTTAGCCCGGCTTGCCTGCGTGCGTCCCGCGACGCAGGGGCTGGTGTTGGTTTTTAAGCACCTCCAGGTGCGAAAATCGGCAGTAGTGGCTTCCTGCCGCAAGGTGCACTGGGAGTTGTAGTCTCCCCCTCTCAGCGGCCACGCCGAGATGGCAGAGGCTGCGGCGGCGGGGGGAGACAGGTGGCAGAAGCAGTGAGCGACTCCAGCAGTGGGAGGGTGAGGCTGCACGTCCGTAGAAGGCTGCAGGCAATGTGACCTGGTGTCCCAGTGTTCGCGAAGGGAAGGAGGACCCACTCCCCTGGGGCTGGTGTTGGTTTTTAAGCGCCTCCAGGTGCGAAAATCGACAGTAGCGGCTTCCTGCCACAAGGTGCACTGGGAGTTGTAGTCTCCCCCTCTCAGCGGCCGCGCTGAGATGGCAGAGGCTGCGGGGGGAGAAAGGTGGCAGAAGCAGGGAGCGACTCCAGCAGCGGGCAGGTGAGGCTGCACGTCTGTAGAAGGCTGCAGGCAATGTGACCTGGTGTCCCAGTTTTCGCGGAGGGAAGGAGGACCTGCTCCCCCGGGGCTGGTGTTGGTTTTTAAGAGCCTCCAGGCGTGAAAATCGGCAGTAGCGGCTTCCTGCCGCAAGGTGCACTGGAAGTTGTAGTCTCCCCCTCTCAGCGGCCGCGTCTAGATGGCAGAGGCTGCGGCGGTGGGGGGAGACAGGTGGCAGAAGCAGGGAGCAACTCCAGCAGCGGGAAGGTGAGGCTGCACGTCCGTAGAAGGCTGCAGGCAATGTGACCTGGTGTCCCAGTGTTCGCGATCAGTAAAATGCCCCCACCAAAAACGCAGAAAGAGGTACGTGCTTTTATAGGTATCACCTCCTACTGCCGCCAGTGGATACCCAATTTTTCTTTACTCATTAAACCTTTATTGCGCCTCACACTCCCCACCCACTCCCCTGGACAAATGAGTACCAGCATGCATTTGTAGAACTGAAAACAGCCTTGTATTCGGCCCCGGTGCTAGGCACCCCTAGTTATCAGAAGCCCTTCACTCTTTTTGTACACGAGCAGAATGGTTGCATATTATCAGTGCTAACACAGTGTTTTGGTGACAGACAACCCCCCTGTGCATATTTTTCTGCAGTGCTAGACCCCATGGCCCGCGCACTACCCAGTTGCTTGAGAATAGCAGCTGCAGCTGCCATATCCATTCGCCAATCTGCTGGCCTGGTCCTTGATACTGCACTTACTGTTATGGTTCCCCACGCAGTTGACACTTTATTAAATAGGACAAAAACTCAACATCTCCCTAGTGCACGTTTGTCCGGATGTGAATTGACTCTCTTAGCCAGTCATATCACCATCCGCCGCTGCACTACGCTAAATCCAGCAACATTGTTACCCTTTGTTGATGGTGACACTAATACTGATCCGCATGATTGTGTCCTCCGGACGGAGGAAGAGACTAAAGGCCGTGTGGATTTGACTGACACACCCCTCACTGACCCTGATGGTACCCTGTATGTGGATGGTTCTTGCTTCAAACTTCCTGATGGTAGCACAACTGCGGCCTATGCTATCACCATGTTACAGACAGTAGTGGAGAGTGAGAGAATACCTTACCAATCAGCACAGTCAACATCTACACTGACAGCCAGTACGCCTTTGGCGTGGCCCATAATTTTGGGCGACTTTGAGCTGAGAGGGGATTTTTCACTTCTTACGGTACTAAGATACAGCATGGTCATCTGGTCAGCAGGCTGTTAGAAGCATTGACTCTTCCTTCAAAGATAGCTGTGGTCAAATGTAGTTCCCACAAGAAAGTGACTGATGACATAAGAAGGGGTAATGCATTTGCTGACCAGACTGCAAAGGAAACAGCTAGGGATGTCTCTACCCTATGTATGTTGCTGGTCCCTCAAACTGGGTACCGGAGAAGAAGATGCACGAGGATACTATTGAGAATGTGAAGGAAATACAGGCAAAGGCGACTAGAGAGGAAAAGGCTCTCTGGGAAGAGCAAACAGGCCTATTAAATGAGAATGGCTGTTGGACGGATCTGTCTGAACAACAGCGATGGTTGTTACCCAATGCCTATGTTTTGCCAGTGGTCACTATGGCTCATGGCCCGGCTCACATTAGTGCAAAAGGTATTTGCAAAATTGCTAGCTCCGGTATGGCAAAACAAACACATCCCAAAATATGCTGAGAGGTTAGTCAGGAATTGTATGATTTGTTTAATGCATAACCTGGAAAAAGGCACACCAATACCTGCTGGGAATTTTGCACCCCCATCTTACCCCTTCGAAGTGCTCCAAATAGATTACATACCAATGGAAAGATGCAACAATTTCCAATATGTTCTTGTAGTTGTGTGTGCATTTAGTAAGTGGATCGAGGCCTACCCCCTTAAGGACAACATTGCTATAAGCACTGCCAAAATACTGTTGAAGGAATTTTTTCCCAGATTTGGGATGCCCAGAACTATCTGGAGCGACAACGGAAGCCACTTTACAGGAGAAATAATGAAGAAAGTGTGTGTAGGGATGGGGATCAGACAAAAATTCCATGCCGCCAACCACCCCCAGTCAGCGGGTTTGGTTGAGCGCCACAATGGAACACTGAAATAAAAAATGGCAAAAATCCAGGCTGACACAGGACTGTCTTGCGCGGACGCCCTGCCCCTTGCCCTCCTATCAACTAGAGCCACGGCACATTCTCGTACCGAACTATCTCCGTATGAAATAGTGTTTGGTCGTCCAGCAAATGTTTGGGGAATACCCCGCCCAAAGAAATATCCTGATATTGAATACCCATTATTGATTGATTACTTACATGAATTGACCACTAACCTACGTCTCATTCATCGTCAGGTACAAGATATCCTTCCACCCAAACCTGAGGGCCCTGGTCACACCATCCAGCCAGGCGACTGAGTCTGCATCCGCAATTTCCAGAGAACCAAGAACTTGGAGCCGAGGTGGAAGCCGCCCCAGCAAGTGTTGCTGGCTACTAGGTCTGCAGTGAAGGTGGAAGAAAAAACTGGGTCCACGGAGTGCACTGCAAGAAGGTGCCTCTACTGCTACCATACGACCGGTGGGTCAAGGAAGGCCTGGGACACAACGGATGTGAGAAAGTCCCACACTTTGTACCCTTCAGTGACACCAACATTGCCTGGGCTTCATCTGAACGAGAGGACTACGACATCCTGAAATCTGCTGTTCCTCCGCATCTGAGGTTGCGGGACACCCAACAGCCAGAGACTTTGTTTCCTGATCAAACAACGCCCAGGTCCACCCGATACAACTTCAGACCCAGAAAAAAGAACTGAAGAGACAAAGGTCTCTGCCCCCTACTTGACATGGTCCGACAAATCGCTGCAGGGCTGTGATACACCGGTGCATTTGACCGGAGCCGGTACAGCGGACCGGAGCGTGCCAATAGGACTGACGGAATCACTGACCGGTGAAGCAACCACCAATCACAGGCAGCAATTAGGGAAGACCAAGTGAAGCAGACGATGACCAAAATGAACACTTAAAGCTTGAAGAGCAAAGAAATAAAAAAACAAGAGTACATAAAGACAATATGTGGCCGGTTCTCAATCTGTCTAATAGTACTAATGACTATTTTACTGGTACTGGCCTGCATCAGGTGGGTACTACATGCTGCCCTTGCAGCACCTGAGTCTCCTACCTCTACAGAATCACCTCATCAACATGTGTCATTACCCACCCATGAGAAAGACAGAAGGACAGGTTTCTTCAACAACACTTTCATTCAAATGTTACACCAGCACCAACTTGTGGTGAACACAACAAACTGTTGGGTATGTGGGTTGCTGCCCCATACTGAAAGCACTGGGATGTCCCTGATTCCTGCTCCTTTTTCTCAAGCTGGTTCAGCCTACGGCTGGTACACTGTGTTCTTTGACTCATTCTATTCAGGTGACACATCCACACGATCCCTGGGGAAGATCAGTAACAGACAAGCATTCCGCCACATCATGGCTGCGGAGTGGCCAAGCATGGATAAAGATTCAGCAGAAAAGTAGGAATATGAGAACAATCATGGGTCCTTTTATCCATCGAACATCTACAATGGTGGGGGAAAGAAAAGACTGCTACCTCTCAGGGATCTCCCTGTATACCCAGATCCAGGAAAATACTGCATGAAAGGCAATGGAACAGTATGGGTGGGGCACAGTGACTGTGCCTACACGCTCCAGCTCAATGGTTCCACTCTCTCAGCTCTGGTGTCCTCACTGAATACGTACTTTGTGTGTGGGAACAAGGCCTACACCTGGCTGCCCAAGTCTTGGGCCGGCACCTGGTACATTGTGTGGTTACTTCCCCCCACCTACACAGCCGATGCAACACACCACATCCAGAAAAGAGGTGTGATTGACGCTGAAGACACAGCTGGCCAAGAGTTTGGGGACATTGCTAAAGGGTTCCTCCCCTTTTGGGGCCCTATGGTCAACAGTCGCAGTCTGCGACATCTCACAAGCCGGTGCCCTCAGTAACATCATGGCGGAACTTCAAGCAGACCGCTTCATGACTTTACAGAACAGAATGGTGCTTGACCTATCCCTGCGCGAAAGACCCCAGGGGAAGACTAGTCTGCGACTTTGCTTCCCCCGGGGCCCGGCATGGCCCACTGATGGGGCCTCATGTGGATAAGGTGAACATCAGGCCCTGGGCCGCTGCTTCACTCTGTAGACGACAGTAAGGGGGGCAGCCTCACCGGTGTAGCTGGGGGGGGGGGGAGCAGTCCGCCCCAGGCAGCAACATTTTCGGGGCGGCGGGCACACAGCAATGATGGCCCATGGCGGCGACCTTTATGTTTAATTTATTTGCGGACACAGTGTCCCCAAATAAATTATAATGGCCACCGTCATGGGCCATCAGTGCTGCGTGGCCGCAGCATATGTTTGTCCCAGAGCCATCAATCTTGTAGCGCGCGAAAGCGCTACCAATGATGGCTCTAGGAATCATTTTTGGCCAGCCCGTGCGCTGAAAGCGCAGCACTGACGTACGTCACCACTGCGCGCTCTCGAGTCTGGAAAGTGCAGGGACGGGTCGGTGAAGGAAGGAGAGTCCCCTGCATATTCCTAATGCTCTCTCACAAGCAGCGCGCCATTTGACAATGTCAAACCTAGCCACTGTACCCTGTGGGTACTATACCGAATAAGTACTTCTAAAATTTCCCAAAACTATAGAACATTTGGAAAGCATCTAAAATGTAAGGAGAACTAATACGTTTGTGTTTTTCCGAGAAAAATGGCATGTCTGGGTTTGGACTGTTGCTACACATTCAGTTAATGTTGGGGGATAGTATAAAACAGAAAGTGTAGTAATGGAGCCACCCAGCCCGTTCATACACGCACTCACGCAAGCATGCACCTCAGGGGCAGCGTAGCCCCTGAGTATAAATAAATGGACGAGAGACCGCTCGAGGTCTTCGGCCCGTAGCAAGTAGCCAGTGTGCACGTGTGTGTCTTGTGCCAAAGTTAGCAAGGCCCCACTCTGCTGCCTAGGTCTCCTTTGCCCTACCCAGCCGCTACACTGGCGGCGAGGCGGGTCCTGTCCCACACCTCGCCTCTGCGGTTGTGCTCCACCACCTGTGCCCCCCGCCTAGAGATCTTGCGCCTGCTGTGCTTGAGCCCTCGGTGCGAGGCCGACCGTCGCAGGTGTCCACCCCGCCGCCAACACACCCAGCCGCCCTGCGGACTTCTGTGAGCCCCCCCACGGAATAACAGCGCCAGGCCGTGGCGCCCAGGTGAGCCCTGCGTCCCTCCCAAGGGGCTAGCGGCCCGCGCGTGTGCGGCCGCATCAGGCCCGCAGCTCTAGCAACACAACGCACCGCGGCCACACCATGTACGGGCACGCTTTTAGCCGGCCGCCGGCCCGACTCACCAAGGGCAAGCCTGCGCATCGGGGGGAAAACACTTCGGCCCCCGCGCACCACCAGCACAGGGATTCGTTCGCACTGCGCTCAGTGCGCGTCAGGGGGAGGGATCGGCCCCCACGCTCCTCTGCCTCACAGAGTGGAAAAAGAACAAAAAGCAGGAAAATAAGGAGACAACGGTTTTCACAAGACAGGGGAAGAAAGCATCTGGGATCAGATTGCCAGCCCCCCCCCCACGCACAAGTGAGCTCGGCCCAATCCACGTCAAAGGAGAGACAGCACAGGAGACACTGTGCCAGATACATAAAGGTCCAGTACATATCGAGGCCCAAAACTGAATACACGCCAGAACCTCAGGCTCATCACACCACGTGGCACCTCAAGCAGGCGCAGCGCGTGCACTGTGTTGCACCCTGAGCAGTCACCAGCGCCATCTACACAAGCAGAACACGCACTGCGCCACGTAACACACGCCCCAGCGCAAGACTCACCGCGGAGAGCGGCCCCGCTCACCGATCTCATAGTAAGGCACGCCTGGTCATGGTCAGCATCGGCCACGTGCCTGCAAACAGAACATTATGAGTGTACAACCAGCGGGCAATGGAGGCGCAGCAACGGTGCCAGCAGTACAACAGGCCCCGCCACAGGCTGCTCCTCAGGTTGCGATACAACAACAAGTCGTCGCAAATGCCGCAGGACCAGCAGCAGCCGCCACACCGCCCCCCCCCAGGCCATGGACTCACAGCTCCCCTCCCACCATTCAGTGAACTCTCCGACCCTTTCACAGCCGCGGCGCGATGGCGCTTGTGGATAGGAAGGCTCGACCACTACTTCATAGGAGTCAGAGAGACTGACGGGAAGGTAAAACGCTCGCTGCTAATGTGCTACGGTGGAGATGAACTCTACGAATTGTTCGAAACGCTGCCAGACAGAGGCGATGCCAATGACTACGACGCAGCTGTCAGTGCGTTGAATCGATACTTCGACCAGCGGGTGAACCCGGACTACGAATGGTTATGCCAAGCCCGACAAGGTGAATCGGAATCTATAGACACCTTCTACGCCAGGCTGAGGAAACTTGCGATAGCCTGCGAACTGCCGTACCAGACACTGGAGATACGTGCGCAACTAATCCAGGGGTGCAGGTCTGTACAACTCCGACGCCTCATCTTCAGACAACCACGGATATCTCTAGACGAGATCCTGATCCTTGCAAGATCGCACAAACTCTCAAATGCCAGAGCCGACGAGATGCAGGCTGCGCTGAACCACCCCGGAGTGGCAGCAAAGGCCCCAGCCATCAAGGAAGAACAGGTGGATGTAGTCCGCCAATGACCACCAGCCCAAAGGGGCAACACCCCAACGACGCCACGTGCGACATGTGGCAACTGCGGCATGGAACACCCGGCAGGAGGAAGATGTTTCGCGAAGGGTAAAACATGCTCGAAATGTGGCAAACTAAACCACTTCGCAAAAGTGTGCACACCCAGGCTGTGCGCCAACTCTGGAAGACCTGGGGCCATGCAGTGACACTGTTCGGTCAGCATTCCATCTGAATGACGATGACAACGACGTCTTCTTTGTGTCCTTCGTAGGTAGAGAAGGTTCACAGAGAAGGCCACCCCCCATGTGTGAGATCTCCATCGCCGGATCCCCAGTACAGGCTCTGATTGACACGGGGGCTTCAGTGAATGTGATGGACAGTACACAATACAAGCTGCTGTCTCCGCACCCGCCTCTATCACCATCGAAGGCCAAGATCTATACCTATGACAGCGATAACCCGCTTCACCTGCGAGGAGTGGTAGAAGTGGTAGCTGCCTGCAATGACCAGGAAGTAAAGACAAGATTCCACGTCACCGGAGGGAGACGAGGCACGTTGCTCAGCTGCTACACTGCCGAAGATCTTCAATTGGTATTCTTTGCACAACAAGTGCATGAGCTGCACACGGACACGATGCTGAGAGACTTCCCTGCTCTGTTTCAAGGACTTGGCTGCCTGAAGGGGAAGATGTTCAAACTCCATGTGGACCACACAGTGAGGCCCACAGCTTTGAGGCACAGGCGGGTGCCATTTCATCTACGGCCACAAGTGGAGGAGGAACTGCGGAAACTTGAGGAACTCGGCGTGATAGAGAAAGTGTCAGGCCTGACACCCTGGGCCTCGCCTCTTGTGGTCGCCCCGAAATCCAAACAACCTGGCTCCTATGTGTGGACATGCGTCTACCCAATAAAGTGGTGAAGAGGGAGAGACACCTGACGCCCATGATGGACGACATCGTTGCAGACCTGAACGGAGCCCGGTGGTTCTCTAAACTGGATCTGAATGCCGGGTACCAACAGCTCGAGCTACACCCGGACAGCCGCAACATAACCACCTTCTCCATGCACGTCGGCCTTCGGAGGTACAAACATTTGAGTTTTGGTGTGTCGTCAGCCGCAGAGGTTTTCCAGAACGCGATTAGAGAAACACTCTCGGGTCTGGCCGGAGTGATAAATCTAAGCGACGACATCCTTGTCTTCTCAAAGACGCTCGAAGAACATCATGTGCATCTTCCTGCTATGCTACAACGCCTGTCCAATCACGGGCTCACCCTCCATCAGGCTAAGTGCTCGTTCTATAAGGAGTCAGTGGAGTTCTTCGGGTACGTGTTCTCGAGGGATGGGCTCCAGGTAGACACGAAGAAGGCAGAAGCAATCCGATCAGCGCCGAAACCAACATCAGCGACCGAGGTCAGAAGCTTTCTAGGGATGGCAAGATACTGCGGCCTTTTCATCCCATGTTTGGCATCCCTCTTGGAACCCCTGCGCATGCTGACAAAGAACGGACAACCATGGACATGGTCCGCGAAGGAAGACGAAGCGTTTAAGGCCGTCAAGGACACACTGATCGATGATAAAGTCATGGCGTACTCCAGACCTCACTGGCGCACAGAAGTGGTAGTAGACGCAAGCCCGGTTGGTCTAGGGGCTGTCCTCATGCAGGAGACGGAAGCTAACGAATGGGTGCCCACCGCATACGCCAATTGGGCGTTGACGGCAACTGAAATGAGGTATGTGCAGATCGAACGGGAGGCGTTGGCAATCAAGTGGGCGTGCCAACACTTTCACCTATATCTATATGGACATGAGTTCAAGGTTGTTACTTACCACAAACCTCTGGTGCCATTGTTTGCTGGGACGGCCAGACTTGCCCCTCCCCGCATCGAACGGTGGGCCGTACAGCTACAGACCTACCGCTTCGAAGTCATCTACCGACCAGGGGCAGACAATCCGGCAGATTTCTTGTCAAGACACCCAGGCGCAGATGCCCCGGATTAAGGAACGAATGACTCCGAGGAAGTCGAAGAATTCGAAAGGATGCTGTCGCAGGAGTCGTGCCCCGCAGCCGGCACGCTGGAGGCCATCGGAAAAGCCACCAATGAGGATGAATGCCTCAACTGAGTCACAGCCACCCTATTGAATTGCAACTGGAGGAACTTCCTAGACGGAGTCAGCGACCTCACAGCCACCGAACAGCAGTTGAGACAGCAAATGTGGAGAGCACAAAGTGAGCTCAGCGTGGGGCCCCACGGGATCGTCCTCCATGGCTTAGCGATCATGATCCCATACAGCCTACAAAAGGAGGTGGTGCACCTGGCTCATCAAGGAGTGTCAAAGACTAAAGCATGACTGCACAGCAAAGTTTGGTTCCCCGGTGTTAGAAATGGGAATTTCTGGCTGGCTGAGGCTTGCGCCAAAGCCAGGCAAAAACAACCACTCTAGTCAGGACAAGGAAGTTACCCGCCAAGATAACCTATGCTCACCCCCTTGGTAGCTTGGCACGAGCAGTCAGGCTTATCTCAGAGGCGATGTGTAAAGCGTTTGCGCGCGCACCCAGCAACAACACCCAAGGCCCACCACAAAGGAAACTCCACACAAGGGTATATATAAAAAATAGTCTTTGTATTATACCACAAACAGTAGATAATAAACATATACTTTACAAGGTTCCATGGGCACAGGCAGAATTTACAGGGGATAGGTGTACAGGACAGGGCCACATGGGCCACTGTCAGGAATAATCACTTTTAGAATTAGAACGTAGAACATATAATAACTGTAGTACCAAAATTGCACATATAGCACACAACCAGTACTCACTGGTAAAAGGTAAACACCACCTACGCAATCCTAAAACACCTTAGGTAAATATTACGCAGGGACCAATGACCTCACTAAATTCACTTTTCTAGGGCAAACAACCTCCTAGGCATAAAAACACATATTTAGAGGCATGGGCAAAAGCATTGCATCAATCACATTAGGCAGGAAATCACATATGCGCAAAACACATAGGGCCAAACATGTACCCCCCCCGCAAGGGCACAACACAAGAACTGTCCCCCAGGCCAACTGGCCTCTCTGGGGCTGAAACGCCCTGTGTCCCGAACAGTCAGGACAGGCTGCGCAGCCAGCCAAAGGAAGATTACGCAGAAGAACCAGGCCTAAACGTAGCAGCTGCCCACTAAGTGCTGGGCAGCTGAAATCCCCAATGGGGCCAAACACATGTGGGAGCCGCGTGGGCTCGAGAAACAACAACTGGGGCCTCAGGAGCCTCTCGGGCTCTAAATAACCAATTTGCCCCAATGACATGTGAGCCTCCTAGGCTCGAAGAAGGAATGCCCCCGGTCGTTGGAGTCCCTCGTGGGGGACTCGAAATAAACAAATGGGCCCTGAGCCTTTCGTGGGCTCGAGAAGCAATTTGCCCTGTGGTGGGAGCCCCCGCCTCTGGGGGACTCAAGAACAAATGTCCTCCGGAGCCCCTGTGGGATCTAAACACCACAGTGTCTCCTCTACGTTAGAGCCAAGGGGCTCTGAATACTACATGTGCCCAAGAGCCTCTCAGGCGCTAAACAAATGCCTCTGAGCTCGTTGGAGTCCCCCTTGGGGGACTCTAAAACAATTTGCCCCCACAGAGCCTCGGGGCTCTAACACAAGTGCCCCCCACACGGAGAGAGCACACTGGGGGGGGCGGGCACCGGCAATGTGCCCCGACGCCCCCCTCTGCAACTGTCCACACCGGGCCCCACTTACCGGCTTCTATGGGGCGACTCCTGGTCTCGGCGGCGGCTGCAGGGGAAGCTCTCTCTCCCCTCGGCTCGGCAGCTCTTCTCTGCCTCCCGTCGTTGGAGATCTCCTCTTGGCCGGACCCGCAGGGCTCGCACCGCGGCTTCGGAAGCCCTGCCTCGGGAATTCCTTCTGTTTTGGGCAGGGCAGACGGCGCGGGGCTCTCCCTCCGGCAGGGGAGCCTCGCAGTTCCCTGCTCACGGCTCACTTCCTCTCAAGGTACCGAAGCCCGGGGTGGGCTCCCGTCCGCTTCCGGTTTGGCAGGCAATACGTCCAGCTCGCGGGTTGCTTGGGGACGCCCAACGCTGAGGCTAATCCCAGCACTGCGATCCCCTGGCTGCAGCAACCACGGGGGCAGTGGCCCCTTCAGGTCCCGGGCCGGTGGCGGTGATTTCCACACTGGGTGGGCTCCCGTGATAATTAGCAAAAGGCTCCTTGCGGGGTGAAACAAGGGTAGGCTCCCTCCAGACGTGCACAGACCCCCAGCCAAAGAGACCACAAGCACCCTACTCAGGATGCAAAACAAAGCGCTCCCAGGCGCTAGGGCACAAATAAAGCGCTCCTAGGCGCTATAGGAAAAATAAAGCGCTCCCAGGCGCTATAGTTCAAAAGAGGGTCCCATACAAGTCCTTTAGGAGGTAGGGGGGCAAAGGCTGGGCCCAGGCAGGCCAGCTCACAGGGCCCTCCAAGCAGGGAGGCAGTCCCATTGGCGGTTCCTCCTGGGGCCCAGTAGCAGCAGCAGGCCCCCCTCACATTAGGATCAGCAAGAGAACCACCTGTAAGGAGACACAGCCCCTTTTTATACATTAAGGGCCAGATGTAGGTAGGCATTTACCAATCGGTAACGGCCGAATTCGGCCGTTACCGACCGGTAAATGCAATTTGAGATGTAGGGCCCTGTATTTTACAGAATCGGTAAATTTACCGATCGGTACATTTACCGATTCTGTAAAATACCGAATCGGTATTTTTACAGATTCGGTAAAATTGATATGTAGGTGGGACTCTTCTGAGTCCCAAAGGGCTTAACGAATCGGTATTTTACCATGAAATCCAACCTCATGGTAAAATACTGATTCTGGTGTGCATGCACATGTGTGCATGCACACCTATGCCATGTGGCAGGCAGACCTGCCCCTAGGGCTTGTATGCCTGCCACATGGCACCCAATCCTGTTTAGGGGGTGCCAGGGGGTGTCAAAGTGACACCCCCTGCACCCTTGTGAAATTCGGTATTTACCGATTCGGTAAATACCGAATCGGTAAAGCCTATTGATTCATATGGGCTTTGAAGCCCATAGGAATCAATAGGCTTTACCGATTCGGTATTTACCGAATCGGTAAATACCGAATTTTACCGATTCGGTAAAAGGGAACATCTGGATTCCCTACATACCAACCCCTCATATTTACCGAATCTTAATTACCGAATCGGTAAAATTCGGTAATTTTCGGTAATTAAGATTCGGTAAATGTTACTTACCTACATCTGGCCCTTAATCCCTTTGTCTCAGGGTGCAGGGTGGGGGAAAAACCAGTCGCAGCTGGTTTTGGAGCACCTTATTTTCCTCAGCCACCCTTTCCATTTACTAGGCAGGATAGGGTCATTAGATGCACCACAGGGGGCGGAGCCAGCATTGTGTGGGGAAAGCCCAGCCCTATTCAGGTCCTAGGTGTACTCCTCCCTCACATCACTCATGTTAATCTCAACACTCACCACCGGGGCAGACCCATCATGACTCATGGAGCCAGGCTCACCAGCCAGCTTCAGCCAATCACAAGCCAGACACAATTTACACAAACATGCCAACCTCTAGAAGTGGCACTTCCACACTAGACTCAATCATGCTGCATACATCATTGCGCAGCATTTAATCACACGAGTCCGCACATACCAAACTCGCACCTGCACTTCCCACGCATCAGGAACTAACATGGTCACATACATTCCCCATGCATTCCTATGGGAGGGCAGGCCAACCTCACTACACGCACGCACTTTACCCTGGGACACAGGGAAAAGGTGCGCCAAGCCAGAAATCACGAACGCCAGGTCGCCATCAAAAGCAAAAAAGTTCAGGGGTGAACTAGCCAAAAAGGCCCGGGTCCAACACCCGGCATGGACTCTGCTGCAGAAGAAGAAATCAGCACCTGTCACTCATGCACAATCACGGGTAAAGACCCGGCCCCTCACCCGGTGATCACCGAGGACCCATGTAGTGAGCCGTGGTCGAAAATTAGCATAGACTTTGGGTCCTTCCCAGATGGGCGCCACACGCTTGTGGCGATAGACTCATACTCACGGTTCCCGATAGTGGAGGTGGTGTCCTCCAGTGCCTTCATACATGTGAAAAAAGCATTGGAAAGGATATTCGCCATGATGGGCCTGCCTGGAGAGATAAGATCAGACAATGGTCCCCCATTTCAAGGAAAGGACTTCCAGACATATCTGTCGGCAAGAGGTATCCACCACCGGAAAATCACCCCACAATGGCCCCAAGCAAACGGCGAAGTCGAGAGATTAATGCGGACTCTGAATCGTGCCCTCCAAATTGGAGTGGAGAGAGGAGAAGACGCAGAAGAATGTTTGTCACAATTCTTAAGTGCGTATCGGCAGACGCCGCACTCCACCACTCGGTGTGCCCCGGCACAACTGCTGTTCAAGAAAGCACCAAGAGACTGCGTGCCAGCTGCACCATCTTGGTGCCCGCCAGCACTTGACCAATATGCTACTCAAGACAGGAGGAAACAAAACAATGAACAAGCCAGTCGAGCTAGGAGAGCCCAGCCCAGGTCCCTGGTAGTCGGTGACAAAGTGGTCCTCAAAAACAGACATCAAAACTGGAAGTATGACACCGCTTATGAGCCCGAAGTGTGGGAGATTGTAAATATACAAGGCACCTTGATATCCGCAACCAGAGGCACAAGAGCAGTGACACAGAACGTGTCATGGTTCAAGCGCGTCCCCCGAGGGCGTGAAGATGCCTATCAGTCATCTGAGGAGGTGGATAACGAGGGTAATGACCAGGCGGACACCGAGACACCGACGAGCCAATGTGGGGTTGAACCTACCCCGCAAGCTCCTGAGCAAGAGGAAAATGACACCACAGGAAGCATTCCAAGGAACACCCGAGGTTGCGCAGAACAGCCCGAAAGAGGTGAAGAGGCCGAGAGTCAACAAAGCCAAAGATACCATCTCAGGCCGAATCCGACTCCCAGCCAGAGACTAAAAGACTATGCATGGCACCTGGGGCGGCCCAGGAACCTCCCATGACCCGGACTGTTCAATCCGTACGTTTGGAGGGATGTAGTAACGGAGCCACCCGGCCCATTCATACACGCACTCACGCACGCATGCACCTCAGGGGCAGGGTAGCCCCTGAGTATAAATAAATGGGCGCGAGACCGCTCGAGGTCTTCGGCCCGTAGCAAGTAGCCAGTGTGCATGTGTGTTTCTTGTGCCAAAGTTAGCGAGGCCCCACTCTGCGGCCTAGGTCTCCTTTGCCCTACCCAGCCGCTACAGAAAGGTCATTTGCTCTACATGGAAACAACAGGCAGTAATTTTAAAATCACAGATTGCTAATCTTCTCTACTATTTCCCGCTTTTTGTATCAGTACATTAGGGTATTTGTTTCAGCAAGCGGTGGGCACCCAATTAAAAGAAGTGCTTCTTTGCGGTTCCAGTATATTTTTTTTAACATTTTATGTTTCAAGATTACAGGCTGCCAGTGTAGGAGACAAAACCCTTCAAAAGGCAAAACGAATCCAATCTCCAATATACTCTGGTGACTGATATCGACTTTCTTGTCAAGGGCTGGAGACGGGCACAGCTTGGATCAAAAATGGCGCCGGGCCTAAAGGTCCGCACATTTGAAGACACCATCAGTAGTTTGCTTGCAATATATATTTATTTACAATATTTCGCCACACCATAAACATACTAAATAAAGGTTTTTTGGGGGTACCTGCAAACTACTTCAAATTTTCTGCTCCTGTCCAAGGACTTGGCTTCAGGGGTGTTTGAGGGGTGACATTGCACATATAAATGCATTTTTGGCTTGGAATTCACGTCTGCTATTCTGTGTCAGTTTTTCACATCGGGAGCCAAGAATGAAACACATAACAATGACTGTTGATGAAAAAAGGGAGACAGAGATACCCATCGGATGGCTGGATTAAAAAATGTGAAACCAGGTAACCTGGAATTGATACTCCCCCTGCTTGTCCAAATTGTGTGATCCTGGCACATATTTTATTTTACAGGCTTCTTCATCTTTATTATCACATATGAGCACACTTTTGAATACTTTAGTTCAGGATGTCCGCTGTACAAGCACCTCTTATATTTACTTTTATAGACTATAATGTCCTCCATCTGTAATAAGCATCTGGGACATGTTTAGGGTTTACACTTACTGTTACCTGCCTCTTAGTTCACTAATAGAATTGTCTTTGGAATGTTTCTAAAAATGATCACGTGTAATACATGTCTGTCTATGCAGTGATATAATCTGATATACTAAAGTACAACGCTTGGCATGTTAATGAAATACACCTTCAAATTCGAAGAAATGGTGTCATAGTTTTACATTATGTTTATTGCATGACATGCATGGCAAACATTTTATTCCTTGGCTCCTACACAGACTCTTACAGCCAAGCCAGAGCCATCGCTCGGCTGGGCTCCGGCTCGGTTCGCCCTATTCATTTGCTATTGATTCGTAAAAGGCGAGGGATAGAAACATGGAGCCCTGCCTACACTAACCTATCTTTGTAATGAAAGTGCTCTGCCAGTAGCATTGAAATATAAATTAGATTTTGATGTCCCTGGATTAACATTTGTTTTTAATCAATCAATCCATCAGGGGGTTTGTATTGCGCGTCTACTCACCTGTGAGGCTCTCAACGCTTTAAGAATTTATTTATTTGATTAGATCATTCAGTTCAATAAAAACACTGACCCATAAACAGATTCAAAAAGTGTAGCCATCATCTCAAACATGTCCGGACCCGGTGAGAAGGGTAGGCATAACTTGACCTGACACAAGCAGTAGAAACCCTAACCTCTATGGCTTCTCCCTTGATGTCAGACCCACCGGGTACTGTTGACACCCCCTAACTCTAACCTTTAAGCAAGAGCAGTGTCATACAGGTAGTACAACTTATGTGCTGTATTGGAACTGATACTAATCATTAGGTCATGTTTTGTAGATTGTAGTTTTTTATTAGGTCCTGAAGAATCACAGTCAATGTACTAGAAGCGAGAAACATGTTGACCACACTATTTGCAGTTTAGCCCAAGTTCACTCGGGGAAACCACAGTTCCCATGAGCACCGGCTATCTTTGATTTTACTTGTGGCAGAGGACTACCAGAATAAAATAGTTTTCCGGTACCTTGTGCCACATTTTATCCTCACCCACACTATCTACTCTGTCCTGGCCCCTCACCCCCACTTCATCCATAGGCAGTTGGATAAAAGATCTCCGATAAAGAGCCCCTCTTTGAGGTGAGCCCGTTGGGCATTGCACCGCCTGCCCAACGAGGACCATTGCTGATGATGAAGCATGACACTCGCAAGGGTGTGTGAGGCCATTATATCCAACAAATTGGATACCCAGGGATGGTCCTCCATTGAGCACTAGCCCTTATACCCTTATACCTTTTCCTCCTTTCTTCCCATAGGAACAGCCCAGTCATCTCTTTTGCTGTCATCATCTCAAACATGTCATACATCAGCAATAATTCCATAAACGAGGGACCAGTGGTTACATAGTTGCCAGTCAAAATATCACAGTCAAATTAATTTAATTTTCGGAGAGCGCACAACGTTTCTGTTCTAGTACTGCTGCAGCAAGCGGTACATTCATTAGGGCTCTCATGAGGCCGAAGATTGAGGACAGCAGTGGCCGGGCTCCCCGCACAGGTACAGGCTGCATTCACTGGTGCAAAGTCAGGAGTTGGAGACAGCGTAGAACATTATTTTGGGGTTTATTCCCAGCTAGGGATACAGCCAGATGCAAAGAGGGAGTCTGGCTTGGGATGGATCATACCTTTAGCTTTAGGATTATTACTGCTCAGTGTCTAGAAGTGTCTTTTTGAAATAATACAGCATATATATACAGGCAATGTTTACCTCAGTCAGCCTCTTCTCCTGAGGCTTGCCCCCCTCTCCCCCCATCATGCCTCATTGTATTGTAATGTATTTAGTTAGACTAGCCATGTAATTTACTTTCAGTCTCAGGTTAATAATAGCTGGTGGCGCTGTGCGCAGTGCTGTAATCAACTAATTGATTTTTTATTAAACTGCTCAATATGTCTTTTTGAAATAAATAGCATCATTATGCATAGCTGCCAAGGTTTCAGATTGCTCTGTGTGACATTTTTAGAAATACTGTGTAATTATGAGTGACATTTCAACAACTATGAGTGACACTTCAGCGCAAACAAAATCAAGCAATGAAGATGAGGGAAATACGTCCTTTTTTCCGCAGCCCCCGTCCCCCTCCTGCTATCGGCCATGGGCGGCAGTCTGAGGGATAGCCCCGGGCGCCAGAAGCTCTAGCTACGCCTCTGGGCAACCTCGCCCCTCTCTTTGTGCGCGCCATAGAACCATCCAAACTGGTTTAGACACCATGGTGTCCCAGAGGCCTCGAGGGCAGAAATTGACCATCAATGTACTCTGCCCGCAAATGATATGATATTGTATCCCCTAAACCTTGAGACCCATCTGAAAGAGGCAAGGCTTGATGGTTTGGGGGATATCAGACCCCAAATGCAACTGCACCAAATCCAGCCGATTTCTGCAACTAAATGGAGAAAGCAGTGTCAGGAGTGACTTGGAGCCAGCCCAGCTGGTGTAGGCAAAGCGTAAACTGAAATAAACCCCGAGGGATCAACACACGCCACCCCGACGAGGATCCAGGTAAAGGAAATGTAGGGAGGCCATTGGTGCAGATAGGAGTAGACGAGTTTCTTGGGCCATCTCCCCCCCAGCGGTGATGGGGAGGATGACACTCCAGGATGGTACCTCTGGGGGTGATACACTCTAGGGTGGCACCTCTCCCAGATTACTGCTTTGTTAATATCCCGGTCACCCCACACGGGCCATGTTCAGAGACGAGACTCTGGCTGTCCGAGCAGAGTTTGCCAATGATGAAGGGGCCGCCGAGAGGCCAGGCTATGAATGGTACTATACACCCTCTCTCACAGCTAGTTTCCATCCAGAGGGCCCGATCATCCGGCTCGAGAGAGGCCCGATTCTTAAAGGCTGAGATGCACCTGACACACTGTGGGAGGGCTAGGTATTCACTTTTGTGTAAGTTTACACTTAATATGGAATTCACAAAACTACATTTTCGTTTATGAGTGTGGAAACTCAACAGTTGGAGTAGAAAACTGCCTACATAAAAAGATAATCATGTTGTATCTGTTTATATGCAGTTTCCCCCCTGGCTGCATAGCCTCTGCTCTCGTAAACTTACAATTAAAAGTGACTGAATTTCAAAACAAAGGTAAACTTGCGCAAAAGTGGAAGTTTACCTTTGTGGATCAGACAATGTGTGTCGTGGAGTTGAGTGCAGTGTTGTTATGTTATGTTGAAAGAATTTGTATAGCTCACGTACACCATGCAGTTTCATGGTGCATAGAGCAAGAGGGGATCAGCTGCTCATAAGATCATTCATTCAGAGGCCGGAGTGAACAGCCAGTGTTTTTAATTGTCTCCTAAGATAAGAGTAGCATGAAGAATATATAATGTTGGAAGGGAGTGCGTTCCAAAAGGAGGGGGCATATACCCCAAAGCGGGATCCTCCAGTTCTTTTTCGCTTTAAGGTTAGGAATGGCTAACAGGGACTGGTGGGAGGACCTAAGGGCCCGGACAGAGATATACCTCTGGATGAGTTTGGAAATAAATTCTGGGCATATGCCATGGAGTGACTTAACCCCTTCTCTGCGACGGCTATTTCGCCGCAGCGCTAAGGGGGAGGCGGGCAGAGCGGCACTCCCGTGCTCGTGACGGAACCGCTCCGTCGCGGCCCGCGGGTGAGCTGTGCTTGTGACGGAACGGTTCCGTCACGGCCCCGCCCGCTCTTTAGAACGTCAGCGCAGGCGCGGAATTCGCGGCGCGCAGGCACGGCGAGCGGGCCGTGACGGAACGGTTCCGTCACCAGCACAGCCCACCCGACGCTCGTGACGGAACGGTTCCGTCACGAGCATGGGAGGGGTTAAATACCAGGCACCTGATCTTAAATGCACAGTGCTGGGTTACTGGAAGCCAGTGTAGTTTCCTCATAAGGGGAGTGACGTGTTACCATCTTGGCTGGTGATAAATAAGTCACGCTGCCTGACTTTGCACTAGGTGCAGCCTTCTCACTAAGTACCCTGGAAGGCCACAGTAAGTGGAGTTGGCGTAGTCGAGGTGTGAGATTACCAGGGACAGAATAAGTTGGATAGCCACTTTTGTTGTAAGGAATCTACTGATATTTCTGATCTTACGGAGTTGGAAAAAGCAGGTAGAGACTACTGTTCCGATCTGGGTTTTCATCCATAGATCCCTATCGATTGTGACACCAAGGCTTATGGCTGAGGAAGAAGGAAGTGGGGGCACCCCCAACTCTACTGGCCAGAAATTCGAGGTCCAAGGGTTTCGAGAGCCACCAGTTAGGATCAGCTCTGTTTTATCAGGATTTAATTTTAAATTGTTGTTATTCATCCAATCTGGATGTATAACATAGTGGTCAGAAATTGAAAATGGAGCTGGGGGTCTTATCAAAGGTGAAAATCAGTTGCAGGTCATCTGCATTGTTGAAGATTCGCACCTTGCCTTCGACCAAGAACTAAATAAGGGGAAGGAGGCACTAATTAAACAGGTGTGGAAACAGGGAGGAACATTCTGGGACCCCACAAGTTAGTTTAACTCTTGGAGCTGTGTATTGGGAATGATAGACAGATTGTAAGTGACTTCAGCCATTGAAGAGCGGCTCCCTGAACCCCTGCATCCCTGACATGGTCCAATAAAATGTCATGGTTGACCGTGTCAAAGGCAGCCGAGAGGTCGAAGAGCACTAATGTGTGGGTGGTGCCTATATCAGCCTACTTCTTTATTTCATCCAGTACACTCAAGATTATCATCTCAGTAGAATGGGAGGGACGAAAGGCTGCTTGGTGGGGATGTAAAAACTGGGATTGTTCTATAAAGGAGCAAAGGCAGTTGACCACATGGGGTTCAAGCACTTAAGCCAGGTAAGGAAGTAGTGAAATGCAGCTGTAGTTCAAGGGGACTGATAGATCTGCACCAATTTTCTTAATAAGTGGGACTATCACAGCATCCATAAAGAAGAAAGTGGAATTGTGTGGAATTGTAAGGAATGGAGTGAAGTGAAGTGGAATTGTTTGACATTGTAGGGAGTTAATTGGGATGGAGTGGAATTGTGTGGCATGAAGTGGAGTGCAATTGTGTTGCTTTGTGTGAAGTGGAGTAGAACTGTGTGGAGTGGAGTGAATTTGTGTGATAGAGACTGGAGTGAAAACGTGTGGCATTGTGAGCAGTATTTTATGACATGGAGTGGTGTAGAATTGTGTAGGATGGTGTGAAATGGAGTGAAGTGTAATTGTATGCGGAGCTGTGGAATTGCGCGTCACGGACTGAAGCTGAGTGGTGTGGAAAAGAATTGTGTGACATGGAGTGAAGAAGAGTGTGTAGTGGAATTGTGTGGGGGAAGAAGAATTGTGTGGAGTGGAGTAAAGTTGTGAGGTGTAGAGTGGAGTGGAAATGTGTGGTATTGTGTTGAGTGGAGTGGAAATTGTTAGCATTTTATGGCATGGAGTGGAGTAGAATCGTGTGGCATTGTGTGGCGTGATGTGCAATGGATTGCAATGTAATTTTGTATTGTGGAGTGTAATTGTGTGGAGTGCTGTATAGTAAAGTGGAATTGTGTGGGGAGAAGTGGAGTTGAATTGTGTGGCACTAAGTGGATTGGAGTGGAATTGTATGGCATTGTGTGGCATGGAGTGGAAATGTGTTGCATAGAGTAGAATGGAGGAGATTGCATGGGGTGAATTTGGAGGAATTGTGTTGTGTGGCGTTTTGAAGTGTGAAGGGTGTAGTGAAATTGGTTGGTATTGTTTGGAGTGGATTGGAGTGAAGTGGAATTGAGTGGAGTAGAGAGTAATTATGGAGCATGGAGTGGAGTGAAATTTTGTGGCACTGTGTGGGGTGGAATGTAGTGGAATTGGGGGGCATTGTTTGGAGCGGAATGGCATTGTGTGGACTGGAAGTGTTTGACATTGTATAGCATGAAGTGGAATTTTGTGGCAAGGGGTGGGATTGGGTTGCATTCTTTGGTGTGGCGGGAAGGACAGGGTAGTGAAATTTTGCAGAGTGGAGTGGACTTTCGTGGCATTGTATAGCGAGTAGTGAAGTAGAATCTGTAGCATTGGGTGCTGTGGAGTGGAGTAGAACTGTGTGGCACTGTTTGTAATGGATAGGAAGGGAATTGGGAGTCATTGTGTGGTGTGGAGTGGATTGGAATTTAGTGGCAGGATGCAGAGTGAAAATATTTGGCATAGTGAGGGAGTGGAATTGTGTAGAGCAGAACTGAATTGTGTGTGAATGTGTGGAGTGGAATTGTGTGGAGTGGAGAGAATTTGTGTTATTTGGACTGGAGTGGAAATGTATGGCTTTGTGTGGAGTGGAGTGAACATTTTTACCATTTTATGACATGGAGTGCAGCACAATTGTGTGGCATTGTATGGTGTGATGTGAAATGAAGTGTAGTAAAATTTTGTGTGGTGCAGCTGACATGTGTGGCACGGAGTGACCGTCCCGAGATCCCCGAAGGAGGTCGCTCCCCTTGCCGCTGCGAATCCCATCCTGGTATAGTAGGGCTGCTCGCACCGCCTGTGCCTTACTTGTGATCACTGGAGATTATTCACTTATTTATTTCATTAGCGCTGCTCGCACTGCTTGTGGACATTATTCACTTATTTATTTCATTAGCGCTGCTCGCACTGCTTGTGCCTGTGCCTTGATTGGGATCATTAGATTGTATTTAATTAGTAACTCTGCTGCCTGTGCCTGCCGTGCCTTATTGTGCCGATCCCACTGGCGTTTGCCGACCGCCATTGCCTGTCCCGTGCCCCTAGCTCATCGCGCTCGCATTTTGGCTTGCAGCCATCTTGTTGTTGTTGTGGCGACCCCCAGCCCGGCTCTCCGCCCTGCTCCCCGCCTCCAAGATCATCCTCCCTCGCCCCTCGCCCCTCCCATTATACATATATGACAGATGCATTTTCGCGCATAATTCACGCGCAGCGGTCGCGCCCCATGCGCGCCGAAGGTGCGCCAAAGGTAAGCCTGTCTACGCCCTTCCGCGCCTGGACGGCGCCTAGCGCCTGTCCCCCTGGTCCCCGCATCACCCTATCCACTAGATTCACATATGATGTATGTATGTATGTATGTATGTATGTATTTGAGCTTATATAGCGCACAGCTACCCACAAAGGGTTTCCCGGCGCTTGCTTAGGGAACCCGTCCTGGTATTGCCACAACTCTCCTCGCCCTCAACCCCGGACGCACACCACAATGCTGCGAAACCATCCCAGGACGTACCCACGGCCCATTCGCCTGCCTCTCCTGCAAGTTCTACTGCCTCAGGACCCTCACCAAATCCACCCCCTCCATACACAGCACCGACTCTAACCGCCTGAAGTGCATCCTGCTTAACACCCGCTCGGTCCACAGACACGCCACAGAACTCTGGGACCTACTCGACACTGCGTCACCAGACATCGCCTTCCTTACAGAAACATGGATGAACACATCATCAGCACCCGACATCGCCATTGCCATACCGGACGCTTACAAGATTATCCGAAAAGACCGCACCAACCAAACAGGAGGAGGCATCACCATCATCCATAGGAACACCATCAAAATCACGACCAGCTCCGACGATAATCTTGCAACCGCTGAACATCTCCATTTTCAGATCCACACCGACCCCAGGACCACACTTAGAGGCACCCTCATTTACAGGCCTCCAGGTACCCGCACTCAATTCAGCGATGACATCACGGACTTCATCAGCCCACATGCCCTCGCCTCCGAGAACTACATTCTATTAGGAGACCTCAACTACCACCTCGAAAACAAACACGACAGCAACACCTCCAGCCTTCTGGACAACCTGGCCAATCTCGGCCTCAAACAACTTGTTGACACCCCCACCCATGTAGCCGGACACACGCTCGACCCTATCTTCACCTCCAGCAAGCACATCTCCTTCGACCGCACCACAGCTCTCCACTGGACGGACCACAGCTGTGTTCACTTCAGCTACAAAGCCACCCTGACCCACAACCGCCCACAACCTATTCCTCGGAGAAACTGGAACAAAATCACCTCCGACCAACTCCTCACATCACTCAACCAAAACCCTCCCACCCTCTCACTGGACCCAAACCAAGCGGCCACCAATCTCAAGCAATGGATCACCCACAGTGCTGACGAATGAGCACCCCTGAAAAAGCACCAGATCAAATCAGCCAGCAAAACGGCTCCCTGGTTCAATGATGACCTTAAAAAATCCAAGAAGCTATGCCGCACCCTGGAGAAAACATGGAGAAAGAACCCAACCACCGACAACATGGCCACCCTTAAGGCAGCCACCCGCAAACATCACCAACTGATTCGATCTGCCAAGAAATCAGCATTCAAGGATCGTCTCGACAACAACACTCACAACAGCAAGGAACTTTTCAACATCGTCAAAGAATTCACCAACCCCACCGCAGCATCTAACGACATCACTCCCTCCCAAGACCTCTGCGATGCGTTATCCTCCTTCTACAACAAAATTGCCGACATCCACAACAGCTTCGAGAACACTCCCAGCGATCAACCCTCCCCACCCCCCTCAGATCCTACTCCGCCAACTAACAACCTTAGCGCCTGGAACCCAATCTCCACTGAAGACACCATCCGCCTAATTAACTCAATCCACTCTGGCTCGCCAACCGACCCCTGCCCCCACCACATCTTCAACAAAGCTGACTCCATCATCGCACCCCATCTCCGTGATGTCATCAACTGCTCATTCAACTCTGCCACCTTCCCAGAAAGCTGGAAACACGCCAAACTCAGCGCCTTTTTGAAGAAACCCACAGCAGACTCCTCTGAACTTAAAAACTACCGACCCATATCCCTCCTCCCATTCCCGGCCAAAGTTATTGAGAAAGCTGTCAACAGCCAGCTCGCCGCCTTCCTGGAGTCCAACAACTCCCTCGATCCCTCTCAGTCCGGATTTCGAGCCAAACACAGCACCGAAACCGCCCTCATTGCAGCAACAGACGACATCGGAACACTACTGGATAACGGAGAAACAGCGGTCCTCATTCTACTCAACCTCTCCGCCGCTTTCGACACAGTCTGCCACAGCACCCTCTTACAACGCCTCAGCAACATCGGCATACAAGGAAAAGCCTTGGACTGGATCACCTCGTTCCTAGCTGGGAGAACTCAGAGAGTCCGACTTCCCCCATTCATCTCAAAGGCCACTGAAGTCATCTGCGGAGTACCACAAGGATCTTCACTCAGTCCCACCCTCTTCAACGTTTACATGAGCCCACTCGCATCAATCGCGCGCCAACACAACCTCAACATCATCTCTTACGCCGACGACACCCAATTAATCCTTTCCCTCACCAAAGACCCCAACACCGCCAAAACCAATCTTCACGAAGGCATGAAAGAAGTAGCCGAATGGATGAAACATAGCCGCCTAAAACTCAACTCAGACAAAACGGAGGTGCTCATCCTAGGATCTTCCCCCTCTGCCTGGGACGACTCTTGGTGGCCTTCCGCTCTGGGCACAGCACCCACACCCACAGACCATGCACGTAACCTTGGCTTCATCCTAGACTCCTCTCTCTCGATGTCCAGACAAGTCAACGCAGTCTCATCCTCCTGCTTCAACCTACTTCGCATTCTCAAAAAGATCTTCCGCTGGATCCCCCTTGAGACAAGAAAGACTGTCACCCACGCACTAGTCACGAGTTGACTGGATTATGGCAACACACTATACGCCGGAATCACAGCAAAATTACAGAAAAAACTCCAACGCATCCAAAACGCATCAGCGAGACTCATATTGGACATCCCTCGCCAAGATCACATCACCGGACACCTAAAAGACCTCCACTGGCTTCCCGTCAACAAAAGAATTGCATTCCGTCTTCTCACCCACGCACACAAGGCCCTCTACAATCTAGGTCCCGAATGCCTCAACACTCAACTGTCCTTCTACATACCCACCCGCCAACTAAGATCTTCCAACCAAGCCCTCGCCGCAGTCCCGCGCATCCGAAAATCCACCATGGGAGGAAGATCTTTCTCCTTCTTGGCGGCCAAGACCTGGAACTCTCTCCCCACTCGCCCCCGCCTTACTCAAAACTACACCTCCTTCAGAAAAGAACTTAAAACCTGGCTATTCGACAAATAATGAACCCCTTACCAAGCGCCTTGAGACCCTCTGGGTGAGTAGTGCGCTATACAAATGCCCGAACTTGAACTTGAACTTGGAGTGAAGTTGAGTGGATTAGATTTGTGTGGCAATGGGTGAAGTGGAGTGGAATTGTGTGACATTATGGGGAGTGGAGTGGAATGTGTGCTCTGGAGTGGAGTGGAATTGTATGGAGGGGAATGGAATTGTATGGAGTGGAAAACAATTGTGTGGAGTCAAGTAGAAATGTGTGGCATTGTGTGGAGTGGAAATTGTTAGCATTTATTGGCATGGAGTGTATTAGACAGGTGTGGCATTGTGTTGCATCATGTGGAATGGAGAGTGTCAATAAGTTGAATTATGTGACATGAAGTGGAGTAGATGTGTGTGGCATTGTGCGAAGTGGAGTAGAGGGGAATTGTATGCTATTGTGTGCCGCTGAGTGGAATTTGTGTGATTTTATGTGAATTACAGTGGATTGGAAATGTGTAGTATGGAGTGGAGAGGAATTATGTGGTATGAATGGAATTGTATGGTTTGGAGTGGAATTGTGTTTGCATTGTGTGGATTTGCATGGAGGGGAGTGAAGTGGAACCAAGTGTAGTGGAATTGTGTAGTACTGTGTGGAGTAGATTGTAATTGTAGATTATTGTGTGGCTTGGAGTGGAGTGATGTGGAATTATATGGCATTGTATGGAGTGTGATGGAGTAGAGTTATGTGGAAATGTGTGTTGTGGTATAGTTCAGTGGAATCGTGGGCCTGAATCACAAAGGTAACTTCACAATTTTGTGAACGTTTGCATTTAATTTTGAATGTATGTGATTTGGACTGGAGTGGAAATGTGTAGCTTTGTGTGGAGTGGAGTGGAAATTTTTACCATTTTATGGCATGGGGCTGAACGGAATTGCGTGACATTCTATGCCGTGATGTGGAATGGAGTGGAGTAAAAATGTGTGTGGTGGAGTAGACATGTGTGGCATAGAGTGGAGTTGAGAGGATTTGATTTGTGTGATACTGTGTGAAGTGTAGAGGAATTGTGTGACATTGTGGGGAGTGGAGTGGAATGGAGTGGATTGTGTGCTATGGAGTGGAGTGGAATTGTTGGAGGGGAGTGGAATTTGGTTGAATTGTGTGGAGTGAGATAAAGTGGTGTGATGTTGAGTGGGGTGGAAATGTGGCAATGCGTGGAGTGGAAATTGTTCGCATTTTATGGCATGGAGTGTATTGGAATGGTGTGGCTTTGTGTGGCATGATGTGGAATGGAGTGGAGTGTAATTGTGTGTCACTGAGTTGAATTATGTGACATGGAGAGGAATGGAATAGATTTCTTTGGCATTGTGTGAAGTGGAGTGGAGTGGGACTATGTGGCATTGTGTAGTATGAAGTGGAGGGGAATTGTATGACACTGTGCACCATGGCATGAAAGTGTGTGATTGTGTGTGAAGTACAGTGGAGAGGAATTGTGTGGCTGTGTGTGGTGTGGAATGGAACTGTATGGGTTGGAGTGGGGTGTAGAGGAATTGTGTTTGCATTGTGTGGATTTGCATGGAGGGGAGTGAGGTGGAACAGAGTGGAGTGACACTGTGTGGCACTGTGTGGAGTAGATTGGAATGGTTTATTATTGTGTGGCGTGGAGTGGAGTGATGTGATGTGGAATTATATGGCATTGGGTGGTGTGGAATGGAACTTTGGGTCATTGGGTGTACTGGAGTGGAGTTTGAATGGATTTTTGTGGTCCTATGTGGTTAGTCATGGTATTGTGTGGCATTTTATGGAACAGAGATGAGTGGAACTGTGTAGGACTGTGCTGTGTGGAGTGCAGTGGAATTTTGTAGCACTGTGTGGAGTGGAGTTGGGTGGAATTGTATGTTGTTGTGGAGTTGAATGAAATTGTGGGCCTGATTCACAAAGGTAAACTTACACTTTTGTGTAATTTGATGTTTATTTTGATGTGGCACAGGGGCCAAAGGTTTCCCTAACTTCACTAAGCACCTAATATTGCTGTATTTTATTCCTAAACAGGGAACCATAACTTTATACTTTTATGCTTAAAAATGAAGTTAATATACAAGAGCTATGCTATATTTTACTACTGAACCAGCAGTCACAAGTGCAGTTACCTTGCAGACAACAGGGTCATGGTTTGAATGGTGCTGCAGGTAGTGGTACGGGCCAAAAAGTTGTCAGAACACCTTTAAACACATAATGTTGCTATATTTGACTACTAAACAGGCAGTCACAAGTGCAGTTACCTTGCAGTTAAAAGGGACCTGGTTTGGATGGTGCAGCAGGTGCATTGGCACTGGGGCCAAAGGCTCTAGGGACCCTACTAAACCCAGATTGTTGCTAAAGGTTACTACTAAACAAGACAGTCACAAGTGCATTTATCTGGCAGGTAATAGGTTAATCACTTGAACGGTACAGCAGGTGCAGTAGCACCAGGACTAAAAGCTCTAGACACCCCACTGAATAACTTACATTACTATATTGTGCTATTAAATAGGCAGCCACAAGTGCAGTTACCTTGCAGTTAATGGGGTCATGACGTGAATGGTGCAGCAGGTGCAGTGGCACCGGTCCTAAAAGTTTTCAGAACTCCTCTATACATATAATTTTGCTATCACATCAATTAATGATATTATTTCCTTCTTTCATTTCTATAAAGTTTGCTATTACTTTTCCGCACTGTACCACTAGTAAGAGCACAATATATTGCTGCCTTTTTGTACATAAACAAGTCATACCACTTTAACAAACTTCCTGTACATTATATTGTACAACTACTCAGCCAGCTGAAACTTACAACAAAAAATAGCTTATTATTAATCACATATATAAAACCTAATGCATTTACCTATGCTTGTTCCAAATGGCATGCCGTTCAGCTGGTCCAGACAAACATATATTGTCAATTTGATGAAAAAGAAAAACATAAATTATTCTCAAATGTCTTTGACAGATTTAACAGGGCATGGATAGACCATTCCTTCCTAAAGGCAGAATCGTACTGTGAAATCCTCACACTATTGAATCATGTACATGCTCACTGGAAACCTGGCCTGTTAGCCAATATCACTCACGCCCCAAAGCTGGGAGGCTCCAGGGGGGGGGTAGGGGGGGGGGGTTCACACCTCACCTGGGAGGCCCTCCCTTTGCATATGTAAGCCCTGGTCAAGTGCTAAGAGGCCCTGGGGGGTTCACACCTCACATGGGCCTCGCAGCACTTGTGTAGCGCTGCGATACCCAGGGGAGGGGGGCCTGCAGTGATGGTGACTCAGACAACAAACGAGGCTGCTGCACCCCCATGACCCTCTGTGCAGGGTGTTAATCGTCGTCCCCGCCTCCCCAGACGATCTACCTTGCCCTGAGGAGTGCGAGGCCGAGCCAAACCGGGCCCACAAACAGTGCATAGGGGGGGGGGGGGGCACAAGTGGGGCGCTCAGCATGGACAGAAACACTTATGAGAAGCGGCTGGAGTCTGTGGCCCACTGATGGGGCCCCATGTGGATACGGTGAACGTGGGGCCCCGAGCAGCTGCTTCATTCAGCGGAGGACGCTAAGGGGGTCAAGTCTTGCCCCCTCTTTGCGCGCGCCATAGAACCTTCCAAACTGGTTTAGACACTATGGTGCCCCAGAGGCCTCGAGGGCAGAAATTGACCGTCAATGTACTCTGCCCGCAAATGATATGATTTTGCATCCCCTAAACCTTGAGACCCATCTGAAAGAGGCAAGGCTTGATGGTTGGCGGGGGGGGGGGGGGGGTAGGGGGGGGGTCGGGGGGTCATCAGACCCCAAAGGCAACTGCGCCAAATCACGGCCCCAAACTCACCTCCCGCCGCCAGACTGAGTGAACTCTGTGGCACGACCAACGGACGGGGCCCGATGCCCCCAGAGGATGCCAGCTATGCCCGCAGGGGGTGACTGAGCACTGCAGGGGTCTGGGTAACACTGGTAGCGTCATCAGCGATGCCAGCCGTGCAGACAGGGGCACTGTGCAGGGTCTGGGGGGGGGGGAGGGGGGTGTGAGGGCAGCCCGGACGATGGGCCCTTCTTTGGTAGGGGAGGGGCCGATGTGGATTGTGTCTGTGCCACTCTGGCGCCGCCGCCGGCCCAGTGGGGGCTCGAGCGGTCTCTATTGCCTCCTTTTTTACCAGGTGGGGGGGGGCATTCTCGATCTCTCCCTGGACCGCCCATTAATGGATGCAGCGTGGGCAGGGGGCCTCAAACTCAGGAAAGTCAAGAAATCTTGCCTCTCTTAGACACCCCCCCCTTCTCTTCTTTTCATAATACTTCAAACACCGAAGCCGTGTTTTGCGTAAAGGCGCAGGGCGCAAATGGGGGCCACTTTTATTAAATTAAGGGTGCCCGGGCTACTCTGCTAAGAGAGAGCATGAAAGTACATTTACAGACTCGGGGCTGCTATTGGCCAAATACAGGGTTAGGATGGGACAGAAATCCGTCCACGCGCCGGCAGCAAACACTGGTGCTGAAGTCATGCATCCATGTGCACTGGTGCGCACGCATGCGTCACTGGGCCATGCATCCATGTGCACTGGTGCGCACGCATGCGTCACTGGGCCATGCATCCATGTGCACTGGTGCGCACGCATGCGTCACTGGGCCATGCATCCATGCGAGCGCATGTGTCACTGGGCCATGCTGAAAGCATGCATCCATGTGCACTGGTGCGCACGCATGTGTTACTGGGCCATGCTGAAGGCATGCATCCATGTGCACACGCATGTGTCACTGGGCCATGCTGAATGCATGCATCCATGTGCACTGGTGCGCACGCATGTGTTACTGGGCCATGCTGAAGGCATGCATCCATGTGCACACGCATGTGTCACTGGGCCATGCTGAAGGCATGCATCCATGTGCACTGGTGCGCACGCATGTGTCACTGGGTCATGCTGAATGCATGCATCCATGTGCACTGGTGCGCACGCATGTGTTACTGGGTCATGCTGAATGCATGCATCCATGTACACTGGAGCGCACGCATGCGTCACTGGGCCATGCATCCATGTACACTGGTGCGCACGCATGTGTCACTGGGCCATGCATCCATGTACACTGGAGCGCACGCATGCGTCACTGGGCCATGCATCCATGTACACTAGTGCGCGCGCATGCGTCACTGGGCCTTGCTGAATGCGTGCATCCATGTGCACTGGTGCGCACGCATGCGTCCCTGGGCCATGCATCCATGCGAGCGCATGTGTCACTGGGCCATGCTGAAAGCATGCATCCGTGTGCACTGGTGCGCACGCATGTGTTACTGGGCCATGCTGAAGGCATGCATCCATGTGCACACGCATGTGTCACTGGGCCATGCTGAAGGCATGCATCCATGTGCACTGGTGCGCACGCATGTGTCACTGGGTCATGCTGAATGCATGCATCCATGTGCACTGGTGCGCACGCATGTGTTACTGGGTCATGCTGAATGCATGCATCCATGTACACTGGAGCGCACGCATGCGTCACTGGGCCATGCATCCATGTACACTGGTGCGCACGCATGTGTCACTGGGCCATGCATCCATGTACACTGGAGCGCACGCATGCGTCACTGGGCCATGCATCCATGTACACTAGTGCGCGCGCATGCGTCACTGGGCCTTGCTGAATGCGTGCATCCATGTACACTGGTGCGCACGCATGCGTCCCTGGGCCATGCATCCATGCGAGCGCATGTGTCACTGGGCCATGCTGAAAGCATGCATCCATGTGCACTGGTGCGCACGCATGTGTTACTGGGCCATGCTGAAGGCATGCATCCATGTGCACACGCATGTGTCACTGGGCCATGCTGAAGGCATGCATCCATGTGCACTGGTGCGCACGCATGTGTCACTGGGTCATGCTGAATGCATGCATCCATGTGCACTGGTGCGCACGCATGTGTTACTGGGTCATGCTGAATGCATGCATCCATGTACACTGGAGCGCACGCATGCGTCACTGGGCCATGCATCCATGTACACTGGTGCGCACGCATGTGTCACTGGGCCATGCATCCATGTACACTGGAGCGCACGCATGCGTCACTGGGCCATGCATCCATGTACACTAGTGCGCGCGCATGCGTCACTGGGCCTTGCTGAATGCGTGCATCCATGTACACTGGAGCGCACGCATGCGTCACTAGGCCATGCATCCATGTGCACTGGTGCTGGCGCATGCACATTTGGCCATGCTGAAAGCATCCCTGTGTAAAACAGCAGCAGGCACAGGCAGGCAGACCACTCTACATACACCGCAAGGGATTCTGGGGACATTCACTAGGAAACCGATGGCTGCCCCCCTGAGCTCCAGGGCCTTTCAGTGGAATGGGGGTCACACCGGAAGTACACAACAAATGTAAATAAATGCAAGTCCAAAATATAACCCGAACCACAAACAGCAGCCATTTAATCGTGCAGTGCACAGGGGGTCAGGGAACCTGTTAGAATCCAGAGCGCTTGAAAACCACAGTGTGGTTTGAAGCGCAACAGAAACAGATATGAACTACCAAGAAAGTGCTTTAGGCCGCACGAGAAGTAAGGAAAGCGCTATATGAATACATCACCACACAAAAGTGCTGTTTGCTCCCTTGTGCGCATTTTTTTTTCTTCTTTTGGGGTGGGTGGGAGGTTCTGCACCCCTCGTCCAGGTCTGGGGGCGGTGATAGGGGCTTGAGTTACAAGGCCACGGGCAGTGATACTGGCCAATGGGAGCATGGCATGAGAGGGGAGGGAGACAAGATAAAACCCAGAAGAGTTGCAGGCACTCAACCAGAGAGAACCGCGCGAGGGGAGAGGGCCAGAGAAGCATTAGAATCACAGAACCGGCGAGAGGCCAGAGCGCAGGAGAGCAGAGACGCAGCACTCTACAAGGAGAGAGAGACCCCCGCAGCTTCATCCTACCAGAGCGCAGCGACCCCCGGTACCAAGGCACAATGATGCCCCTGCAGGGTGAAGACCCCCTCTACCCCCAGCGGCCGCGGAGCAGGTCCCTGTTCTGCGAGGGGGCGTTCCTGGAGCTCGACCAAGTTCTGGATGAGTTTAAGAAGCGGGGGTCCGGCTGCCCCCGCCTGACCCCCATCATCCAGGTGTACCGGCGCCTGGAGACGAAGCCGCTGCAGGTGGTGCGGCTGAAACATGTCACCGTCCGGGACAGGTTCATGGACATCCTGGAGGACGAGCACATCCGCGGCTGGGACAGACCCTTCCTGCTGAACGGGGAGCCCCGGCTCCTACGGGTGTCCTGCTGGGGGGTGCACCTGCCGCCCCCGGATCTGGAGAATCTGAAGAGGAGGCGCCTCAAGAAGTTCGCCCGGGCTGTCGGCCCGGAGGTGCGGGCCAGCATGGGGGGTCTCTCCCCGAAGAAGACCTGGCAGCTGCGGAACATGATGGCCAACTCCCCTGCGCTCAGCCCCCAGTCCCGCTACGGCAACTTCCAGTTCTCCTTCCGGGCCAAGGAGCTGCTCACGGCCTACCGCCTTCAGCTGTGTGGAGGGAAGCGGCCTGTGCTGAGGGCGCTGGGCACCGAGGCCTACACCCTGGAGGTGGTCCACTGGATTCTCATCCACAGCCCCGACTGCCGGGACTTCGACCACCTGCCCACCCTGGACCCCCAGGGGCCCTTCGGGCGCCCCGGCGTCATCACCTGGAGCCCCGAGTCCCTGAGCGACCGCTTCACCTGGCAGCTCTCCGGGGGCGCCCTGGAGAAGAAGCCATTGGTGCAATCCAAGGGTGAACCCACGCAGACCCACGACCGCTGGCTGTGGAACAACGCGGCCTTCGCCTTCCACCTGCCGGGCCGCAGCGGCCTCTACCTGGGCCGACAGGGGCTCCTGGACAACGTGGAGGCCTGTGCGAGGAGGGGAGACGGCAACCGCATCCTGAGGCACCCCCAGGACATGTATGTGTCAAAGAAAGAGGCGCAGCGCCTCATTGAGAAACAGCGAGCGCGGTAGGGAGGAATACAACTCTCCTGTCACCGTCGCAACTTCGCATCACGACCAGAGACAAACCCTGGACCACAGTCAGCATCTCTGCTACCATGGCAACCATCTACTCAGGGGCCCATCCCACCGTCACCAAAGGACTCTTACTGATCAGCAAAGCATTAACCTGGGTGTGGACAGCAGTGCGCGCAGTGCCCAGAATTAACTGAACACAAAGACAGCCTGGGTCAGTTCAAAGAGAAGTGTTTGGGTCACAGGAGTGGGGCAGGTGGAGGGAATCGGGTGTCTCAATTCTCTGAACCCCCCCAACTAAGGTGTACATTGTATGGTACAGGGGTCAGCTTCTCCGACATAAAATACTTGTTTTTTCTTTTTTTTCTTGTTAAGACTTTTATATGCTGTTTGTGCAAAAACCTATCGGTCTCTGTGACTCGGAATAGGAGTACTAAAAGCCGCAGAGTTTACAGGGTGTCCTGGTGGGTCCCCACAATACATTCCAACTCTTCCAGGCCTGCACGGATTGATCAACTGTGACGTCATTGACTATGCTTTGTTTTAATCGCTGTAAATATCTGTGCTAAATTGTCATGTTTTAAAATACCTAGAAACAATAAAAATGTGTTTACTAACTTGAGGGTCTGCTGCCCGTAGCTTGCACGGCTGGGGGGGGGGGGGGGGGCTCATGTATGTTGCGTGTTTGCGCATGCATGTGTTGTGTATGTTGTGTGTGGTCAGTTGTCTACTGTTCTTAGATGTCGATTCTCCGTCCTTCCAATCTCCAACGAAGCCCAGAGGGCGCATCACATCTTTTCTAAAGGGCACTTACTCAGTTCCTGCCGAAACTTCTCAGGTCGTTAAATATTAGAATTTTCACAAGTTTGTCTGCAGAACCCCTTGTAAAAACCAAGGATTCTTAGCAAGGGCCATTCAAAACAAGCATTGGCAAATCGATGCTGTGCTGCAAGACTAAAGAGAAAACAAAACGAAAAAAGGTTGTATTGCAGGTGCAGTGTGTGTTATTTTGTAGGCGTGTGCACCACGCATACATGCGCCAAAAATGTGCATTTTTTCCATTTATTTGCTGCTTTAAGTTGCGTTGATGAATAAAAAAATGGCGCCAAATCATAAATAAAACAAAAGGTATGGCATGTAAGCAACAAAGAGAGCGGGGGTGGAAACAACACAGAGGGCACAGGTGGGCGGAAGGATAACAGAGGATGGGGTCAAAAGCACATGGGTGAGAGAAAGGCACCGTGGGACAGGGAGCAGCAAACTGGAGAAAGAGCAACGCAGGAGAAGCACAAAAGAGCAGGGACAACACGGAGCGGCCTAGGGGAGAAGCACACGGGCAAGAGTCACATGAAGCCTGGTGGAAGGGCCAAGAGAAATAAATGAAGGAGGCAGCTGGAAAACACATGTACTCTCAGGGAGTGCTCAGCGTAAAAGAAACAAGCAATGGCGAAACCAATAGTTGTGGCGCAGCATGGTCAGGAGTGGCATTGTGTGCCCCCGAGAGGAGTGGAGTGGCATTGAGTGTCATGGCGAGGAGTGGCATTGAATGGTGCAGAGTGGCAAGTGAGGCATGGATTGGAATTACCTTGTTTGGTGTGGAGTGGCATCGTGTGGAGTAGAGGGAAACTGGCATTGATTGGGTGGAGTGGCATTGTATGGAATGGAGAGGCATTGTGTTGAGTGGAGTGAATTGGTGGGGCATGGAGTGGAATTGTGTGGAGGAAAGTGGTGTGGAGTGGATTTGTGTGTCATCTAGTGGCATTGCATGGAGTGCAGTAGCTTGGCATTGTGTGTCATGGATTGTGTGGGGTGGAGCGTAATTGTGGCATGCAGTGCAATGGAATTGTGCAGCATTGTGTGGTGTGGAGTTGAGGGAAATTGTGTGGCAACGTGTGTGGAGTGGAATTGTGTGGCATGGAATGGAATTTTGTGGTACAGAGTGTAATGTGTGGCACTGTGGAGTGCAGTGGAATTGTGTGGCTTTGTGTGTAGTTTTGTTGAGTAGAAATTGTGCCATTGTGTGGCATAGAGTGGTGTAAAATTGCGTGGAATATGTGGAATTGCGTGGCCTGGAGTGAATAAGATTTGCGTGGCGTGGAGTGGGATAGTGTGGTGTAGAGTGAAATTATGTGGCTCTGGATAGTGTAGACTGGAAATGTGTGGCATTATGTGAAATGGAGAGGAATTGTGTGGAGTGAAGTGGAATTGTATGGGACTCTATTGAATCAACTGAGATTGTATGGCCCTGTGTTGCGTAGAGTGGAATTTTGTGGTATTGTATATTCTATTATGTGTAGATGGGTGAAGTGAAATTGTGTGGAGTAGAGTGGAATTGTGTGGCATGGAGTAGGGTGGAATGGTGTGTAGTGATATTGCTTTACATGTATTGGAGTGGCATTCTGTGGCATTGAGTAGCAATGCCTGGCATTGGGTAGTGTGAAGTGGCATTCTGTGGCATGGAGTGTAATTGTGCGGAATGGAGTTAAACCGGATGACATTGTGTGGCATGGAGTAGAATTGTGTGGCTCTCTGTAGTGTAGAGAAGTGGAATTGAGAGGCATTGTGAGGCATGAATTGGGAGTGCATTGGAATTGAGTGATATGGAGTGGAGTGGCATTATTTGGCATTGTGTGGGAGTTTAATTTTGTGGAGCAGAAAGGAATTGTGTGTCATTGAGTGGAGTGCACTTGTGTGGCTCAGAGTGGAGTGGAACTGTGTGGCATGGAGTGGAATTATGTGGCTTGCAGTGGAATTGTATGACATTGTGTGGCATGGAATGAACTGGAATTGCGTGGAGTGGCATTGTTTGATAATGCGTAGTGTGGAGTGGCACTATATGGTATTGTGTGGCATGGGGTGGAGTGAAATTGTGTGGCATTGTGTTTACTTGTGTAGAGTATAGTTTGGATGGCATTGTGTGGAATACAGTAGAGTAGAATTGTGTGGCACTGTGGTGCATAGAGTGGAGTGGAATTGTCTGTTGTGGTGGAGTTGAGTAGAATTGTGGGCCTTTTTCAAATAGGCAAACTAACACTTTTGTGTAAATTTACGTTTATTTTGTTATTCAGAAAACTGCATTTTAACAGTAAGTGTGCTAGTGCAGAGACTCTGCAGTCGGGGCAGAAAATTACGCATATAAAGAGATAGGCATGTCGTCTCTATTTATGTGAGTTCTCCACCCCGATTGTGGAGCCTATGTATTTGTAAACTTATTACTAAAATGGAGTTTGTGATTTCCAAAATAAATGTAAGCTTCCACAAAAGTGTAAGTTTATCTTTGTGAATCAGACCCGGTGTGTCGTGCATTTGAATGGAATGGAATTGTGTGACATTGTCGGGGAGTTAGGTGGAATGGAGTGAGGTGGAGTGGAATTGTGTGGAGTGGAGCAGAACTGTGAGGCATTGTGTGGAGTGAAGTAAAGTTCTGTGAAATGAACTGCAGTGGAAAAGTGTAGCATTTTAGTGCCTTGAGTGGAGTAGAATTGTGTGGCATTAAGTGGTGTGATTTGGAATGAATTACAATAGTGGAATTGTGCAACATTGTGGGAAGTGGAGTGCAATGCAGTTGAATTGTGTGGGATGGGGTGAATGGTAGTGGAACTGTGTGGCATTGTGTGAAGGGGAGTGGAATTTTTGGCATTGTATGAAGTGATGGGGAATGAAGTGGAATTGTGTGTCATGACGTGGAATTGTGTGGCATGGGGTGGGGTAGAATGGAGTAGATTTGTATGGCATTGTGTGAAGTAGAGTGGAGTGGAAATCTTTAGCATTTTATTTCATGGAGCAGAGTAGAATTGTGTGGCATTACATTGTGTAAAGTGGAGTGAAATTTTGTGGCATGGTGTGGAGTAGAATTGTGTTTCATTGGTGTGGAGTGGAATTGTAGGAAGTTAAGTGGAATTGTGTGGGATGGAGTGAAGTTCAGTGGAATTGTCTGGCATTGTGTGGAGGAGAGTGGGATTATTTGGCATTCTGTGGAGTGGAGTAAAGTTGTATGGTGTGGAGTGGAGTAGAAATGTGTGGCATTGTGTGGAGTGGAAGTTGTTAGCTTTTTATGGCATAGAATTGAGTAGAATGGTGTGCCATTACATGGTGTGATGTGGAGTGGAGTGTAATTGTGTATCCTGGAGTACAATTGTGGGTCCTGGAGTTTAATTGTGTAGTATGGAGTGGAGTGGATGGGAATTGTGGGCCGTGGAGTGCAGTGACTTGGACTGAAATTGTGTAGCAAAGTCTGGAGGAGTTTTGTGCAGTTGTGTTTTGTTGAGTGGAGTTTGGATATTTTAAAGTGGCACTGTGCGGCTAGGCATGGAATTGTGTGGCAAACTGGAATTAGGTAGATTGGAATTGTGTTGTATTGTGTTGCATGGAGTGCAGTGGAAATGTCTGGCATTGTGTGGAGTGGAATAGAGTGGAGTTGTGTGGATTTGTGTGTTGTGGTGGATATGAGTGGAATTGTGGGCCTGATTCACAAATGTGAACGTACACTTTTGTGTAAGTTTACATTTAATTTGGAATTTATCAAACTGCGTTTTAATGGTACGTTGATGAGGGCGGGGGCAGCAACTATGTACATAAAAAGATAATCATGTATCTTCTTATGTGCAGAGTTAACCCCCTTGCTGCAGAGCCTTCGCACTCGTAAACTTACAATTAAAACTGACATTCTGAATTACAAAACAAAGGTAAATTTGCACAAAAGTGTAAGTAAGTTACCATTGTGAATCAGACACTGTGTCGTGGAGTTGAGTGGAGTGGACATGTGTGGCATTGTAAGGAATGGAGTGGAGGGAAGTGAAGTGGAATTGTATGACATTGTTGGGAGTTATGTGGCATGGAGTGGAATTGTGTGGCATGAAGTGGAGTGCAATTGTGTCACTTTGTGTGAAGTGGAGTAGAACTGTGTGGAGTGGAGTGGATTTGTGTGATACCGACTGGAGTGAAAATGTGTGGCATTGTGAGCAGTGGTGTAGAAATGTTCAGCATTTTATGGCATGGAGTGGAGTAGAATTGTGTAGCATGGTGTAGAATGGAGTGGAGTGTAAATGTATGCTGAGCAGTGGAATTGTGTGGCACAGATTGAAGCTGAGTGATGTGGAACAAGATTGTGTGGCATTGCGTGGAGTGGAGTGAAATTGTGCAACGTGGGAAGGGGACACCTTGACAAACCTGCCTTGCTGTTTGGATTGCCCGTGGATTCCTTGCATCTCCACCAACGCCTCGCGGAACCCAGAGGGCGCTCTCCTTCGTGGGCTGTTAGCTGCTGCTGGGGTAAGACAGGGGCTGAGGGCTGCGAGCAAGAGGGCTGGGACTACATTTCCCAGGAGTCCCAGCAACCCACGCCCATTCCACCTGGGCTGCTCTCCCTCCCCGCCCCCAACGACCGGGTGATCAAATACCGGCTTGCCCTGCACTTCGTGGGACACCTTGACAAACCTGCCTTGCTGTTTGGATTGCCCGTGGATTCCTTGCATCTCCACCAACGCCTCGCGGAACCCGCTGCGCGGGTCCCGCTTCGCAGAGGGGCGCTCTCCTTCGTGGGCTGTTAGCTGCTGCTGGGGTAAGACAGGGGCTGAGGGCTGCGAGCAAGAGGGCTGGGACTACATTTCCCAGGAGTCCCAGCAACCCAAGCCCGTGCCACCTGGGCTGCTCTCCTTCCCCGCCCCGCCCCCAACGACCGGGTGATCACCATAAGAGCTATAAATTAACGTGTGAATACCGCTGCGCGGGAGCTCGCCGAGAGAAGCCCGGGACAAGGGCGGGACCGTCTAAGGCCGTCCAAGGCTGATCAAGGTCGGGTCGGGGCTACTCCCTTTCATCAATGATCATAGATCTCATATTTTAAACTGTCTGGTTGTAAGTTATAGCACTATATATTTAGTTGTTTCCCAGAACTCACATGATGTCCTTGCGCTCAGGGAAGGGTAGACAGGTTACTGTAAAAACGAACAATGGGAAAGCTACTGGAACTTTAGATGATTTTATAAGTCGGGCAACTGTGATCTTAGAAAAAGAAATTGCCCTTACAGAAAAGCGTTTGTCCCTAGACTTAGTAACAGGAAAACGCTCATCCCTGGGAGATATTGCCTCTAAAATCACCCCCAATAAGCCACCTACTCTTGAGCAAAGCGCAGATAGTGCAGGTAGTAACCTAGAGGCTAGCCCAAATTTAGTGGTAATTTCTGACTCACAGACAACTACGATAGTAGACCCAGGGGATTCTCAAGCCTAAGCACCTATACTCACTCCTATACCTATTCCATCAGGTGTTACGGGGGAAAATGCCTTAGATGGCAACTTGAGTAACTTGAGCAACAATGGGCCTATCCTTCCACAAGATCATGTAGTACTTTGTGAGCGGGAACCTAACAATCCAAATAAACGTAAAAGAGGGGGAAACCATAGAAAAGGAACTAGATCTAAGTCAGCGAAGCCAGCACCACCTAAAGCTTTGACAATTCCTCCCAAGCAAAAGGGCACCCACCTAGTTGATGCGGGTCAGAAAACTTTTTCATTTAATATCAATAATAATGACCGACTCCTGGGAGAAATTGAGAAAACAGTGCAGATGCTCTTGCTGCCCGTCCTAGAGAAAATTCAAATTGTTAATTTAAAATTAGACCAATTGGAACATCTCATCTCTCTAAACACCAATTCCCTTGAAACTTTAGCACTGAAGAATAAATTACCTGAGGAGGGGGGCACCAATAACAATAAAAATAGTAACACCAACATTAGTAACCCAAAGAAAGGGGGAGAGAATAAAAATGTGAGTAAAACTTTTAAAGCACTCACAACTGGTGACCCTAGGGCAGCACCGGTCCCCTTAGTACGCACAAAACCTGTACCATTAGCTCGTACTAAACCTGCAGTGGCGGTCACTGCGGGGCCCCCTAGTAAAAATATGGGTAGTGCAACACCAACACCAACACCAGAAGCTACTATCGCTAAACAGGGAACTACCCAAGGGCCCAAACAAACATGTTCACAGGGGCCTGGAGTAAGCAATGACAATGAGAGAGCACACAAAAGGAAACTACCACTTGTAAACTTACCCCCAGACTCAGCCCCTTTTATGGTAATACTCACTGGAGTACCCCCAGTTTTGCCCAATAAAACGGAATCAATTCAGGAACTAAAAAACAAAATAATATACTGGCTTAACATTAACAGACCACTCCCTCCTGACTCCAAAACAAAAATACTTAGTGTGCGCAGAGTCCCCTGGGTGGGCCCAAGCGAGAAGGACCTAGAGGGGGACTGTATCCTGATCAACTTCAGTGATACCTGGGTAAAAAATATTATCTGCTGTAAACCGAGATTTGCTAGAGTTGGGGATATTCAATGTATAGGTCTAGAATACTTTTACCCAAATTTGAATTTTGCTCCCCCGACTCTGCTTTACAAGAACACTGGGCAGGCATTCAACAGTGAAACACACCCTGGGTGGGCCCGGAGAAATAGGGCCGTATGGCCAAACCAAAACAACTGGGGACCTCCGCAACAGAGTGATGGCTTCCATTGGGGATCAATTTATAACAACAATAACCCCTCGCAAACTTGGCACAACGACCTAAGACCAAGATACCAGGGGGAAGATTACCTAGGATGGTTTCCAAGCAATATCCCCTTAAGAAACCGTTTTGATCCACTTGCAGGTATGGAAGAGATAGATTGACCATCACAAAATCCTCCCTGTATTACAAATACCTTAACAATAGGAGAGCCCAGCCAGAGGGAGAAGGGAGAAAGTTGTAACGATAACTCACGGGAGAATGTTTCCGTTGGTGACGATCGTACTTCTAACGCCCAAGTCCCTGAGGCAGACCCTACTAAGGAAAGTGAACCAAGTTCAATCATCTTAAGGTATAAACCGGAAGTATTACCTGAACCAGTCAGAAAGAACCAAAGTGAACTAAGGATGCGTCTAATTTCTTGGAACATTGCTGGGCTCGCCTCAAGGTTGGAGGATGAGGCATGGTTAGACTTTGTGGGTGACTCTGACATCTTGTGCCTTCAGGAAACATGGAGCCGATCCACCCAGAATATTGAGGGCTTCCAAGCCTTTAATACCCTAGCGATACCTTCACAAGTGGGTAGGGCAAAAGGTGGCCTAATGACAGCAACCTCCTTAAAACTATGTAAACTTGTAACTTCTATGATAGTTGACTCCCCATGGTTTCAAGTGTTGATGTTGGTTAATTTGTTTCCTGAACCATTGTTGCTGATTAACTGGTATTATAACATCTTTGACAACAATGAGACATTCGTAATGTCGAAATTGGAGGAGGCCATAGCCAGGGCATGCCAAGAGCAACCCCTATTATTTGTCATCTGGGTGGGAGATTTCAACTGTTCATTATGCACTTATGGGGACTCGAAGGTGTGTGGCTTGAGAGACTCCCATGATCAACCCCTGTTACACTTCAAACATACACCCCAGGGGGGCGCCTTAAACAACATCATTATTCTAAACGATTTATGCATAGCGGAGCCCTGGGTTGGCCTAAATTCTACTCCAATACCGACGTTTCAGGGTACCAGAGGTACGATGAGTTTCATTGACTTTGTAATTGTCTCCAGTGGGCACTTTTACTATGTTGATAAGTTGGAAGTAATTGCTAATGCTGCCAGTGACCACAACCCTCTAATCCTATCCCTGCTTTGTCCTACTAAACCCACACACCCTGTTTGGAGCAACCTGTAAAGTATAGCAGGAACCAAGGCATTATTCTTAAATGGGGTAAAATAGATGCGGTGGGTCTCGAGGCAGAGATCCTAAATGGATATAGCTCTGAATACGAGGCATGTCTAACACCTACAGCTAACCCAGAAAAGGTCATAGGAAACTTTGAATCTTTATGTAGGCATGTAGCCGAACGCCTCACAAAACCAATTGGTAAAAACAAAAGGCTAGGCCCAAGATGGTTTGATGCTGCATGTTTGGCAACAAATAGATCTCTGAAAGCGGCATTAAAACAAAAACCTAGGGATATAGAACTGGTTAGAGCATCCAGATTGGCCTATAAAGAAGCCATAAAAACAAGAAAGTCGGATTTAAAAAATCAAGCCTGGGAAGATCTAGAAAAGGCCTCGGAACTGAAGGATAGCAGGCTTTTCTGGGAAGTCATCAATCGCCCCCTTTTTACAAATAATGGCAAGGACAATATTGTGATGCAGATTGCATGTGAAACATGGGAATCACATTTCGGGAACATTTTTAACCCCCATGGAACTTTACCCAATGAACTATCACCAGGAGATGCAAAGGAAACGGTGGTCTCTCAATCCTCTCTGTCCTTGAGCTCATCGCTCACCCTGCAAGAAGTGGAAGATGCTCTGTCGAAAGGCATATCATTAAAGGCCCCCGGCCCTGATCTAGTGCCTTTGGACTTTTTTAAGCACAATGTTAAGGCTTGGGCCCCCGTGCTGTTAAACGTTTTTAGAGCAGTTGTCATTAGCCGTATTCCGGCATCATGGAAGGAGGCAGTAGTGGTGCCAATTTTTAAGAAGGGCGATAGATCAGACCCCCGATGCTATCGCCCAATCTCATTAATTGATGCATCATGTAAGATACTGGGTAGGGTCATTTTAGCCAGACTATTGTGAATTCCCAATATGGATTCAGAAAAGGCAAAGGTACTGTCGAACAGTGCCTGAACCTGGCCTTGATCATAGGGAAATACATGAAGGCAAGGAAATCTTCAATTCATCTTGCCTTCATGGACCTCTCAAGTGCATTCGACACTGTTTGTCGGAGCAAGCTGTGGCAAATGATGGAGGTCATGGGTTTCGAGGAACCCTTGGTCACTTTGCTCCGTAGACTCCATGAATCTACCACTGTAGCCATAAGGTTTGGGCCAGGGGGAGAGAAAACTAAGTCTATCCTCTCAACTGAGGGCGTCCGACAAGGATGCATATTAGCTCCTTTTTTGTTTCTTGTATACACCAATGGTCTAGAAAAATATCTGTTGGACCACTGTCATGATTTCCCAAAGGTCAACGGCAGGAGCATTCCAATGCTTTCTTACGCCGACGACACGGTACTCATGACACTCACAGCAAACAGTATGCAGCATTGTCTTGATGCCTTCCACAAATTTATGTTGGACCTAGACCTCAAGGTAAACTTTGCCAAATCCTTTGTTATGGTCTGTGGCCCAAAGGGCACCAAAAGTAGAAAGTTTGTAGTAAGTAACTCCACCATTGAAAAGGTCGAAAATTTTAATTATCTGGGAAACCTTTTCAACAACAAACTAAGCTGGGCCCCGTTAATGAAGACACGAGTTCAGAGTGCTAGTCGCTCAATAGAGGGTCTGTTCCGTTTTTGTGGCAAATTAGGCTAAAAACCTGTCATACATCTAAAAACCTTGTACAAAGCTAAATGTTTGTCGGTTGCTACCTATGGGGCAGGGGTTTGGGGGACCGATAGCCCTGACACGATACAGATTATGGAGAACAAATTTTTAAAACGTGTATTGGCTATTCCATCAGGCTCCTCCAACAGATTTGCCCATAACGAAATAGGTCTAACCTATGTGAGTGACATCATTCGCCTTTCCCCTTTATTGTTATGGGGCAAAATATGGCTATCAGAGGACTTACAGCTTACTAGAGATATCCTCCGGGACTGCTTAGAACCGGCAAATATGAATCAGATCCCCTGGCTATCTTATGTAAAAGAAATGCTCCATAAAATAGGCCTGGGAGATATATTTGACAATCCCGAAAATATACAGGGAGATATCAAAACTGTAATTAAAACAAATTATTGGAAATCACCGCTTGCGAACTCCCTGGTTAGCCCTTATGTTCCCAAGGCCACTTCGCAGCATCAGTTTTATCTAACCTTCACAAATCATGTGCAATGGCGATTTTATTTGACAAGGTTTAGGTTACACACCCTGCACTTCCTTTTTGCGTTTTCTAAACAGGGGGGCTGGTGCAAGAAACTGCCCCCCTGTCCTTGTAATAACAAAGACAGCCAAAGCACGATGCATATTGTTCTTTTCTGTTCTCTATACAAGGACCCGAGAATCAGGTTTATTAAGCCGATCCTCAAGGAAAAACAACCATGCCATTACAAAGAGGGTTATGATTATTTATTATCTTTGTCATCATCTGGTGTTTGTTGTGCAATGTTAAACTTTATACGAGTGTCACTCTTGATTAGAAAACGGTATGGCTAAATATGGCCCCAAGAAGCTGACCCCTTTGATTATGTATATCGCATACTGTTGCATTGTGATTTCCTATTACTTATCTTACCTGCCCTCTAATGTATACCCCGGTTCGAAGAATTCATAGTGTTATAACTGTAAGACTCTTTTTAAAAAATGAATTTTAAATTATGTTTGTAAATGTAATTGCTCAACTTTTATGATTCTTTTGTTTTGAATCGAATAAAGTTTTTGAAATGAAACGAAACGGATGAGAATGTAGGGGAATTGTGTGGCATGGAGTGAAGTGGAATGGAATTGTGGGGAGGGGAGCAGCATTGTGTGGAGTTGAGTAAAGTTGTGTGGTGTGGAGTGGAAATGTGTGGTATTGTGTTGAGTGGAGTGGAATTGTGCAACGTGCAGAGTGGATGAGAATGTAGGGGAATTGTGTGGCATGGAGTGAAGTGGAATGGAATTGTGGGGAGGGGAGCAGCATTGTGTGGAGTGGAGTAAAGTTGTGTGGTGTGGAGTGGAAATGTGTGGTATTGTGTTGAGTGGAGTGGAAATTGTGAGCATTTTATGGCATGGATTGTGTGGTGTGATGAGGAATCGAGTTAAGTGTAACTGTGTGTCCTGGAACGGAATTGTGTGGGATGGAGTGCATTGAAGTGGAGTAGATTTGTATGGCATTGAGAGCAGTGGAGGGGAGTGGTTGCTGGACTTGGTGTGAAGTGTAGAGGAGGTGAATTAAGTGCCATTGTGTGGAGTAGAGTGGAGTGCAGAGGAATTGTGTGGCGTGGAGTTGTATTGTGTTGCATTGTGTGGAGTAGAGTGGCGTGGAACTGTGTGGCAGTGTGAGGAGTAGAGTAGAATTATGTGGCACTGTATGGTGTGGAGTGGAGTGAACTGGAGTGGAGAGGAACTGTGTGTCATTTTGTGGCATTGTGTAGAGTGGAGTGGAACTGTGTAGCATTGTAGGGCATGGAGTGCAGTGGAATTGTGCAGCAGGGAGCAGAGCAGTGTGGAATGGTTTGGAATTATGTGGAGTGGAATTATGTGGCAGGGGGTGGAGAAGAATTGTGTGTGATGTGGAATGGACTGGTGGCTTGGAGTGGAGTGGGGTGGATTTAAATTGTGTTGCGTGGAGTGTATGGGAGTGCCGTGGAGCAGAGTGGGGTGGAATTGTGTGGAGTAGAGTGTAATTGTATATCATTGGGTGGTGCTGAGTGAAGTGATGTGCAATTATATTGCATTGTGTGCCGTGGTGTGGAGTTGTTTGTCATTGTGTTTAGTTGAGTGGAGTGAAGTTTAAATCGATTTGAGTGGCACTTGAGGCTAGCCATGGAATTATGTGGCATTTTGTAGAATTGACTAGACCCTTGCTCATTGCACCATCAGGATTCAAGCAAACCGGGCCGAAGACGGCTGTAATGCCAGAAACCGGTCCCCGGGAGCTTGTTTCCTTCCCAGTGTAAGAATTGGCTTTTGTAGTTTGGTTTGCCCTGTTCCCATCATGCACTGGGACAGGAACAGACTAATTTGCATACAGCCAGGTTCTGAAACTGGGATGGTGCAGTGAGCTAAAAAACGGTGTTGGATCTAGCCCTGATCTCTTGACTGGGTGAGAGCTTTCTGCTTAATTCAGAGACTCTGTCCCTCACCACCCCTTGTTGTAAATATTTTTGTCCACCCCAAGCGTGGAAGGGTATTCTCAGATGTGAGACCCTTGCTCATTGCACCATCAGGATTCAAGCAAACCGGGCCGAAGACGGCTGTAATGCCAGAAACCGGTCCCCGGGAGCTTGTTTCCTTCCCAGTGTAAGAATTGGCTTTTGTAGTTTGGTTTGCCCTGTTCCCATCATGCACTGGGACAGGAACAGACTAATTTGCATACAGCCAGGTTCTGAAACTGGGATGGTGCAGTGAGCTAAAAAACGGTGTTGGATCTAGCCCTGATCTCTTGACTGGGTGAGAGCTTTCTGCTTAATTCAGAGACTCTGTCCCTCACCACCCCTTGTTGTAAATATTTTTGTCCACCCCAAGCGTGGAAGGGTATTCTCAGATGTGAGACCCTTGCTCATTGCACCATCAGGATTCAAGCAAACCGGGCCGAAGACGGCTGTAATGCCAGAAACCGGTCCCCGGGAGCTTGTTTCCTTCCCAGTGTAAGAATTGGCTTTTGTAGTTTGGTTTGCCCTGTTCCCATCATGCACTGGGACAGGAACAGACTAATTTGCATACAGCCAGGTTCTGAAACTGGGATGGTGCAGTGAGCTAAAAAACGGTGTTGGATCTAGCCCTGATCTCTTGACTGGGTGAGAGCTTTCTGCTTAATTCAGAGACTCTGTCCCTCACCACCCCTTGTTGTAAATATTTTTGTCCACCCCAAGCGTGGAAGGGTATTCTCAGATGTGAGACCCTTGCTCATTGCACCATCAGGATTCAAGCAAACCGGGCCGAAGACGGCTGTAATGCCAGAAACCGGTCCCCGGGAGCTTGTTTCCTTCCCAGTGTAAGAATTGGCTTTTGTAGTTTGGTTTGCCCTGTTCCCATCATGCACTGGGACAGGAACAGACTAATTTGCATACAGCCCGGTTCTGAAACTGGGATGGTGCAGTGAGCTAAAAAACGGTGTTGGATCTAGCCCTGATCTCTTGACTGGGTGAGAGCTTTCTGCTTAATTCAGAGACTCTGCCCCTCACCACCCCTTGTTGTAAATATTTTTGTCCACCCCAAGCGTGGAAGGGTATTCTCAGATGTGAGACCCTTGCTCATTGCACCATCAGGATTCAAGAAAACCGGGCCGAAGACGGCTGTAATGCCAGAAACCGGTCCCCGGGAGCTTGTTTCCTTCCCAGTGTAAGAATTGGCTTTTGTAGTTTGGTTTGCCCTGTTCCCATCATGCACTGGGACAGGAACAGACTAATTTGCATACAGCCAGGTTCTGAAACTGGGATGGTGCAGTGAGCTAAAAAACGGTGTTGGATCTAGCCCTGATCTCTTGACTGGGTGAGAGCTTTCTGCTTAATTCAGAGACTCTGTCCCTCACCACCCCTTGTTGTAAATATTTTTGTCCACCCCAAGCGTGGAAGGGTATTCTCAGATGTGAGACCCTTGCTCATTGCACCATCAGGATTCAAGCAAACCGGGCCGAAGACGGCTGTAATGCCAGAAACCGGTCCCCGGGAGCTTGTTTCCTTCCCAGTGTAAGAATTGGCTTTTGTAGTTTGGTTTGCCCTGTTCCCATCATGCACTGGGACAGGAACAGACTAATTTGCATACAGCCAGGTTCTGAAACTGGGATGGTGCAGTGAGCTAAAAAACGGTGTTGGATCTAGCCCTGATCTCTTGACTGGGTGAGAGCTTTCTGCTTAATTCAGAGACTCTGTCCCTCACCACCCCTTGTTGTAAATATTTTTGTCCACCCCAAGCGTGGAAGGGTATTCTCAGATGTGAGACCCTTGCTCATTGCACCATCAGGATTCAAGCAAACCGGGCCGAAGACGGCTGTAATGCCAGAAACCGGTCCCCGGGAGCTTGTTTCCTTCCCAGTGTAAGAATTGGCTTTTGTAGTTTGGTTTGCCCTGTTCCCATCATGCACTGGGACAGGAACAGACTAATTTGCATACAGCCAGGTTCTGAAACTGGGATGGTGCAGTGAGCTAAAAAACGGTGTTGGATCTAGCCCTGATCTCTTGACTGGGTGAGAGCTTTCTGCTTAATTCAGAGACTCTGTCCCTCACCACCCCTTGTTGTAAATATTTTTGGCCACCCCAAGCGTGGAAGGGTATTCTCAGATGTGAGACCCTTGCTCATTGCACCATCAGGATTCAAGCAAACCGGGCCGAAGACGGCTGTAATGCCAGAAACCGGTCCCCGGGAGCTTGTTTCCTTCCCAGTGTAAGAATTGGCTTTTGTAGTTTGGTTTGCCCTGTTCCCATCATGCACTGGGACAGGAACAGACTAATTTGCATACAGCCAGGTTCTGAAACTGGGATGGTGCAGTGAGCTAAAAAACGGTGTTGGATCTAGCCCTGATCTCTTGACTGGGTGAGAGCTTTCTGCTTAATTCAGAGACTCTGTCCCTCACCACCCCTTGTTGTAAATATAGAGTGGAACTCTGGCACTGTGTTTTGTAGAATGCAAAGGAATTATCTGATATTGTGTGGCGTAGAGTTGTGTTGAATTATGTGTTGTGTTGGAGTATAGTGAAATTATGGGCCTGATTCACAAAGGTAAACTTACACTTTGTGTGACTTTACATTTATTTTGGAATTCCAAAAACTGCATTTTAATAGCAAGTTTACTACAATCATAAACAAAATTGACATGTGGTATCTTTTTGTGTTAGGAGCTTTGAGCCCTCAAATGCGGAGCTTCCCCACTTGTGAACTTACTATTAAAACAGAGCTTGTGAATTCTAAAATTAACGTCAAATCACATAAAAGTGTAGGTTTACCTTTATGAATCAGACACAGTGTGATGGAGTTGAATGGAAAGAAATTGTGTGGCTTTTTAAGGAATGGAGTAAAGTGTTTTGCAGTAGAATTGTGTGACATTGTGGGGAATTAGTTGGAATGGAGTGGGATTATGTGGTGTGGAGAGAAGTGGGGTGGAATTGTGTGGCTGTGTGAGGAGTGGCATTGTGTGGAGTGGAGTAAAGTTGTGTGGAGTGGAATTGTGTGGATTTGTGAAAGTAGAGTCGAGTGGAATTGTGTGGCATTGAGTGGAGAAGAATTGTGTGGCATTGTGTGATGTGGAATGGACTGGAATTGTGTAGCTCGAAAAGGAGTGGGTGGAGTGGAATTGTTTTTGCAGAATAGAAGTTATAAGACTTTCTTTTCTGTAAGCCAAAATTCAGCCTTCCTGTAATCCTCCCTCATTAGTCAGAGTTAACAGGATTTGCCACATTGCTTTGATGAAGTGTCCAAGGGAGAGGCTATCTGGTGGAGAGGTCTCTGCTACACAGATATGCCAGAGCAGGGCAGAGGGGTCGTAAAGCATGAAGCTTCAAAGGAGGACTAGGACAGGCAGGGAATGTCAGGTCAATCTACCCCATACCAGATATGCAGGAATTTGTAGTTGTTAGATGGTGGAGAGTTATGGAAATAAGCCATACTGAGAGTTACTTTAGTTATCTCTTTATGCTCTGCTGAGATTTTCATCGATGATGAATTTTGGAGAAATAGGCTTTCTGGAAGAAGATTATGCTGCACTTTGGAGGAAGTGGTCATGCTCTGAGATGTTGCCTTATACCTCATTGAAAGGGTAAGAGTGCCTTCAAGGGACTTTGTTTTCTCTGTATTTGATAATTCAAATTATTTGAGGAAGGATCAATCAATAATCCTTGAAATGAACTAATCCAATATCATTCGTCTCAATACAGAATATAAATACTTCGTATTGTCAAAACACAACATATAAACAAAGACACAAGGTGTATACGAAAGAATAGTTTTATCAAAAAGTTCATTAAGATAAGTGACTTCATATACAGATGAATAAACAAATAAGATTTAGGACTGTGGGTACACACATAAGTAAATTACTACGTGACTCAACAGAACCTAAAAAACACCTATCCCAAAATACATTGAGTAAAACAAGAATGGGGATAAGATGTGTTGTCGACGTTTCGGTTTCTTAAGAATCAATTGCAGAAACCATCCTCAGGACTGTTATCAATTGTGATCTCTATAGAGGTATTGTAATCTGAAAATTAAAAATATTTACAGTTACAAATCTACACTGACTATATTCGTTACACCCTGGTGACAAAACAAAAAAACTTTACAATGTTGACAATGACAATACCGTGATATATACAACATAAAAACAATGTGAACATGGAGTTCATTTTTATAAACACAAGAAGTATTTCAATCTTTTACGGAACCTTGTACAAATCAAGAAGATGTTTTCATGTATAATCATATATCTACAATTTATCCATTTGGAGTTAAAACCATATTCTTTCAGTTCAGCAAGAACAAGATAACTTTGCATATTTGACCGTTACAAAAGGAAACCTCCATTCCATCGAGGTCCATCACTGCAATTCAAGTAAGTCAGATAAGTCAAATACGATCATTTACATCTAAATCATGGTCTCAGTCTTTGGGTGCAAAACGCAAATAAAAGATGCGGGTTTTCTAATAGTAACTCCATAGTTGCTCATAACTGGTTGAATGCATGATGTTGGCAATTATCATGCAGATATTGTATTACACTATATTAAAGATCAATAGGTAACTCATAAGTTCTCGTTAGGTGGCCAAATTTTTCAATTGATAATGTTGCCAAGCGGATATTATATGAAACCACGTTCAGCCAAGTGCTTACAGATGCGGAGGCTATATTATTGATTTAATTCTGAATAGCCAGGAAACTTAAAATCATATACCTGTTTACAGTAATACTGCCACTTCGTCACTCAAAAAATTTGTTGAGGATCGAGGTATCTTTAAGGATTAACTACAACATAAGAAATCAAGCATGTTGAGTCTGCATATTGAAAATAGAAACACCTATTTAGCCGTTAGAGAACATACCTGTTGATTATTTAAAATCTGGACTCACAATTAAACCAGGAGTAGACGTGAAGTCGTGTCTGATCTTCACTCGTAGAAGACAAGAAGTGGCTATGAGGTGATAGTCTGAAAGATGATAGGAATGATCAGAAAATATCGATGTCTTGATAGACTAGCAACGTAATGATATGGAGCTATTCTTACCCGGTTGTACTGGGGTGCAATTTTATATATCACCGGGATAAATATGGAGCGATCCAAACCATTTTTAGAAGAAAGAATTATTCATGAAATAGTCGTCAATCCTGCATCACTTATCTAAAAGTTCGAAAGAGATGTATATGTGCGTTAGGGACACGAGTGTCTAAACGCTTCGTAAGTTGCTTAAGGCAACAATCATTTTGGTAACAAGCAGAGCGTGCGACAGTGACCACGTTGTCCTGAGCGCATGTAGATATATTTCAAAATCTGTCTGATGTTCTTACCTGATTTCAAAGCAAACGGAGTGGAGTCACAAAGCGTCTCGTCAGTTCAGAGCAGAAGGTTGCTACTGACTGCTCTCTTGTTTAAGAGTAGCGTTTGGAGATCAAAATAGGACTGCACTTAGGGGCCATATTGGACTAGTCAACGGAATAGCGAGTGCAACAAGCAGTATGCTATGTGTGCACTAAACAACATAAGAGTCCGGGTCGTGTTTTTTTATACAATTTAGTAATATTGTGGGAAATTGTATGCATGTATCACATAATTGAGGGAACTACGGATTTACTCATAGAACATCCGCCTTTGGAATTTTGATTGGTAACATGTCCGACAAATATAATCAGCATTATTTATCCATGTGACATTCCTATATAATAGGTGTATTGTTACAAGAACACATCGATCTATATACATATAGTTGGCATTTCTATATAATAGATGTATTGTTTAAGAGACATGTCGATCTGTATAGACCAAAATATGTGCTTATTTGATTCAGACCATTGAGAAAAGAGACAGCGTTAACAGTTAAGTAGTTCACGAAAGGCATGCTAAGGCATGCCATTCAGTTGCTGAATTCAAGCCTCGTTTGACAGTATCAGTAAGGCAAATGAGTTTGTCTTCTCGCATTGTTAGTACCTTATCAATATTATTTTGCCTCTTGTTAGATTTTATCACTTCTAGAACCCACCATGTCATCTCAGTTTCCTTATGTCCTAGACGCAGAAAATGCTCTCCCAAGGGAGCAGTTTCCTTTTTGCAGCGTATACGCGATTGATGTTGTAAGATGCGTTTTTTTATGGGTTGAATTGTTTTGCCTAGATAATGTAGCTGGCAAGGGCATTGGATACAGTAGACCACATTTGTGGTATTACAGTTTGAAAAACTTTTATTTGTGAATTGGATGTTGTTAATTTTACAAGCTTTAACTGTCTTGGTGGTTGCACAAGCTGCACAGTTGTTACATTTAAAGTGGCCTACTATTGGGCTGAGTTGTTTCATGTTGTCTACAATATTGTCTGCAGAGGGGTTGTCATATGCATGAATTAACCTGTCTTGCAAGTTGGTGCCTCTTTTGAAAGCAAACAGCGTTTTCTGTCCAAATTCAGGAAATGAATGGAGTAAATTCCATTGTCTTGATATGATTTTTTTGATCGCATTTGAGTGCGTACCAAAAGTAGACACACAAACGATATTGGTTTCATTTGTTCGTTCTTTAACTGTTAACAGAGCATCACGATCATGGTACCAGGCCCTTTTCATTGATTTCCTCAATAGTTTACCAGGATATCCACGTGAGAACAATTTATCGTTAAGCTTTCTGGCTTCCTGAAAATAGTCATCTTTGTATGTACAATTTCGTCGAAGACGAAGAAATTGTCCAAATGGTAGTCCATCTTTTAACGCCTGCGGATGATGACTAGTGTATTTAAGGAGTGTATTTCTCGCAGTTTTTTTGGTAAATAAGGTGGTGAAGAGCTGATTATTGGTATCCACCTTAATATTGATGTCAAGAAATGGCATTTCTGTGTTGTTGTGCTCAAGAGTAAATTGAAGGTTGGTGTTTCTGGAATTTAACCATGTATGAAACACTTTCAATTGGTCAACCGTACCTTCCCATACCAGAAAAACGTCATCTATATAACGTAGCCATTTTAGGATTTTTTAAGAAAATGGATTGGAGGAGTGCCAGATATGCTCATCTTCAAAATGTGCAACATAAATGTTTGCTATATCCGGGGCAAAAACTGCGCCCATGGCTACCCCTTTCTGTTGTTGATAGAACGTATTCTGGTATAGGAAAAAGTTTTCACATAGAGGCAGTCTTATGCACTCTACAATGAAGGCAGTAGGGACAGGGTGTGGTCTTGGTCTAGATTCCAAGAGTTTGTAGAGTAGATCTAAAACTTCAATTTGAGGGATATTAGTATATAAGCTTTCTATGTCCATAGAAGCAAGTATACTGGTTGTTGGATCAAATTTGAATTTCTCAACTTCATTTATTACTGCTGTGGTGTCTCTGATGTAAGTAGAGCGTTCAACAGCAAATGGTCTAATAAAAATATCTGCATATTGTGCCAATGGTTTAAGGACTGAATTGCAACCCGAGACGATCGGGCGGCCTGGTGGGTAGTTTAGGTCCGTGTGCACCTTCGGGAGCATATAGATTGCTGGTATGGTGGGTGCTTTGTTGACCAAAAAGGAAGCCTCTTTTTCGTTAAGCCAGCCTCCCTCTAGACCTTTCTGGCTTAAGCTTGTGATTTCTGTAGTTAGTCTTTTAGTCGGGTTACAGGTCAATTTTTTGTAGTGGGTTGGGATAGATAGTTGTCTAAGCATTTCATCGTCATATTTCGATTTCTGCCATAGAACTATCCCGCCACCCTTATCAGCTGGTTTGAGTACTGCATCTGGTAGCTTCTGAAGATTTTGTAGGGCTACCTGTTGTTCTTTGGGTAAGTTGGATTTAAATTTACGTAGAGTTTTAAAAAGATTTTCTATCTCCAACAGTGTTGCATTCTCAAAAGTGATAATATCTTTGTTGACCATTGCATTGGAGGGATAAAAGGTGGACGGATTTCTGAGTCCTGTGTAACCTAGTTTGGGATCAGACGTATTATTTGCAAAAAAGTTCTTTAGTCTGACTGTTCGAAAGAAACGATACAGTTCAACTTTGTTTGAAAAAGGTCATTTTTGTAAGTTGGTACAAAACTAAGGCCGTTGGATAAAACTGCCATCTCTTGCTCAGATAATTTATAGGTGGAGAGATTAAAGATGGGTATGGTTTGGTCTTGATTTACCATTCGTAGTACCGGTTCCGGGTTTGGCGGAAACCAGGGGTGTATTGTTTCCGGTACCATCCCCTCTTCGGTTGTTGAGGTCTCCCTGGAGGCCTGGGTCCTCGCTGGTCCTGCCCTAAAAAAGGGGATTGGTGAGATGTTGATGGTTGTTGGTCGTTTTGACGATAGTTGGAATTAAATGATCTGTCACCACCGGATTCAGATCCACTTTCAGAGAATGTTACCCTTTTGGAAGATTGGTTGTTGGGACCTTGTGATGTATAAAAGTCCTTTCTTAGGTAGGGGTAAGTGTTCTCTTTATTATATCTTTTAATGTCGTTCTGGAGTTTTTCAGTTTTTTTGTGGGAATTAAATTCCTCAAACTCTTTTATGGTCTGTTGCACTTTGTCTAGTAGAAGTTTACTATTAGTAATGGTACTGTCACCGGAGATCTTTTTTTCTAAAGCTTCTATTTCTTTTGTTAGCTTTTGGATTTGACGAAGAGCAGTTTCTATGCTTAACACCATCCAGGTGCGCGAGCACCGGTTGGCAGAGAAGCTGAAACCAATTTTAAATTCTTCGTCATCAACAAAGATGATTGGAACGTTGCGAATCTGTAAGCCTGCCGGAATGATATTGGCGTTAAGACAGTCTGTTAGAAACTTTGCGTGTAGTTCCGTGCGTACCAATTTCTTTTTGAGTCTTTCTAGTTGGTTTAGATCTGACTCGTAAGGTGAAGTAATGACTGGACCTTTATTCCCTAAGAGGGAAGGGCCATATGCAATTATTTACCAAGAAAACTGCGAGAAATACACTCCTTAAATAAACTAGTCATCATCCGCAGGTGTTAAAAGATGGACTACCATCTGGACAATTTCTTCGTCTTCGACGAAATTGTACATACAAAGATGACTATTTTCAGGAAGCCAGAAAGCTTAAAGATAAATTGTTCTCACCTGGATATCCTGGTAAACTATTGAGGAAATCAATGAAAAGGGCCTGGTACCATGATCGTGATGCTCTGTTAAAGAACGAACAAATGAAACCAATATCGTTTGTGTGTCTACTTTTGGTACGCACTCAAATGCGATCAAAAAAATCATATCAAGACAATGGAATTTACTCCATTCATTTCCTGAATTTGGATAGAAACCGCTGTTTGCTTTCAAAAGAGGCACCAACTTGCAAGACAGGTTAATTCATGCATATGACAACCCCTCTGCAGACAATATTGTAGACAACATGAAACAACTCAGCCCAATAGTAGGCCACTTTAAATGTAACAACTGTGCAGCTTGTGCAACCACCAAGACAGTTAAAGCTTGTAAAATTAACAACATCCAATTCACAAATAAAAGTTTTTCAAACTGTAATACCACAAATGTGGTCTACTGTATCCAATGCCCTTGCCAGCTACATTATCTAGGCAAAACAATTCAACCCATAAAAAAACGCATCTTACAACATCAATCGCGTATACGCTGCAAAAAGGAAACTGCTCCCTTGGTAAAGCATTTTCTGCGTCTAGGACATAAGGAAACTGAGATGACATGGAGGGTTCTAGAAGTGATAAAACCTAACAAGAGGCAAAATAATATCGATAAGGTACTAACAATGCGAGAAGGCAAACTCATTTGCCTTACTGATACTGTCAAACGAGGCTTGAATTCAGCAACTGAATGGCATGCCTCAGCATGCCTTTCGTGAACTACTTAACTGTTAACGCTGTCTCTTTTCTCAATGGTCTGAATCAAATAAGCACATATTTTGGTCTATACAGATCGACATGTCTCTTAAACAATACATCTAGTATATAGAAATGCCAACTATATGTATATAGATTGATGTGTTCTTGTAACAATACACCTATTATATAGGAATGTCACATGGATAAATAATGCTGATTATATTTGTCGGACATGTTGCCAATCAAAATTCCAAAGGCGGATGTTCTATGAGTAAATCCGTAGTTCCCTCAATTATGTGATACATGCATACAATTTCCCACAATATTACTTAATTGTATGAAAAAACACGACCCGGACTCTTATGTCGTTTAGTGCACACATAGCATACTGCTTGTTGCACTCGCTATTCCGTTGACTAGTCCAATATGGCCGCTAAGTGCAGTCCTATTTTGATCTCCAAACGCTACTCTTAAACGAGAGAGCAGTCAGTAGCAACCTTCTGCTCTGAACTGCCGAGACGCTTTGTGACTCCACTCCGTTTACTTTGAAATCAGGTAAGAACATCAGACAGATTTTGAAATATATCTACATGCGCTCAGGACAACGTGGTCACTGTCGCACGCTCTGCTTGTTACCAAAATGATTGTTGCCTTAAGCAACTTACGAAGCGTTTAGACACTCGTGTCCCTAACGCACATATACATCTCTTTTGAACTTTTAGATAAGTGATGCAGGATTGACGACTGCTTCATGAATAATTCTTTCTTCTAAAAACGGTTTGGATCGCTCCATATTTATCCCGGTGATATATAAAATTGCACCCCAGTACAACCGGGTAAGAATAGCTCCATATCATTAGGTTGCTAGTCTATCAAGACATCGATATTTTCTGATAATTCCTATCATCTTTCAGACTATCACCTCATAGCCACTTCTTGTCTTCTACGAGTGAAGATCAGACACGACTTCACGTCTACTCCGGTTTAATTGTGAGTCCAGATTTTAAATAATCAACAGGTATGTTCTCTAACGGCTAAATAGGTGTTTCTATTTTCAATATGCAGACTCAACATGCTTGATTTCTTATGTTGTAGGTAATCCTTAAAGATACCTCGATCCTCAACAAATCTTTTGAGTGACGAAGTGGCAGTATTACTGTAAACAGGTATATGATTTTAAGTTTCCTGGCTATTCAGAATTAAATCAATAATATAGTCTCTGCATCTGTAAGCACTTGGCTGAACATGGTTTCATATAACATCCGCTTGGCAACATTATTAATTGAAAAATTTGGCCACCTAACGAGAACTTATGAGTTACCTATTGATCTTTAATATAGTGTAATACAATATCTGCATGATAATTGCCAACATCATGCATTCAACCAGTTATGAGCAACTATGGAGTTACTATTAGAAAACCCGCATCTTTTATTTGCGTTTTTCACCCAAAGACTGAGACCATGATTTAGATGTAAATGATCGTATTTGACTTATCTGACTTACTTGAATTGCAGTGATGGACCTCGATGGAATGGAGGTTTCCTTTTGTAACGGTCAAATATGCAAAGTTGTCTTGTTCTTGCTGAACTGAAAGAATATGGTTTTAACTCCACATGGATAAATTGTAGATATATGATTATACATGAAAACATCTTCTTGATTTATACAAGGCTCCGTAAAAGATTGGAATACTTCTTGTGTTTATAAATATGAACTCCATGTTCACATTGTTTTTATGTTGTATATATCACGGTATTGTCATTGTCAACATTGTAAAGTTTTTTTGTTTTGTCACCAGGGTGTAACGAATATAGTCAGTGTAGATTTGTAACTGTAAATATTTTTAATTTTCAGATTACAATACCTCTATACAGATCACAATTGATAACAGTCCTGAGGATGGTTTCTGCAATTGATTCTTAAGAAACCGAAACGTCGACAACACATCTTATCCCCATTCTTGTTTTACTCAATGCATTTTGGGATAGGTGTTTTTTAGGTTCTGTTGAGTCACGTAGTAATTTACTTATGTGTGTACCCACAGTCCTAAATCTTATTTGTTTATTCATCTGTATATGAAGTCACTTATCTTAATGAACTTTTTGATAAAACTATTCTTTCGTATACACCTTGTGTCTTTGTTTATATGTTGTGTTTTGACAATACGAAGTATTTATATTCTGTATTGAGACGAATGATATTGGATTAGTTCATTTCAAGGATTATTGATTGATCCTTCCTCAAATAATTTGAATTATCAAATACAGAGAAAACAAAGTCCCTTGAAGGCACTCTTACCCTTTCATTTTAATTACCCAAGCCCTCAAGGGTATTTCGGGTCGCTCACTTTTTGTTAATTATACCTCATTGGACAGGAGTGCTCTCCTGTTTCCCCCCCATAGAACAAAAAATTGAATAAATATGTGAGTGATGCAGTGCAATTGTGTGTTGGGGTGGAATTGAGGGAAATTGTGGGCCTGATCCACAAAGGAAAATATACACTTTTGTGTAAGTTTACATTTATTTTGAAGTTCACAAAATTGCTTTTTTATAATGCGTTTATGAGTATGGAGATTTTGCAGTCAGTGGAAAACTATGCACATAAAAAGACAGGCATGTCATATCTTTTTATGTGCAGGGTTCTCTGCAACACCCCCCCCCCCCCACCCCACTGACCGCGGAGCCTTCACACCTGTAAGCATACTATTAAAAGAGAGTTTGTGTACCATCTCCTTCTTGTACGACCTCCTGCTGTCCACCTCTATATCTCCTAGGCCATGATATATGGGCCTTTGGGAGGACCTCCTGGGCCACCCCATATCGGACGAAGAGTGGTCCCATCTGTGGCATGACATCGCGAAACACAACCACTCGCTAGATCTCCGAGAGGCCCATCTTAAAACCACGATGGACTGGTACATGTACCCAGCCAAATTAAAGAGGATTTTTCCGGACTCTTCGGATAGGCGTTGGAGGGGCTGTGGATCGCTGGGCGATTTTCGCCACATATGGTGGGATTGCCCGATCATCCGTCCTTACTGGGCGGAAATCCTCTCCCACATCAAAGAGATCTTGGGCTACCCTATCAAGGACACGTTAGACCATGTTCTGCTAGGTCTTTGAGACCCTGACCTTTAACACCAGACACGAGCTGATAAAAAGATTCTTTGGCTATGTACGGGGGCTGCCAAGTTGATCCTATCTGCAGCATGGAAGAAAAAGGGGGCCCCGGCGCTCGCTCTATGGCACGCAAGGTTATGGAGGCTGCTAAGTATTGAAACGATGGCGGACATTTTTTGGGGCGAGTTCAAGAACTTTTCCTTCCGCTGGGGCCCTCTGGTCCGCTTCCTATCCAGCGGCTTGCCTTCTGCGGTTTGTCCTCCCTCCTTGCGAGGCCTTCATCTATTCCAGACCTGAGTTGCTCTGACTGTCTGATTCTGTGAAAGAATGTGTGTTACCACCACTGGGGAGCGGGGTGGGAACGGGTGTGGGGTGGGCAGGGGTGTTAGGGGGAGTTTTGGCGACGACCGCACGGTAAATTGGCGGAAGGGTAGGGGATGCAGACTCTGACTGCCAGGCTATCTAATCGGCGAGCTAGCGGTACGCCACCCTGAACTGAAGCCCGCTGCAGGCCTTGGGCCCTTGAGTCTGATCTGAACTGTGTTCCTATGCTCCATGCGTAGCTTGGGGGCCTTGCCCGGGTTTACTAATCTGCCGAGTTCATTGACGTCTGTATGCCCAATACCGTACCCCCCTGTGAGGGAAGTTAACCGGGATTGTCGCTTTCTGTGGTTTTATATTTTCAAAATGTCAATAAAACAACTTTTACAAAAAAAAAGAGAGTTTGTGAATTCCAAATCAAATGTAAACATACACAAAAGTGTAGGTTTACCTTTGTGAATCAGACCCAGTGTGTCATGGAGTTGAGTGGAGTGGAATTGTGCAGCATTGTTTGGAGTGGATTAAGCTTTTGTGGTGTGGAGTGGAGTTGTGTAGATAGAGTGGAGTGGAATTCTGTGGTTGTGTGACATTATGATGTGTGCAATGGATGAGAATTGTGTGGCGTGGAGTGGGATGGAGTGGAATTGTGTTTCCATTGTGTGGTGTGTAGGGTAGTGGAGTAAAATTGTGAGGCACTGTGTGGAGTAGAGTGGAATTGTATATCATTCTGTGGCACAGAGTGAAGAGACATAGAATTTTATAGCATTGTGTGGCATGGAGTGGAATTGTGTGTGATTGTGCTTAGTTAAGTGGAATGGAGAGGAGTTTGGATAGATTTGAAAGGCACTGTGAATGGCATTGTTTGGAGTGGAATGGAAGGGAGTAGAGTTGTGTTGAATTGTGTCATGTGGTAAAGTTGAATGGAATTGTGGACCTGATTCACAAAGGTAAACTTGCACTTTGTGTAAGTTTACATTTATTTTGGAATTCACAAAACTGAATTTTAACAGAAGTTTTCGAGTGCAGAGACTCCACAGTTGGAGTGGAAAATTGTGCCGAGTTCTCCGCCCCATCCTCCCAAACGTAAAGGTACACAAAAGTGTAAGTTTACCTTTGTGAATCAGATCCAGTGTGTTGTTGAGTTGAGTGGAGTGGAATTGGGTGTCATTGTAAGGAATGGAGAAGAGTCAACTGGAATTGTGCGACATTGTGGGGAGCTATGTAGAGTGGAGTGGAATTTTGTGGTGTGGAGTGAAGTCAAGTGGAATTGTATGGCAATTTGTGGAGGATGTGGTGTTGTATGGAGTGGAATAATATGTGGTGTGACATGGAGTGGGATAGAATCATGTGGCATTGTGTGGTGTGATGTGGAATGGATTGCAATGTAATTGTGTGTGGTGGAGTGCAGTATAGTAATGCATAATTGTGTGGGTCGAAGTGGAGTTGAATTGTGTGGCTCTATGTGGATTGGAGTAGAATTGTATGGCAGTGTGTGGCATGGAGTAGAAATGTGTTGCACACAGAAGAATGCAGGGGATTGAAGTGGGGTGAAATGGAGTGGAATTATGTTGAGTGGCAGTGTTGGGGTGGAGTGGAGTGCGATTGGGTGGCATTGTGTGGAGTGGAATGGCATTGTGTGGAGTGGCTTGAACCGGAATTCTTTGGCATTGTGTAGCATGAAGTGGAATATTGTGGCATGGATTGGAATGGAGTGGGATTGTGTGGTGTGGAGCGAATTGGGATGGAATTGTGTGGCAGGGTGGGGAGTGAAATTGTGTGGAGTGGCATAAAATTGGGACACCTTGGGGAGACCTTGAGGGTCCCGAATATGTACAAATAGTGTAGACCCTCATTCCACAGTGCTCCCAACACCAATGTTTATTTGGGATGCACTTTGTTACAATGGGGGAAGTGAAATGTGTCATTTCTCTAGCCCCAGGCAAATAAAATATATTTTCTAACGACCCTTCTTATAATTACATGACACTCACTCAGGACACCTAGGGGAGACCCTGGGGGTACCAAATATGTAACACTATTGTAGATTATCACTTTTCAAGGGCCCCTACCACCAATGTCAAGTTTGGGAACAAATTATATTTAAAACCAGTGCTGCAACACAGGGCTGCGTTTAAAATGACCTCAGGCTCTCAGCAGGACACACATGTAACTGCAACATGTAACTGCAACATAGTCTGCTGGTCTCTAAACTGCTGTGCCCTATTATATACTAGGGACTTATAGGTAGTTGTAACCCCCCTGCCCTAATATCTACAAGGGACTTGTAGGGTAGGTCATGCCAAATATAGTTGTATCCTAAAACATAGTGTACCCTAATTCAATTGTGTGTTTTCAACATAACAGTGAGAAATTTCAAAAATAATACTGGCCCTGTGCCTTCCAGGGTAGAGCCCGGGCACTCCCAGATTCAGAAAACCAACATCCAGGGGTTTCAAATGAGGCAAAAATTGGGGGGAACAGTTCGTGATTTCCAACAGTAAACAATACCCCTACCAGCTTCTACATGAATTGAGAGCTGTGTTTAGTGAAAGGGTACCCTGGTTAGGGTAGAGAAGTTAGGGTGGTGGTATTGCAAATGTTGAGGGTGGCGAGGTGGTGATACTAAGATGGGTAAGGGTGGTGGTGGTTCGGTTAGTCAAAGTGGTTAGGTTTGTGGTTATGAGGGGTGCTGGTTTGGGTGGTGATAGTTGCTAGGGGAGGTAAGGGTGGTAGTTAGGGTAGGTTGGTGGTTAGGGTGGCAGTGGTAGGATAGTGGTGGTAGGGTGAGGGGGTAGTAGTGGAAAAAGTGGTGATGGCTAGGGTGGTGGCATAGGATAGTGTGCTTGCGATAGGGTGGAGATAATTAAGGGAAGGTGTTAGTGGTTAGGGTAGGGTGGTAGGGTTAGGGTAGGGTAGAGAACGTTACAGTGGTTGTGGTGGTAGTTAGGGTGATGGTTAGGGTGGTGGCAGGGAGTTGTTTGTAGCAGAATGGTGGTGTTAAAATTGGGTCATGGTAGGGTGTTGAGAATGGGCTGGTTAGAATAGTTGTGGTTTGGATGGGGGAAGTTAGAGTGGTGATACTTTAGGTGGTGGTAGTCGTGGTTAGGTTTGTGGTGATGGTTAAGGTGGTGGTTAACATGGTGTGATGGTGGTGGGAGTGATGGTGGATTAGGTACTGGTGGTTAAGACGGTGGTTAGGTTGGTTTTGGTTATATGGTGGTGGGAGGGGTCAGGTGATGGAGGTTAGATTAGGGTGGGGTGGTGGTGGTGTTGGTTAGGGTGGGGTTTAAGGTGGTGGTGGGTGGGTGGTTGTAGTTGGGTTGGTGGTACGGTGGGGGTCGTAGTAGGGTGGCGGTGGTGAGGTTGGTAGTGGTTAAGGATGTGGTTAGTGGTGATGGTGGTTATGGTAGGGTGGTGGTGGTTAGAGTGGTGGGAGGAGGTGGTGGTTAGACTGGTTGTAGTAGGGGTGTTGGTAGGTAGGATGCTGGTGGTTAGGGTGGTCGTGGTGGGTAGTATTGGTAGTAGTAGGGTGAGGATGAAATGATCAGGGTGGTGATGGTGGTTGTAGTGGTTAGGGTGGTGGCTAGGGGAGAGGAGGGGAGCAATGCTTAGGATAGGGTAGAGGTAGTGGGCAGTGTAGGGTGGTTTTGTTTATTTTGGTGGTGGTTGTTGTTGATTAGGGGGGGGGTGATTTATGTGGGTTGCCAATAGACATCTTTCTATGAGGCATCAGCACTCAAAAGGACAGCAGACTTAAACCACATGATGTTGCTTGCAGATTCTGTACATGATGCATTCCAGAGGAATACAGGATTCAGATAGAGCTGCAGTGAGTCAACTAGATTTCCCATGCTCAGTTCCATTTGGATGGTAGGGTGGTGGGTGTGCTGGTGGTAGGCTGGATAGTGCTGTGGTGGTGCTTATTTTAGTGTTTATGGTTTGAATGGTGGTGGGCAGGGTGAGTGTGGTTTGGGTGGTAGTTAGGTGCTTGTGTTAGAGGTACGGTGATATTGATAGGATGGTGGCAGGCTGGTCAGTGTGGTGGTGTTATTAGTTAGGGTGGTGGTGGAATGGTGGTTGTGGTGGTAGGATGGTGCAGGTGGAGGTTAGGTGGTGGTGATTAGGTAAAAATTGATACTTGTATAGCGCACTAGGTGGTGGTTATCATAGGGTGTTGGGGATTAGGGTGATGGTGGTCCTCATCCTGGGCTCCTCTCCCTCCGCCTGGGATGACTCCTGGTGGCCTCCCGCCCTGGGCACCGCACCCAAACCGACAGACCATGCACGCAACCTGGGCTTCATCCTGGACTCCTCCCTCTCCATGACCAGGCAAGTCAACAACGTCTCCTCGGCATGCTTCAACATCCTACGCATGCTACGGAAGATCTTCTGGTGGATCCCCACCGAGACCAGGAAGACCGTCACCCAGGCCCTCGTCACCAGCCGACTGGACTACGGCAACGCCCTCTACGCCGGGACCACCGCCAAGCTCCAGAAGAGACTCCAGCGGATCCAGAACGCCTCAGCCAGACTCATCCTCGACATCCCACGAACCAGCCACATCTCCGGACATCTGCGAGACCTTCACTGGCTCCCCGTCAACAAAAGAATCACCTTCCGCCTCCTCACCCACGCACACAAAGCCCTACACGACCAAGGCCCGAGCTACCTCAACAGCCGAGTCAACTTCTACGCTCCCAAACGCCACCTCCGATCAGCCAACCACGCCCTCGCCGCCGTCCCCCGCATCCGAAGAGCGACTACAGGAGGAAGGTCCTTCTCCCACCTGGCCGCCAAGACCTGGAACTCCCTCCCGACCGACCTGCGCCTGACCCAAGACCACCTCTCCTTCAGGAAGAAGCTGAAGACCTGGCTGTTCGAGCAGTAGCGGCTCCCCCCCCCCCCAGCGCCTTGAGACCCCACGGGTATATAGCGCGCTTTATAAGTGTCACTGATTGATTGATTGATTGATTGGTGGTGGTTAAGGTGGTGGGGTGGTAAGAGTGTTGGTGGTGGTTAGGGAAGAGTGGTGGTGGTTATGATAGTGGTGGTAGTAGGGTGTGGGTGTGGTGTTTGGGTGTGAGTGGTGGCAGTCGCTTGGGGTTAGAGGTGGGAGGAGGAAAGACATTGGTAGGGTGGTGGTGATGTTATGTTATGTTACGTTATATTAATTTATTATGCGCACAGATACTCCAGCCAAGGAGCGTCCCGGCGCAGAGACAAGGAGAAACATAACACAACAGGGAAATGAAGGTGTAAAAAGAGGCAGCTAAAACAAGAATGTTTTTATAGCCCTCCGGAAGGTCAGGAGGTCCTCCAACAAGCGAATTTCAACAGGGAGGGAGTTCCAAGCTGATGCAGCTTTTACGCTGAAAGAACGACCCCCCATACGGCTGAGTCTGAATCTGGGGACTACAGCGAGGGCCAGGCCCTGGGAACGGAGGGTACGGGTGGGGACATAGAAGGAGAGACAGCTGGACAAGATTTCAGGGCCTATACCTCTCAAGATCTTGAAGGTAAGACAAAGGACCTTAAAGAGAATACGCTTTCTCACTGGGAGCCAATGTAGGGAGCGAAGGACATTTGCCACCGAACAGAATCTGGGCAGGCCAACAATAGCTCTAGCCGCAGCGTTCTGGACCCGCTGCAGGCGAGTTAACTCAGCCTGGTTGGCCCCAGCCAGGAGAGAGCTAGCGTAATCCAGGCGAGTGATGATAGTTGCCTGGATCACCAACTGCCTGGTTGGGGCATCAAAGAATTTAAGAACAGGTCTCAAACCTCTTAACAGACCAAAGCAGCAGGCAGCTGTTTTTTTGGTGTGCCCTACAAAGGAGAGGCCCGCGTCCAGCCAGACCCCCAGATTTTTCACCTCCGACACCGGGGTCGGAGTGGGTCCCAGCTCAGAAGGCCACCATTGGTCACCCCATAGCTCCACTCCCCTACCGACAACCATCACCTCTGTTTTAGTGGCATTGAGCTGGAGACAGTTTCCTGTCAACCAGCTAGCCACCGCCTTCAGTCCAGACTGAAACCTGGGGGCCTCTTGCTCCGCGTCCCCGCTGAGAGTAACCGCCAGCGGTGTGTCGTCGGCATATGAGACCAAGGTTAGGCCCCACTGCCTAGCGACATCAGCCAGCGGTCTCACGTAAAGGTTGAACAACGTGGGACTCAGCGAGGACCCCTGCGGAACCCCCATGGCCAGAGGATGGAAATTGGACTTGAAGGGAGGGATGGCAACACAGAAGGAACGATCATCAAGGAAGGAGCGGAACCATTGCATAAACATACTGATGTGGGAAGATGCACAGGGGAACAAGTAACAATAAGGACAATGGAGGAAGGTGGCATGCTGGTGAGGGTGGTCATGTTGGTAGTTAGGGTGGTGGTGTAAGGGTGGTTGTGGTAGGCTACTGTGGTGGTAGGGTGTGCTGGTGAGGGTGGTAGCATGATTAGAGTTGTGCTTTGGGTTGTGGCAGTGGTTAGCTTGGGGATTTAGTTGTTGGTGGTGTTTAGGGTCGTGGTTGTTAGGGTGTGGTAGTGATTAGGGTGGTGGTTAGGGTGAGGGTAGTGTTGGTTTGGGTATAGTGGTTAGGGTAGGGTGTTAATAGTAGGGTAGGGGGAGGTGGTGGTTAAATTGGTGGTGGCGTTTGGAGTGTGGCTTAGGGTAGTTGTGGTTATGACCAGCGGAAGAACACTAATTAAAAAAAGAAATCAGTACTTGGTCCATGCTCCAGGGAAGAGAGAAATTAATTGAAGACTAGTAGAAATTGCACACTCGCAGATGATATTATTTTATATCTTGAGGAGGGGCGATCTAATATACAGAATGCACTTGATAAAAAACAGAAATTTACGCAGGTTGGGGGATATAAAGTGAATCAAACAAAAACTGAAATTCTTATATTTAATTTGGGGCCTTCTGATATTCCTGCTTCCATTCAATTACATTCATAGCATCCAGTTAGATTTTTGGGTATTCATGTCACAAATGATTTCGGGCAATTATTTACATTGAATTATTAATAGCACACTTGTGAAAGTGAAAAAAATACTAGAAAGGTGGTCTTTGCTCCACCTATCACTGATAGGACGGATTTCTATGGTTAAAATGTCGACGCTCCCTTTGTTTCTGTTTCTTTTTTAGTAATCTTCTTTTGAAAATCCCAAGTTCCTACTTTAAAGAGCTTAATGAAATGATTGGGAAGTTAGTGCGGAATAATAAACATCCCCGGGTTAAGTTAGCTACATTACAATTGGATGTAGTATGGGGAGGATTAGCACGTCCACATTTTCTGACTTACTATCAGGCTTCCCTGACTAATTAGTTATCACAATTAGGAGAGGAAAACTCAGTTTTTGACAACTTTTGTTAATACATATGCTGGAGGAAAGTGCCATAAAACGTCACTTTTTTTTTTTTCAAAGTTGTAAAAAATCTGTTTATTTTATGACAGTTGATTTCCCCTTTAAGTTTGAACAATTTACGGACTTGAAAGCAGAGGATGTTCCTTAAACCCTATAGACAACGTGGTCGTGAGAATAATGGGTGCGGGGTCAGTCAGAGTGATGCTCTGTAACTCTTTTGTTGGGCTTTGACCTACAGGTAACTGCATATAACATGTTATACATAAACCTTGAGTGAAAAATAAATTAAAGTTACATTTATCTGTGGGAAATGCATTGCTCTGCCGGGAAAGCTTAGTTGCTTAATGCGATCTCTTAAAATTTATTTTTTTAATTTTAATTTCTGTAATTTTTTATTGAGTAAAAAATATATATTTACATGGAGCATGGGATATACATGAGTGGAAGACCAGAGAAAGAAGAAAGAAGGAAGAAAAGGAAAAAAAAAAGAGCGCCGGGGGGGGAGGGGGCATGCTTGGGGCGCAGCTTTTGAGGTGTCCTTCCAATTGCTTAGGACCGTTTTGACTGCCGCCGTCAGCAATAGGTAAATGAGGTCGCGATCTTCTGTCGTTGGGATTGACGGAGACGTAAAGCCCAGGACTAGGTTTGGGAAATCTATGTGTATGTCTATTTCTGTGATCTCATTGATGAGTGTTCCAATTCTGTTCCAGAATCCCCTGACTTTAGGGCAGCTGAGCAGAAGGTGTTCTAGGTCTCCCTTCCCTTTGTGGCAATTCCAGCATGTATCGCTGTCCCAGATCCCCAGAGAGGCCAGGCGGGCCGGTGTCCAGTATGCCTTGTGCACTAGCCAATATTTGGTCTGGTTGAGCGCTGCCGTTATTTTCTTCCTAGTGGAGGATCTCCACATCTCTGCTTTCTCTGCTTCGCTTAGCTCCCTTCCTGCTACCGTCCCCCAGAAATTTGTGACCTTATCGTTTAGTTTGGAGTTTTTGGGGCGGAGGGCTTTGTATAGGTGTGCTACTTGGTGTCCTAGTGTGTTGAGACTGGCTGCGAGTTGTATGAGCGAAGGTGCAAAAAGCTTTAGTCACCAGGAGCTGTCTGAAATGTGAGACATAGAAGACAAAGTAAGGGAGTCAGGGGCCTACAATAGGAAGCTAGAAAAAGCTGCCAAATATATGGACCTAGTGATCTTTTTCTGCCACGCCAATATTTAAATCTGAACACAGAAACAGAGGGGCATGGAGAGGTTGCATGCATTGCAATGGAAGTATCCAAGATGGCATGATGGCAGTGAATGCTTCACCGCCCAATGCACTGCAATGGAAGGTGGCATGATGGCAGTGAATGCCAATGCGCAGCAGGGAAAGCGTTCAGGTGACATGGTGGAAGTGAATGCTTCACCGCCCAATGCACTGCAATGGAAGCCTCCTAGGTGGCATGATGGCAGTGAATGCTTAACCGCCCAATGCACTGCAATGGAAGGTGGCATGATGGCAGTGAACGCCAATGCGCAGCAGAGAAAGCGTCCAGGTGACATGATGGAAGTGAACGCTTCCCAGCCCAAAGCACTGCTGTGGAAGCATCCAAGATGGCATGAATGCAGTGAATGCCAATGCACTGCACTGGAAGCATCCAGGTGGCATGATGGGAGTGAATGCCAATGCACTGTAATGGAAGTGTCCAGGTGGCATGATGGCAGTGAATGCCAATGCACTGCAATGGAAGGGTCCAGGTGGCATGATGGGAGTGAATGCCAATGCACTGTAATGGAAGTGTCCAGGTGGCATGATGGCAGTGAATGCCAATGCACTGCAATGGAAGCGTCCAGGTGGCATGATGGGAGTGAATGCCAATGCAATGTAATGGAAGTGTCCAGGTGGCATGATGGCAGTGAATGCCAATGCACTGCACTGGAAGTGTCCATGTGGCATGATGGCAGAGAATGCCAATGCACTGCACTTGAAGTGTCCAGGTGGCATGATGGCAGTGAATGCCAATGAACTGCACTGGAAGTGTCCAGGTGGCATGATGGCAGTGAATGCCAATGCACTGCACTGGAAGTGTCCAGGTGGCATGATAGCAGTGAATGTCAATGCACTGCACTGGAAGTGTCCAGGTGGCATGATTGCAGTGAATGCCAATGCCCTGCAATGCCAGTGTCCAGGTGGCATGATTGCAGTGAATGTCAATGCACTGCACTGGAAGCATCCAGGTGGCATGATGGGAGTGAATGTCAATGCACTGCACTGGAAGTGTCCAGGTGGCATGATGGCAGTGAATGCCAATGCACTGCACTTGAAGTGTCCAGGTGGCATGATGGCAGTGAATGCCAATGCACTGCACTGGAAGTGTCTAGGTGGCATGATGGCAGTGAATGCCAATGCACTGCACTTGAAGTGTCCAGGTGGCATGATGGCAGTGAATGCCAATGCACTGCACTGGAAGTGTCCAGGTGGCATGATAGCAGTGAATGTCAATGCACTGCACTGGAATTGTCCAGGTGGCATGATGGCAGTGAATGCCAATGCACTGCACTGGAAGCATCCAGGTGGCATGATGGCAGTGAATGCCAATGCACTGCACTTGAAGTGTCCAGGTGGCATAATTGCAGTGAAGGCCAATGCACTGCAATGGAAGCCTCAAGGTGGCATGAAGGCAGTGAATGTCAATGCACTGCAATGGAAGCGTCCAGGTGGCATGATGGCAGTGAACGCCAATGCACTGTAATGGAAGCGTCCAGGTGGCATGATGGCAGTGAATGCCAATGCACTGCAATGGAAGTGTCCAGGTGGCATAATGGCAGTGAATGTCAATGCACTGCAATGGAAGTGTCCAGGTGGCATGATTGCAGTGAATGCCAATGCACTGCACTGGAAGCATCCAGGTGGCATGATGGCAGTGAATGCCAATGCACTGTAATGGAAGTGTCCAGGTGGCATGATGGCAGTGAATGCCAATGCACTGCACTGGACGTGTCCAGGTGGCATGATAGCAGTGAATGTCAATGCACTGCACTGGAAGTGTCCAGGTGGCATGATTGCAGTGAATGCCAATGCCCTGCAATGCCAGTGTCCAGGTGGCATGATTGCAGTGAATGTCAATGCACTGCACTGGAAGCATCCAGGTGGCATGATGGGAGTGAATGTCAATGCACTGCACTGGAAGTGTCCAGGTGGCATGATGGCAGTGAATGCCAATGCACTGCACTTGAAGTGTCCAGGTGGCATGATGGCAGTGAATGCCAATGCACTGCACTGGAAGTGTCCAGGTGGCATGATAGCAGTGAATGTCAATGCACTGCACTGGAAGTGTCCAGGTGGCATGATGGCAGTGAATGCCAATGCACTGCACTTGAAGTGTCCAGGTGGCATGATGGCAGTGAATGCCAATGCACTGCACTGGAAGTGTCTAGGTGGCATGATGGCAGTGAATGCCAATGCACTGCACTTGAAGTGTCCAGGTGGCATGATGGCAGTGAATGCCAATGCACTGCACTGGAAGTGTCCAGGTGGCATGATAGCAGTGAATGTCAATGCACTGCACTGGAATTGTCCAGGTGGCATGATGGCAGTGAATGCCAATGCACTGCACTGGAAGCATCCAGGTGGCATGATGGCAGTGAATGCCAATGCACTGCACTTGAAGTGTCCAGGTGGCATAATTGCAGTGAAGGCCAATGCACTGCAATGGAAGCCTCAAGGTGGCATGAAGGCAGTGAATGTCAATGCACTGCAATGGAAGCGTCCAGGTGGCATGATGGCAGTGAACGCCAATGCACTGTAATGGAAGCGTCCAGGTGGCATGATGGCAGTGAATGCCAATGCACTGCAATGGAAGTGTCCAGGTGGCATAATGGCAGTGAATGTCAATGCACTGCAATGGAAGTGTCCAGGTGGCATGATTGCAGTGAATGCCAATGCACTGCACTGGAAGCATCCAGGTGGCATGATGGCAGTGAATGCCAATGCACTGTAATGGAAGTGTCCAGGTGGCATGATGGCAGTGAATGCCAATGCACTGCAATGGAAGTGTCCAGGTGGCATGATTGCAGTGAATGCCAATGCACTGCACTGGAAGCATCCAGGTGGCATGATGGCAGTGAATGCCAATGCACTATAATGGAAGTGTCCAGGTGGCATGAAGGCAATGAATGCCAATGCACTGCAATGGAAGTGTCCAGGTGGCATGATGGCAGTGAATGCCAATGCACTGTGATGGAAGTGTCCAGGTGGCATGAAGGCAGTGAATGCCAATGCACTGTAATGGAAGCGTCCAGGTGGCATGATGGCAGTGAATGCCAATGCACTGCAATGGAAGTGTCCAGGTGACATGATGGCAGTGAATGCCAAAGCACTGCAATGGAAGCCTCAAGGTGGCATGATGGGAGTGAATGCCAATGCACTGCAATGGAAGTGTCCAGGTGGCATGAAGGCAGTGAATGCCAATGCACTGCAATGGAAGTGTCCAGGTAGCATGATGGCAGTGAATGCCAATGCACTGTAATGGAAGCGTCCAGGTGGCATGAAGGCAGTGAAAGCCAATGCACTGCAATGGAAGTGTCCAGGTGGCATGAAGGCAGTGAATGGCAATGCACTGCACTGGAAGTGTCTCAGTGGCATGATGGCAGTGAATGCCAATGCACTGTAATGGAAGTGTCCAGGTGGCATGAAGGCAGTGAATGCCAATGCACTGCAATGGAAGTGTCCAGGTGGCATGATGGCAGTGAATGCCAATGCACTGTAATGGAAGTGTCCAGGTGGCTTGAAGGCAATGAATGCCAATGCACTGTAATGGAAGTGTCCAGGTGGCATGATGGCATTGAATGCCAATGCACTGTAATGGAAGTGTCCAGGTGGCATGAAGGCAGTGCATGGCAATGCACTGCACTGGAAGTGTCTCGGTGGCATGATGGCAGTGAATGCCAATGCACTGCAAAGGAAGTGTCCAGGTAGCATGATGGCAGTGAATGCCAATGCACTGTAATGGAAGCGTCCAGGTGGCATGAAGGCAGTGAAAGCCAATGCACTGCAATGGAAGTGTCCAGGTGGCATGAAGGCAGTGAATGGCAATGCACAGCAATGGAAGTGTCCAGGTGGCATGATGGAAGTGAATGCCAATGCACTGCAATGGAAGTGTCCAGGTGGCATGAAGGCAGTGAATGCCAATGCACAGCAATGGAAGTGTCCAGGTGGCATGATGGAAGTGAATGCCAATGCACTGCACTGGAAGCATCCAGGTGGCATAATGGCAGTGAATGCCAATGGACTGCACTGGAAGTGTCTCGGTGGCATGATGGCAGTGAACGCCAATGCACTGCAATGGAAGCATCCAGGTGGCATGATGGGAGTGAATGCCAATGCACTGCAAAGGAAGGGTCCAGGTGGCATAATGGCAGTGAATGTCAATGCACTGCAATGGAAGTGTCCAGGTGGCATGAAGGCAGTGAATGCCAATGCACTGCACTGGAAGTATCCAGGTGGCATGATGGGAGTGAATGCCAATGCACTGCACTGGAAGTGTCCAGGTGGCATGATTGCAGTGAATGCCAATGCACTGCAATGGAAGCATCCAGGTGGCATGATGGGAGTGAATGCCAATGCACTGCACTGGAAGTGTCCAGGTGGCATGATGGCAGCAAATGCTTCCCTGCCCAATACACTGCAATGGAAGCCTCCTAGGTGGCATGATGGCAGTGAATGCTTCACCACCAAAAGCACTGTACAGGAAGAATCCAGGTAGCTTAATGGCAGTGAACGCCAATGCACTGAAGTGGAAGTATCCAGGTGGCATGATGGGAGTGAATGCTTCACCGACCAATGCACTGCAATAGAAGCATCCAGGTGGCGTGATGGCAGTGAATGCCAAAAAACCCAGTTGATGGACAGAATGTAGCACAATGTCATACATTCACCCCAGTACAAGGATCTGGGCCTAAATCCATCGTTTTTTTGCACTCCACATCACCCTGGGTTAGACACTGGCTATATGCAAATCAGCTCTGACCCTGTGCCTCATAGGAACAGTCCAGTCCGATTTAGGCCCAGATCCTTGTACTGGGGTGAATGTATGACATTGTTCTACATTCTGTCCATCAACTGTGTTTTTTGCAATTTTCACCCGAGTGTGCTGGGTATACTCAGACGTGAGTCCCAGGCTCTCCACACCACTGGAGTCAAGCTATCCAGGCTGATGAAGGCTGATAGCCAGAAACCGGTCCTTGGATTCTTGATTCCGGTCTGGGAAAGACATGGCTTGGTAGTTCGGACTGGACTGTTCCCATGAGCCACAGGGTCAGAGCTGATTTGCATATAGCCAGTGTCTAACCCAGGGTGGTGTGGAGTGCAAAAAAACGATGGATTTAGGCCCAGATCCTTGTACTGGGGTGAATGTATGACATTGTTCTACATTCTGTCCATCAACTGTGTTTTTTGCAATTTTCACCCCGAGTGTGCTGGGTATACTCAGACGTGAGTCCCAGGCTCTCCACACCACTGGAATCAAGCTATCCAGGCTGATGAAGGCTGATAGCCAGAAACCGGTCCTTGGATTCTTGATTCCGGTCTGGGAAAGACATGGCTTGGTAGTTCGGACTGGACTGTTCCCATGAGGCACAGGGTCAGAGCTGATTTGCATATAGCCAGTGTCTAACCCAGGGTGGTGTGGAGTGCAAAAAAACGATGGATTTAGGCCCAGATCCTTGTACTGGGGTGAATGTATGACATTGTTCTACATTCTGTCCATCAACTGTGTTTTTTGCAATTTTCACCCCGAGTGTGCTGGGTATACTCAGACGTGAGTCCCAGGCTCTCCACACCACTGGAGTGAAGCTATCCAGGCTGATGAACGCTGATAGCCAGAAACCGGTCCTTGGATTCTTGATTCCGGTCTGGGAAAGACATGGCTTGGTAGTTCGGACTGGACTGTTCCCATGAGGCACAGGGTCAGAGCTGATTTGCATTTAGCCAGTGTCTAACCCAGGGTGGTGTGGAGTGCAAAAAAACGATGGATTTAGGCCCAGATCCTTGTACTGGGGTGAATGTATGACATTGTTCTACATTCTGTCCATCAACTGTGTTTTTTGCAATTTTCACCCCGAGTGTGCTGGGTATACTCAGACGTGAGTCCCAGGCTCTCCACACCACTGGAGTCAAGCTATCCAGGCTGATGAAGGCTGATAGCCAGAAACCGGTCCTTGGATTCTTGATTCCGGTCTGGGAAAGACATGGCTTGGTAGTTCGGACTGGACTGTTCCTATGAGGCACAGGGTCAGAGCTGATTTGCATATAGCCAGTGTCTAACCCAGGGTGGTGTGGAGTGCAAAAAAACGATGGATTCAGGCCCAGATCCTTGTACTGGGGTGAATGTATGACATTGTTCTACATTCTGTCCATCAACTGTGTTTTTTGCAATTTTCACCCCGAGTGTGCTGGGTATACTCAGACGTGAGTCCCAGGCTCTCCACACCACTGGAGTCAAGCTATCCAGGCTGATGAAGGCTGATAGCCAGAAACCGGCCCTTGGATTCTTGATTACGGTATGGGAAAGACATGGCTTGGTAGTTCGGACTGGACTGTTCCCATGAGGCACAGGGTCAGAGCTGATTTGCATATAGCCAGTGTCTAACCCAGGGTGGTGTGGAGTGCAAAAAAACGATGGATTTAGGCCCAGATCCTTGTACTGGGGTGAATGTATGACATTGTTCTACATTCTGTCCATCAACTGTGTTTTTTGCAATTTTCACCCCGAGTGTGCTGGGTATACTCAGACGTGAGTCCCAGGCTCTCCACACCACAGGAGTCAAGCTATCCAGGCTGATGAAGGCTGATAGCCAGAAACCGGTCCTTGGATTCTTGATTCCGGTCTGGGAAAGACATGGCTTGGTAGTTCGGACTGGACTGTTCCCATGAGGCACAGGGTCAGAGCTGATTTGCATATAGCCAGTGTCTAACCCAGGGTGGTGTGGAGTGCAAAAAAACGATGGATTTAGGCCCAGATCCTTGTACTGGGGTGAATGTATGACATTGTTCTACATTCTGTCCATCAACTGTGTTTTTTGCAATTTTCACCCCGAGTGTGCTGGGTATACTCAGACGTGAGTCCCAGGCTCTCCACACCACTGCAGTCAAGCTATCCAGGCTGATGAAGGCTGATGGCCAGAAACCGGTCCTTGGATTCTTGATTCCGGTCTGGGAAAGACATGGCTTGGTAGTTCGGACTGGACTGTTCCCATGAGGCACAGGGTCTGAGCTGATTTGCATATAGCCAGTGTCTAACCCAGGGTGGTGTGGAGTGCAAAAAAACGATGGATTTAGGCCCAGATTCTTGTACTGGGGTGAATGTATGACATTGTTCTACATTCTGTCCATCAACTGTGTTTTTTGCAATTTTCACCCCGAGTGTGCTGGGTATACTCAGACGTGAGTCCCAGGCTCTCCACACCACTGGAGTCAAGCTATCCAGGCTGATGAAGGCTGATAGCCAGAAACCGGTCCTTGGATTCTTGATTCCGGTCTGGGAAAGACATGGCTTGGTAGTTCGGACTGGACTGTTCCCATGAGGCACAGGGTCAGAGCTGATTTGCATATAGCCAGTGTCTAACCCAGGGTGGTGTGGAGTGCAAAAAAACGATGGATTTAGGCCCAGATCCTTGTACTGGGGTGAATGTATGACATTGTTCTACATTCTGTCCATCAACTGTGTTTTTTGCAATTTTCACCCCGAGTGTGCTGGGTATACTCAGACGTGAGTCCGAGGCTCTCCACACCACTGGAGTCAAGCTATCCAGGCTGATGAAGGCTGATAGCCAGAAACCGGTCCTTGGATTTTTGATTCCGGTATGGGAAAGACATGGCTTGGTAGTTCGGACTGGACTGTTCCCATGAGGCAGAGGGTCAGAGCTGATTTGCATATAGCCAGTGTCTAACCCAGGGTGGTGTGGAGTACAACAAAACGATGGATTTAGGCCCAGATCCTTGTACTGGAGTGAATGTATGACATTGTTCTACATTCTGTCCATCAACTGTGTTTTTTGCAATTTTCACCCCGAGTGTGCTGGGTATACTCAGACGTGAGTCCCAGGCTCTCCACACCACTGGAGTCAAGCTATCCAGGCTGATGAAGGCTGATAGCCAGAAACCGGTCCTTGGATTCTTGATTCCGGTCTGGGAAAGACATGGCTTGGTAGTTCGGACTGGACTGTTCCCATGAGGCACAGGGTCAGAGCTGATTTGCATATAGCCAGTGTCTAACCCAGGGTGGTGTGGAGTGCAAAAAAACGATGGATTTAGGCCCAGATCCTTGTACTGGGGTGAATGTATGACATTGTTCTACATTCTGTCCATCAACTGTGTTTTTTGCAATTTTCACCCCAAGTGTGCTGGGTATACTCAGACGTGAGTCCCAGGCTCTCCACACCACTGGAGTCAAGCTATCCAGGCTGATGAAGGCTGATAGCCAGAAACCGGTCCTTTGATTCTTGATTCCGGTCTGGGAAAGACATGGCTTGGTAGTTCGGACTGGACTGTTCCCATGAGGCACAGGGTCAGAGCTGATTTGCATATAGCCAGTGTCTAACACAGGGTGGTGTGGAGTGCAAAAAAACGATGGATTTAGGCCCAGATCCTTGTACTGGGGTGAAGGTATGACATTGTTCTACATTCTGTCCATCATCTGTGTTTTTTGCAATTTTGGCAGTGAATGCCAATGCACTGCAATGGAAGCGTCTAGGTGGCATGATGGCAACAAATGCTTCCCCCCAATGCATAGCAGTGCCAACATCCAAGGTGGCATGATGGCAGTGAATGCTTCACCACCCAATTCACTGCAATGGAAGCTTCCAGGTGGCATGATGGCAGTGAACGCTTCGCTGCCCAATGCACTGCAGTGGAAGCCTCCTGATGGCATGAAGGCAGAGAATGTCAATGCACTGCAATGGAATTATCCAGGTGGCATGATTGCAGTGAATGCCAATGCACTGCAATGGAAGCGTCCAGGTGGCATGATGGCAGTGAATGCCAATGCACTGCACTGGAAGTGTCTCGGTGGAATGATGGCAGTGAATGCCAATGCACTGCACTGGAAGTGTCTCGGTGGCATGATGGCAGTGAACGCCAATGCACTGCAATGGAAGCGTCCAGGTGGCATGATGGGAGTGAATGCCAATGCACTGCACTGGAAGTGTCTCAGTGGTATGATGGCAGTGAATGCCAATGCACTGCAATGGAAGTGTCCAGGTAGCATGATGGCAGCAAATTCTTTCCTGCCATCCTAGGTGGCATGATGGCAGTGAATGCTTCACCACCCAAAGCACTGTACAGGAAGCATCCAGGTAGCTTAATGTCAGTGAACGCCAATGCACTGAAGTGGAAGTGTCCAGGTGGCATGATGGCAGTGAATGCATCACCGCCAATACACTGCAATGGAAGCCTCCTAGGTGACATGATGGCAGTGAATGCTTCACCACCCAAAGCACTGTACAGGAAGCATCCAGGTAGCTTAATGGCAGTAAACGCCAATGCACTGCACTAGAAGTGTCCAGGTGGCATGATGTCAGTGAACTCCAATACACTGCAGTGGAAGCGTCCAGGTGGCATGATGGCAGTGAATGCTTACCCGCCCAATGCACTGCAGTGGAAGCATCCATGATGGCAGTGAACACTTCATCACCCAATGCATTTCAGTGGAAGCGTCCAGGTGGGATGATGGAAGTGAACGCTTAACTGTCAAATGCATTTCTGGGGAGCACTGATTGAAACCCCATTAATAGGACTGTAATGGAAGAATGCAGCCTGTTGTGTATTTATCTGTTTCATGCTTGTGTGTGAGGGAAGCCCATGCTACAGATGTCTCTACTGTGCCCTCTCTGTGTGTGAAGGAAGCCTATACTACAGATGTCTGTACTGCGCCCGCTCTGTGCATGAAGGAAGCTCGTGCTACGGATGTCTGCATTGCACCTGCTCTGTGTGTGAGGGAAGTCCATGCTACAGATGTCTCTTCTGCGCCCTCTCTGTGTGTGAAGGAAGCCCATACTACAGATGACTGTACTTCACCTGCTCTGTGTGTGAGGGAAGTCCATGCTACAGATGTCTCTACTGCGCCTATTCTCTGCTTGATGGAAACCCATGCTACACAGGTCTCTAATGCTCCCGTTCTGTGTGTAAGGGAAAATAATGCTACAGATGTCTGTACTGTGCCCGCTCTGTGTGTGAGGGAAGCCCGCACTACAGATGTTTGTGCTGTACCTGCTCTGTGTGTGAGGGAAGCTCATGATACAGATGTCTGTACTGCAACTGCTTGGTGTGTGAGGGAAGCTCATGCTACAGATGTCTGTACTCTGCCCTTTCTGTGCTTGAGAGAAGCACGTCCTACAGATGTCTGTACTGCGCCTGCTCTGTGTGTGAGGAAAGCCTGTGCTACAGATTTCTGCACTGTGCCAGCTCTGTGTGCGTTAGTTAGTAAAGGGAAATATAAAATTAATTTGAGTGGTGGACATGTTTATTGAAAAAGAATAGAGGAGGGATAGAAGAGAGAAGGAGGGATAGAAGAGGGAAGTGTCTAGAATTATTTTTTGGGTGGTTAGTTTACAGCAGTAGAAGGGGGTTTGAGATAAGTAAAAGGGAGGTGGAGGGGGAAGAGTCAGAGTTAAGGGTTTAGAAAGGCTTGTTTGGCAGATCTGAATAGTAAAAGAGGTACGAGATGATGCAAGGAGGGATAGAGGAGGGAAGAATCTAGAAAGGGTTATTTTGGGGATCATAGTAGTGGTATGGGGTTTGACTGAATGAGAGAGAGTGGAGGTAGAGGATATATTGATAGAGGTGTAGGGTGAGAAATGGGATAGTGTATTGGAAAGAGCAGTAGAAGGAGGCTTGAGATGAGTTAGAGAGTTGAGGTAGAGGATATATTGAAAGCAGTATAGGGTGAGCAATAGGGTAGTGCATTAGATATGCTGAATTGGAAGAAAAGTAATAAAAGTACATATACATAAGTAAATGAAAGGTATTTATAGGCATAAGGGAGGCAGTATATGTATATTAAAGATGCATTTATTAAACTCCGGCTTTCAGGTTTTGTTGTACTTTAAATTATTTTCATTTTTTATTTTTTTGCAATTCAATAGTGAAGCAATTGTAGATAAATAGTTATGATAAAAGTATTATTTATTTATGCAGTCACTTATATACATGTTAAAAACAGAATTATGTAACTATCAGTAATATGTACAATTGTTTAGCAGAATTTACGAATATCTATATTTTTAAAAACATAACTTTTATGCACGTTTATAAAAAAGCAATACACATGTGTAGGTACATATCTATAGTCCAAATAAATGCTTATATACAGAGGGATATGCTGTATATTTCTGTTTGCGTATGGTAGTTATGTAGGAAAGAATCAATTCTTGACTAATGTTCTGAAGATAAAGTGGATATCCGTGGATCTTATGTTGGGGTAAAGAGTTCCATAGTTTGCCTGCTTTAACAGAGAAGGATGTGCCACTCATGTTTTTTTTCTTGTATGTTGGGATTTGTCAGCCAGATTCCACTCTAGAGCAGAGGTTCCTTTGCTGAATGTGCTTGGTGATTTTTTTTGATGAAGAATGTTCCTTTTCCATGTATCGCTTCATGGATGATACAAAGCAGTTTGAACGTGGATTTTCTGGCAACCGAAAACTGAAATGCTGGGCTTTCAAGGCAGGGGAGATGTGGTCATGTGGCTTTTTATGTAAAAGTAGTCTGGCAGCTGAGTTCTGAATCCATTGCAGTCTTTTCATAGTTGTTAAAAGTGATTCATGGTGGAGTCTATTGGCGTAATTGAGTTTGGCCAGGAAAAGAGAGGTGGTAGCCTGGACCATGTGTGAACATCCCAGATGGGGAGCGATACGTTGCTGAGTTTTTATAGTAACTTTGATTGATCTTGCTAGTTTGTCCACTTGGCCATTCCCTGATAGCTTGGAGTCCATGGTCATTCCGAGGTTTCTTAATTCCTTTGATATTTTAGGCTGTGTCCATCAGGCCAGGCGGTTTGTGGATCATAATTTTTCTAATCACCACACGTGAGTATTTCAGTTTTGGAAGCATTCAATTTGAGATGACTCCACATCATCCATTGATCCACGGCTCTGAGATAACTGAAAATTGGCGAGTTTCCACTGTGTTTGGGGCATTCTAGTTGAAGGAGTATTTGTGTGTCATCTGCATAGTTAAAGCACAGGAGGTGCAATTGATTGATCAGTGACCGTAATGACTTCATATAGATGTTGAAACGCATGGGTGAGATCTTAGAGCCTTGAGGGACCCCTGCTTTTATGAATTACAGTTTGGTCGAGAAAGGGGGATATGGATGACATTAGTTCTGTTGCGAAGGTAGGATGTGATCCAGTCTAGAGCAGTCCCCACTATGCCGGCATTGTAGACTGTTTGGATCAGAGGGGCATGGTCAACCGTGTCAAAGGCAGCAGAGAGGTCCAAGAGAAGTAGAGCAGCGACCCCATTCCCATCAACTGTGTTCTTCAGGTCATCCCAGATCGACACAGGAGCAGATTCTGTGCCTCTTACTGGACGGAATCCCGTTTGGAAGTCTGAAAATATGGCATTATCTTTAATGAATTATGACATCTGGGCTAATGCTACTCTTTTTATCAGTTTTCCCAGAAAATGTCCATTTGTAATTGGTCCGTGGCTGTCAGGGTTCAGCGGGTCCAAGTTTATTTTCTTCAGTAATGGGCGTATGTATGACTTTTTGAGTTGTCCATGAAATATTCAGGTAGTTAAGGAATTGTTGATGATTCTTCTTACTGGATTGGCAGCAAAAGTTGTTGGAAGAATTCTCTTGAAGATTTGCGGTGGGCATAGGTCTGAACAGCTGACAGCAGACCTGCCTGCTTTGACCAGATCCATAAATTCATTGTGTGAAATGTATTAGAAGGAACAGAGAGGCTGGGTTAGAGTATTCTTGGATTGTTGATTTGGAAACGGGTCGAGCTGGTGCTTTGTCTTTGTTTTAAATATGAGTCCAACGTGTCTGCTTTGGCCTTGTAATTATTTGCCAGTTTGTCTGTGAAATCTTGAGTAACGGGATGATCTCCTTATAAGCAATTTTCGTTTACGAAATTCAGTGAGAATTTAAAAAAAATTCTTTATTTGCACATTTAGCATTTTGAATACAGTCTGAGAAGTACCTTTCCTTAGCTCTTTAGATAGCTGACTTGTAAAATCTGTTAAGTTTTAGTATGCAAAGTTTGTCTTGATTGGTGTTTGTTTTTAGCCAGGCATGTTGCAAGTTTTTAATTTGTTGTTTTATCTCGTTTATGTATTTCTCCAAGGTGCTTGTTTTCTTTTGTTGTGTTGTATAGTTTTTAGTGGTGTTAGGATATCAAAAGCTTCCTGTAGCCACTGATATATATTTTTGAACAGAATTTATTGTCTCTAGTTCTGTACTGGATGTTAGTTGTGTTTTTTAATTGTTCCAAATGGAGTTTCTTCTACGATCGATAGGTGGATGCATGTAAGGTGGTTTTAGGTGCATCGCTTTGTGTTGTTTTATGTTGGAAAGCAAGCAAATGGTGGTCTGACCATGTGTCTGGAGCAATCATTTGTAAGGTACTAGTTCTGTATTTGCAAAAATTACATGTAGGATGTGTCCAGCGATGTGTGTGGGTTTGTGGCTGATCTGATGCAGCTTCAGTGCTTCTAGTCCAGTGATGATTGTTTTCAGATGGGGTGTATTGGGTTTATCAAACCAAATGTTGAAGTCACCCTGAAAGCATATGTTGTATTGTAGTGTTTGGAAACTATGTCTAGAGGTTTGTCTTGAAATGTTGCATTGCTAGGTGGAGGTCTGTAAAGGAGCAGTAAGTTACAGGAGATAGATGGTGTAGGATTGCATCTGGTGAAAAGGGCCTCACAATCTTTTAAAGGTAGATGTCATCAGTTTGAGTGATATGTAATATTTATCTGAATACAACAGCTATGCCACCTCCTCTTTTGCCTATATGATTTTGGGGGATAGTTTGATAGCCTAGAGGAATGGCTTCATGTATAACTGGAGCCATATTATCTCCCAACCATGATTCAGTTATAAATAGTATGTGAGGTTTAGCGTAAGTAAGAAGGTTGTAGACGTAATACATGTTTTTAGAGAGGGATCAAGCATTTATTAGTAGACAGCTTAGAGAACATGCTTAGGTGATAGTGTGACTTTGATTTGAAGAAGAGTGAGTAGTATTTTGTGGGTTTGTGTCAGGTGTGTTTTTAGTGTTGGTATTAGCTGTATTAGGTTAGCTATTGTGTAGCTGTTCTGTATCATGTTCCTCATCCAGCAGGCTAAGAAGGCATTTTGATGGATCTGCGTGTGTAGGTGGTGGAGACAGTGGTTGAGATTTCTGAATTGCACCTGCTCTGTGTGCGAGGGAACCTCATGCTGCAGATGTCTGTACTTCACCTGCTCTGTGCACGTGAGGGAAGCCCATGCTACAGATGTCAGTACTGCACCAGCTCTGTGTGTGAGGGAAGCCCATGCTGCAGAGATCTGTATGGCACCAACTCTGTATGTGAGGAAAGCCCGGGCTACAGATATCTGTACTGCACCCGCTCTGTGTGTGAGGGAACCTCATGCTACGAATGTCTGTACTGCATCTGCTCTGTGTGTGAGGGAAGCCCATGCTGCAGATGCCTCTACTGCACCAGCTCTGTGTGTGAGGGAAGCCCATGCTGCAGATGCCTCTACTGCACCTGCTCTGTGTGTGAGGGAAGCCCATGCTGCAGATGCCTCTACTGCACCTGCTCTGTGTGTGAGGGAAGCCCATGCTGCAGATGCCTCTACTGCACCTGCTCTGTGCGTGAGGGAAGCCCATGCTGCAGATGCCTCTACTGCACCTGCTCTGTGCACGTGAGGGAAGCCCATGCTACAGATGTCTGTATTGCATCTGCTCTGTGTGTGAGGGAAGTCCATGCACAGATATCTTACTGCACCCACTTTGTGTGAGGGAAGCTAATGCTACAGATGTCTATACTGCATCTGTGTGTGAGTGAATCCCATGCTGCATATGTCTGTACTGAACCTGTGCTGTGTGTGAGGGAAGCCCATGCTGCAGATGCCTCTACTGCACCTGCTCTGTGTGTGAGGGAAGCCCATGCTGCAGATGCCTCTACTGCACCTGCTCTGTGTGTGAGGGAAGCCCATGCTGCAGATGCCTCTACTGCACCTGCTCTGTGTGTGAGGGAAGCCCATGCTGCAGATGCCTCTACTGCACCTGCTCTGTGTGCGAGGGAACCTCATGCTGCAGATGTCTGTACTTCACCTGCTCTGTGCACGTGAGGGAAGCCCATACTACATATGTCAGTACTGCATCTGCTCTGTGTGTGAGGGAAGTCCATGCACAGATATCTTACTGCACCCAGTTTGTGTGAGGGAAGCCCATGCTATAGATGTCCGTACTACACCCGCTCTGTATGAGGGAAGCTAATTCTACAGATGTCTATACTGCATCTGTGTGTGAGTGAATCCCATGCTGCATATGTCTGTACTGAACCTGTGCTGTGTGTGAGGGAAGTCCATGCTCCTGATGTCTGTACTACACCTGCTCTGTGTGAGGGAACCCCGTGCTGCAGATGTCTCTAATGCTCCTGCTCTGATACTAGCTCAGCTCCCATCTCCTTACCCTTAAATGGCAGCCCCACCGCAAATAATTAGGTCCAAATATCAGCCAATAGAAAGGTGTAAGAACCCCGAATCCCCATAAATGCTGTAAAGATCCCTGCTCTGGTCCCGAATCTCACCCTAGCCTTGACTTGGGGTCTTCATAGCTATTGCTGGATAGTAACCGCTGGGGGGGAAAAAACAAAGAAACTACGGCCTTTGAACCGTTCAAAAATCCTACACATATTTCAGCAAATTCCCTCCCTCTCAGGGATATCCTCATTGGATTTAATCTCTGTTGGGTTTCAGCCTGGCAGGAAAGTATCTAGAGTTTCCTTTATTTCACCCTGTATTGCACAGCTAGTGCTTAAGGCTGTAGAGTATCTAGCTAAGGCAGGCCTACAAGCCTCCTGTACTTTCAAAAGGACCCCACCCCACCAGTTTCTCAGCCGGGCCCTACTCCTCCTGCTGTTTTAAATGTCCACGGTGGATTATCCGCCACCCAATGGGAGCGATTTATACCTTACAGACTGCTCCCAAGGCCTGTATGATTATGGCCAGTCAGCCAGCCGCCCAAAAATCTAAGGGTGTTCCTAGTTAATGATAGACCAGCCGAGCAGACTAAATGTATGGGGCAGGGTAACAAGTTCTCTCCCTAACAGCAAATCTCAGAGCATGGCGATTGGAAAGCCAGATCCAGTACTCCATAGAGCGAGGCGTCCTCTCCAAACCTGAAAATCCTGAGCTGGAATATCCACGGGTTCAAACGCTTTAGGGATAGTGGTGAACTCGAGGAAAGTTTGAAACCCTTTCATATGGTGTTCTATTAGGAGTCCTGGTTGAGAGAGGCTCAAACAGTTTAAAGTTTTATGGTATTGAACAGCAAGGATGCACTGATGCAAGTCAAAGTTAGCCTGAAATAACCTGTATGCACTGCAAATGTGTTTAACATACAGAATTTGTCTTAATTCATCTAAAAAATACTAACTAATGTACGTCCCATTTGTTTTATATCCCAATACTGTATTTCTTAGGTTATCACATCACCTTCAAACATTTTTTAGGTACAAAGAAACTTTAAATGAACAAACTTCATATGTAAACATAACATCAGATTGTGATATATAGCATAAACATCATCTCTTTAGTATTTTAATTTCTCATTTTCCATCTGTGATCCACTTAGTTTCTTATACTACCCGCACTATGCATTTCAGGACCAAATGTCCTTTCTTCAGGGACCACTATATAAATAAAAATGCAGAACAATCATGAATATTATGCAGCTTGCAAATCCAAATAGCCTCTGTTATCAATGTTACGAAGAAGGATACACACCAAACACCAAATCCACGATTGTGATTTAATCCACCACCTCACCAATGCTCTACAACAGAATGTGCTTCATGCACAATATAGTTATGCGTGACTTCCTATTAAACCACCAAAGTCAAAAACTGTGGAGCATATTATCAAAAACGGCGTTAAAATTATCGCCGCTTTAGCGGCAGAAAACTGCCGCTAAAGCAGCGCTAATGGGCTTGATAATATGCCCTTGAGAATTCCAATAGAAGCCCATGTTCACACCAGAAAATGGGCTTCTATGGGAATTCACAAGGGCATATTATTCAGCCCATTATCGCTGCTTTAGCGTCAGTTTACTGCCGCTAAAGTCGTGATAATTTTTTCTTGAAAATATGCCCCTGTGTTCCCTTGTTCTTGCCATCATCTGATATAAAAAAATATAATACATTACCACTCTGTACTCATGATGAAAAGCGGGATTGTCACAATAGAATCCTTAAATCACAAAGCCATCTCTTAGTATCCAGCTAACGTGATTAAAATAATATATGTGTGCTTAAAGGTCCTGCCTACTTTCAAATGTTACAACCAAGCAGCTTCAAACTACCTTCTGTTCAATCAATCAGGTGTTTGTTAAGCACGACTACTCACATGTAAGGGTCTCAAGGCGCTAGCCTGGTTGGATTGCCAAAAAACTTTCCTACTCAACTGCACCTCAGGGACCAATCTAAAAAGAGTGAAACGTGTTATAACAATGTCACTCCCAGCTAAGCCTTAACGCGTCTATAACCACAGACCTTAACTTAAAACCTGATTATCCATAGTAACAACCCGTCCCTCGTTCTACACCTCAACGGTGTAATCTGCCATACCATGGTCATGCTTGTTGCTATGCAGGATCAGTTCCTTGATCCTGCATAGCATGCATAAATTGGAGCACACTAATTAATTTTAGGTAGAAAAATCAAACAAGATATCGGTGTGCGTCACACTGTATTTTGTGTTATCGAACAGCAAAGGCCAGAGGTAAGGGGAGAGCTTCCACTGCTATTGTAACCTTTATACCCACTAAGGTTTTCAGGAAATCATTGGAGATCATAAATGTGTCAAGTGGTCTGCAGTTTTCTGTGGTTGAAATGGGCTTCAGCAATAACACACATAGATGCTTCCTTCTTATAAATGACTATATCCATATAGAAGACCACCGGAGAAAGAGAAAGGTTGGCTGGAATCATTTGAACTTTCTTTCCAGAGTGTGGTAGCAAAATACCTAGAAGCAGTCATAATAAAGGCGGAGATGTTAATGCTCGTCTTTTTCCTGTACAGATGAACTCACTGTTGAAGGAAGCTTTGGAATCTTACGACATTCCTCCAGTGCAATTTCCTCCCGGCATCATTAACAAGCATTTACAATGCAATGGTCTCGGCATTGTTAAAGTTAGAGCTATTGGCATTGCTCATGACATTTTTATTTATGTTTCGGTTTTTAAAACATAAATAAATGGTATTGTCATTTACAATGTCAACAGCTTAATCGCTTGCAAATGCGAGACCTATTGCATTTGCACCCACACAGAGCCACACACACAAAGCCACCCACACACACATACAGAGCCACCCACACAGTCATTCACATAGAGCCACCCCCGCACACACAGAGCCACCTACACATAGAGCCACATACAAAACAAGCATTTGCAATGCAATAGGTCTCGCATTAGGAAAGTTTGAGCTATTGGTATTGTAAATGACAATTTTTTTATTTATGTGTTGGTTTTGAAAATAGCGAAATTAATAGCTTTGTCATTTACAATGCCAATAGCTATAAATTTCGCAAATGTGACAACTATAACATTTGTAATGCAATATGTGTTGTATTTAAGTGACTTAGATGTATTGATATTACAAATAACAATGGCTTTTATTTAAAAAAAATAAGTAATACTTAAATAAAAGTTATTGTAATTTATAACGGCAATAGCTTAAACTTTTGTAAATAACTTTTGTGAAGATTATGTTCAGTGTATTTTATTGTGACGAAAATCCAAGAACAGAAGTGAAATATTAACATCTTTTTGCGATATTTGTAATAAAGCTTGAAACATTGAGAGAACATATTTGAACCAGTTGTTGAATGGTTGCACAGATTGATGCTTTGGTGGCGACAAGTGATGCTGTGGCGTTCAGTGATGCTGTGGTAGCGCATAGTGATGTTGTGGTGCCCCTGAGTGATGCTGTGGTGGTGCTGAGTGATGCTGTGGTGATGCAATAGATAGATAGAGTGAGTGCGATAGATAGAGTGAGTGCGATAGATAGATAGAGTGAGAGCGATAGATAGAGTGAGGGTGATAGATAGATAGAGGGAGGGCAATAGATAGATAGAATGATGGCGATAGAGTGAGGGCGATAGACAGATGGAGAGAGTGAGGGCGATAGAGTGAGGGCGATAGATAGATAGATAGACAGAGTGAGGGCGATAGATAGACAGAGGGCGATAGATAGATAGGGGGTAATAGATAGAGTGAGGGCGATAGAGTGAGGGTGATAGACAGAGAGAGGGTGATAGATAGGTAGAGTGAGGGCGATAGACAGATAGAGTGAGGGCAATAGATAGAGTAATTATGTGGTGTGTAATTATGTGGCACTGAGTGGCATTTGGAGTGTATGTTGCATTGAGTGCAGTGTAATTATGTGGCGTGTAATTATGTGGCACTGAGTGGTATTTAGAGTGTATGTTGCGTTGAGCGCAGTGTAATTATGTGGCACTGATTGGAATTGTGTGAGTGTAAGTTGTATTCAGTAGAGTGTAATTGTGTGGCGTGTAATTATGTGGCACTGAGTGGTATCGTTTGGCGTGTATGTTGCATTGAGTGCAGTGTAATTATGTAGCATATAATTATGTGACACTGAGTGGTATTGTGTGGAGTGTGTGTTGCATTCAGTAGAGTGTAATTATGTGGCATGTAATTATGTGGCACTGAGTGGTATTTGGAGTGTATGTTACATTGAGTGCAGTGTAATTATGTGGCACTGAGTGGTATTTGGAGTGTATGTTGCATTGAGTGCAGTGTAATTATGTGGTGTGTAAGTATGTAGCACTGAGTGGTATTTGGAGCGTATGTTGCATTGAGTGCAGTGTAATAATGTGTTGTGTAACTATGTGGAACTGAGTGGTATTTGGAGTGTATGTTGCATTGAGTAGAGTGTAATTATGTTGCGTGTAATTATGTGGCACTGAGTGGTATTATGAGGTGTGTATGTTGTATTCAGTAGAGTTTAATTGTGTGGCTTGTAATTATGTGGCACTGAGTGGTATTTTGTGGAGTGTGTTGCATTCTGTCAAGTGTAATTATGTGGTGTGTAATTATGTGGCACTGAGTGGTATTTGGAGCATATGTTACATTGAGTGCAGTGTAATAATGTGGCGTGTAACTATGTGGAACTGAGTGGTATTTGGAGTGTATGTTGCATTGAGTAGAGTGTAATTATGTTGCGTGTAATTATGTGGCACTGAGTGGTATTATGAGGAGTGTATGTTATATTCAGTAGAGTTTAATTGTGTGGCTTGTAATTATGTGGTACTGAGTGGTATTGTATTGTGTGGAGTGTGTTGCATTCATGTAATTATGTGGTGTGTAATTATGTGGCACTTCGTGGTATTTGGAGGGTATGTTGCATTGAGCGCAGTGTAATTATGTGGCATATAACTATGTGGCACTGAGTGGTATTTGGAGTGTATGTTGCATTGAGTGCAGTGTAATTATGTGGCACTGAGTGGTATTTGGATTGTATGTTGCATTGAGTGCAGTGTAATTATGTGGCATGTAATTATGTGGCGTGTAATTATGTAGCACAGAGTGGTATTTGGAGTGCATGTTGCATTGAGTGCACTGTAATTATGTGGCGTGTAATTATGTGGCATTGAGTGGTATTTAGAGTGTATGTTGCGTTGTGTGCAGTGTAATTATATAGCATATAATTATGTGGCACTAAGTGGTATTTTGTGGAGTGTATGTTGCATTGAGTGCAGTGTCATTATGTGGCGTGTAACTACGTGGCACTGAGTGGTATTTGGAGTGTATGTTGCATTGAGTAGAGTGTAATTAAGTTGCATGTAATTATGTGGCACTGAGTGATATTATGAGGAGTGTATGTTGTATTCAGTAGAGTGTAATTGTGTGGCTTGTAATTATGTGGCACTGAGTCGTATTGTGTGGAGTGTGTTGCATTCAGTAGAGTGTAATTATGTGGTGTGTAATTATGTGGCACTCAGTGGTATTTGGAGAGTATGTTGCATTGAGTGCAGTGTAATTATGTAGCATATCATTATGTGGCACTGAGTGGTATTGTGTGGAGTGTTTGAGGTATTCAGTAGAGTGTAATTGTGTGGCGTGTAATTATGTGGCACTGAGTGGTCTTGTTTGGAGTGTATGTTGCATTGAGTGTAATGTAATTATGTAACATAATTATGTGGCACTGAGTGGTATTGCGTTGCATTCAGTAGAGTGTAATTATGTGGCACTGAGTGGTATTAGGAGTGTATGTTGCATTCAGTGCAGTGTAATTATGTGGCATGTAATTATGTGGCACTGAGTGGTATTGTGTGGAGTGTGTTGCATTCAGTAGAGTGTAATTATGTGGTGTGTAATTATGTGGCACTGAGTGGTATTTGGAGAGTATGTTGCATTGAGTGCGGTGTAATTATGTAGCATATAATTATGTGGCACTGAGTGGTATTGTGTTTTGCTATGCTATGCTTTGTTATGCTATGCTATGTTTTGTTATGCTATGCAAAGTTTTGTTGTGTTTTATTATGCTATGCTTTGTTTTGCTATGCTATGTTTTGTTATGCTATGTTTTGTTATGCTATGCTGTTATGCTATGTTTTGTTATGCTATGCTAAGCTTTGTTTTGTTATGCTATGCTGTGTTTTGTTAAGCTATGCTATGTTTTGTTGTGTTTTGCTATGTTTTGTTATGCTATGTGTTGTTGTGTTTTGTTATGCTATGTTTTGTTATGTTATGTTATGCTATGGTTTGTTTTGCTATCCTATGCTTTTTTGTAATGCTATGCTATGTTTTGTTTTGTTATGCTATGCTATGTTTTGTTATGCTATGCAATGTTTTGTTGTGTTTTATTATGCTATGCTTTGTTTTGCTATGCTATGCTATGTTTTGTTATGCTATGCTATGTTATATTTTGTTATGCTATGCTAAGCTTTGTTTTGTTATGCAATGCTATGTTGTGTTTTGTTATGCTATGTTTTGTTGTGTTTTGTTATGCTAAGTTATGTTATGTTTTGATATGCTTTCTTATGCTATGTTTTGTTATGTATGTTGTGTTTTGTTATACTATGCTTTGTGTTTTGCAATGTTTTGTTATGCAATGCTTTGTTATGTTTAGTTATGCTATGTTTTGTTGTGTTTTCTTATGCTATGCTATGTTGTGTTTTGCTATGCTATTTCTTGCTTTGTTATGCTAGGTTTGGTTTTGCTATCCTATGCTTTGTTTTGTTATGCTATGCTATGTTTTGCTATGCTATGCTAGGTTTTGCTATGCTGGTGAGGGTGTGTGAGGGTGAGTGAGGGTGTGTGAGGGTTAGGGGGTGTGAGGGTGAGTGGGGGTGTGTGAGGGGGAAACATCACTTACAACGCATTTATTACAACGCACTACCATTACAACGCAACCATTACAACGCAAACCATTACAACGCATTGCGCTGGGGGGCGCTCTAGGATAGGGAATATATTTAATTTACTATCCAACAGCTTCCCTACTATCCATGAGGACTGGAGTTGGAATAGTAAATTAAATAAATCACTATCCAGCGCTTAAAAGCACTATGCGTTGTAGTGGTATGCGATGTAAAAACCGCGTTGTAACAGCAGGCGTTGTAATAGCCTGCGTTGTAACGACACAAATCCGTGTGAGGGTGTGTGAGGGGGTGTGAGGGTGTGTGAGGGTGTGTGAGGGGGTGAGGGTTGGGGGTGTGAGGGTGAGGGTGCGAGGGTGACTGAGGGGGTGTGAGGGTGAGGGGGTGAGGGGGTGGGTGTGTGAGGGGGTGTGAAGTTGTGTGAGGGTGGGTGAGGGGTGTGAGGGTGTGTGAGGGGGTGAGGGTTGGGGGTGTGAGGGTGAGGGTGCGAGGGTGACTGAGGGGGTGTGAGGGTGAGGGGGTTAGGGTGTGGGTGTGTGAGGGGGTGTGAAGTTGTGTGAGGGTGGGTGAGGGGTGTGAGGGTGAGGGTGAGTGAGGGGTTGTGAGGGTGAGTGAGGGTGTGTGAGGGTGAGTGAAGGGGTGTGAGGGTGATGGTGTGAGGGTGACAGGGTGTGTCAGGGTAAGGGTGTGTGAGGGTGAGGGGGTGTGAGGGTGAGTGAGGGTGAGAGGGTTGTGAGGGGGTGAGGGTGTGAGGGTGAGTGAGGGTGCAAGAGTGAGGGGGTGTGAGGGTGAGTGAGTGTGAGGGTGGGTGAGGGTGTGAGGGTGGGTGAGGGTTAGGGTGTGAGGTTAAGTGGATGTGAGGGTGTGTTATGGTGAGGAGGGGTGACCAGAGACAGACAGAGGCCAATGGAGACCGTCAGAGAGCAGCCTAGACAGAGGAGAGAGAGCGGAGAGAGGGAAGAGAGAGCGGAGAGTGAGAGGGAAGAGAGAGTGGAGAGTGAGAGGGGAGAGAGAGTGGAGAGTGAGAGGGAAGAGAGAGCGGAGAGTGAGAGGGGAGAGAGAGTGGAGAGTGAGAGGGGAGAGAGAGTGGAGAGTGAGAGGGGAGAGAGAGTGGAGAGTGAGAGGGGAGAGAGCGCGGAGAGTGAGAGTGGAGAGAGAGGGGAGGAGAGAGTGGAGAGTAAGAGGGGAGAGAGAGTGGAGAGTGAGAGGGGAGAGAGAGTGGAGAGTGAGAGGGGAGAGAGAGTGGAGAGTGAGAGGGGAGAGAGAGCGGAGAGTGAGAGGGGAGAGAGAGTGGAGAGTGAGAGGGGAGAGAGAGCGGAGAGTAAGAGGGGAGAGAGAGTGGAGAGTGAGAGGGGAGAGAGTGCGGAGAGTGAGAGGGGAGAGAGAGGGGTGGAGAGAGTGGAGAGTGAGGGGGAGAGAGAGTGGAGAGTGAGAGGGGAGAGAGAGCGGAGAGAGGGAAGAGAGAGCGGAGAGTGAGAGGGAAGAGAGAGTGGAGAGTGAGAGGGGAGAGAGAGCGGAGAGTGAGAGGGAAGAGAGAGCAGAAAGTGAGAATGAGAGGGGAGAGAGGTCTGACACTGAGATGAGAGCGGAGAGTAAGGGGGGAGGTCTGGCACACACTGAGACGAGAGTGAGAGAGGTCTGACACTGAGACGAGAGTGCAGAGACGGTGACAGCAGAGTGCGCTCTGACTCAGAGGTGACAGGCGGGTGAGTGCGCCGGAGGTCGAGTCTCCGGCGATGGTCGGGGTCCGAGATGAGACAGAAGCCGGGACTCAGCAGTGCTGCGCTCCACTGCTCAAACAACAAGTGATGGACTGAATGTGGATCAATGTCACACACTCCCCCAGTCAAAAGATCTGGGCCCAAATCCATCGTTTTTTGCACTCCACACCACCCTGGGTTAGACAATGGCGATATGCAAATCAGCTCTGACCCTGTTGCCCCATGGGAACAGTCCAGTCCGAACTACAAAAGCCATGTCCTTCCCAGAACGGAATCAAGCATCCGAGGACCGGACCGGTTTCGAGGTATTCGAGGTAACACCTCTCATCAGCCCGGCTAGCTTGACTCCAAGTGGTGTGGAGTGCCTGGGACCCACGTCTGGGCATCCCCAGCGCACTTAGGGCGGCAATTGCAAAAACAACAAGTGATGGACTGAATGTGGATCAATGTCACACACTCCCCCAGTCAAAAGATCTGGGCCCAAATCCATTGTTTTTTGCACTCCACACCGCCCTGGGTTAGACAATGGCAATATGCAAATCAGCTCTGACCCTGTTGCCCCATGGGAACAGTCCAGTCCGAACTACAAAAGCCATGTCCTTCCCAGAATGGAATCAAGCATCCGAGGACCGGACCGGTTTCGAGGTAACACCTCTCATCAGCCCGGCTAGCTTGACTCCAAGTGGTGTGGAGTGCCTGGGACCCACGTCTGGGCATCCCCAGCGCACTTAGGGCGGCAATTGCAAAAACAACAAGTGATGGACTGAATGTGGATCAATGTCACACACTCCCCCAGTCAAAAGATTCCGGTCTGGGAAAGATATGGCTGTTGTAGTTCGGACTGGACTGTTCCCATGGGGCACAGGGTCAGAGCTGATTTGCATAAAGCCATTATCTGACCCAGGGTGGTGTGGAGTGCAAAAAACGATGGATTTAGGCCCAGATCCTTGTACTGGGGTGAATGTAAGACATTGATCTACATTCTGTCCATCAAATTGTTTTTTGTAATTTTCTCCCTGAGTGTACTGGGGTAGCTCAGACGTTGGTCCCAGAGCCTCCACACCACTGGAGTCAAGCTAGCCGGGCTGATGAAAGGTGTTACCTCGAAACCGGTCCGGTCCTCGGATGCTTGATTCCGGTCTGGGAAAGATATGGCTGTTGTAGTTCGGACTGGACTGTTCCCATGGGGCACAGGGTCAGAGCTGATTTGCATAAAGCCATTATCTGACCCAGGGTGGTGTGGAGTGCAAAAAACGATGGATTTAGGCCCAGATCCTTGTACTGGGGTGAATGTAAGACATTGATCTACATTCTGCCCATCAAATAGTTTTTTGTAATTTTCTCCCTGAGTGTACTGGGGTAGCTCAGACGTGGGTCCCAGAGCCTCCACACCACTGGAGTCAAGCTAGCCGGGCTGATGAGAGGTGTTACCTCGAAACTGGTCCGGTCCTCGGATGCTTGATTCCGGTCTGGGAAAGATATGGCTGTTGTAGTTCAGACTGGACTGTTCCCATGGGGCACAGGGTCAGAGCTGATTTGCATAAAGCCATTATCTGACCCAGGGTGGTGTGGAGTGCAAAAAACGATGGATTTAGGCCCAGATCCTTGTACTGGGGTGAATGTAAGACATTGATCTACATTCTGTCCATCAAATTGTTTTTTGTAATTTTAATGCGCTCCACTGCTCAGCATCAGATTCACTCCCCCGCCCCCTCCCTCTACTCGTGCGCTTCACACAATGGGACATTAACGCAGCGCTAGAATACACTGCAGGAAGGCGCTTGTCCCCACGCAGGCCAGGGAGCGGTGACTCGTGTACTATACAGCTCACTGTGCACGTCACGGGGACACACCACTGAATCACACAGTGAACGCAGGCACACTCCCTCCCGCCCCTGGGAGCCCCCCCCCCCATTATTCCTAAGAGTCTAATTAAGTGCTAATATGTACAGATGGGAGGTGGGGAGGGCATGGGCTTGTGAATGACATATTTGTGTGTGCCCTACAAAGATTCGGCTTAAACAATAAAGAAATATTTTAAAGAAAGGGGGGGTGGAGTACAGTGTGTGAATGGAGTAAAGGACAGATGGGAGAAAGATGGAAATGGAAGAAAAGAAAGTCATACGGGTGAAAACAGAAAGGTGAGGCAGGGAAAGGGAGAAAAAGAGGAGGTTTTGTGCCAGAGCGAGGAGAAAACGTGGTAAGAGCAAAATGAGAAAACAAAGACAGTCTATTGAAGGAACAGACAGGGATGTCAAGAGAAATAAGACAAATGAAAGAGGCAGCAGACAGAAATGTGAAGAGTGAGAGGAAGGAGAAAACAATACCAGGGCGGGATGACGAGCAAAATAGGGATACGAGGTTGGGGATTAGGGAAAAGAAAAAATAGCAAGCGAGGGCACAAGAGAAAGAACGAAAGAGGAGACAGGGAGAAAGAGGGAAATCACGCCCTGTGAGATCTAAAAAAAGAGAACACATCAACTGTGACAAGCTCTTGGCATTGCTGTGGGGAGGGAGAAGGAGAAATGTGAGTCACGGCCGCCAGGCCGTGAAGTGTGAAGCAGTGGTCGGGGAAGCAGATCCCTTTGAAGCTGCTGGGCAGAAATGCGAGTCACGGCCTGGCGGCCGTGAAGTGTGAACCAGTGGGCGGGGAGGCAGGAGCAAATGGTAAGGGGAGCCTTTGAAGGGCAAGGCTGAGGGATAGAAGTGCGGTAACGAGCACGTGCACTTCTACAAATCCGCATCGTGAAGTCAGCTTTGTAGTTTGACTGCAATAGGTCTCTCTGCGAGACCTAAAAAGCTACCCACACAGAGCCACACACAGACAGAGCCACACACACACAGACAGAGCCACACACACACAGACAGAGCCACACACACACAGAGCCCCCCCACACACACAGAGCCCCCCCACACACACAGAGCACCACACACACAGAGCCCCACCCCCCGCCCACACACACACATAGAGCCACACACACACACACAGAGCCACACACACACAGAGCCACAGCCACACACACACACACACTGAGAGCCACACACATACACACACACACACACAGAGACAGACACACACAGAGAGCCACAGCCACACACACACAGAGAGAGCCACACACATACACACACACACACAGAGCCAGACACACACAGAGAGCCACACACAGGGAACAGAGGCCAGAAAAATGCTCAGAACGAGGGAACAGAGGCCAGAAAAAACGCTCACAACGAGGGAACAGAGGCCAGAAAAAGCAAGCACAACGAGGGAACAGGGGGCAGAAAAAGCAAGCACAACGATGGAACAGGGGGCAGGAAAAGCAAGCACAACGAGGGAACAGGGGGCAGAAAAGCAAGCACAATGAGGGAACAGGGGGGCAGAAAAGCAAGCACAACGAGGGAACAGGGGGGCTGAAAAGCAAGCACAACGAGGGAACGGGGGGGCAGAAAAGCAAGCACAACGAGGGAACGGGGGGGCAGAAAAGCAAGCACAACAAGGGAACAGGGGGGCAGAAAAGCAAGCACAACAAGGGAACAGGGGGGCAGAAAAGGGGCAGAGAAGCTAGCACAACGAGGGAACAGGGAGGGCAGAAAAGCAAGCACAACGAGGGAACGGGGGGCAGAAAAGCAAGCACAACGAGGGAACAGGGGGGGCAGAAAAGCAAGCACAACGAGGGAACCTCGGGGGCAGAAAAGCAAGCACAACGAGGGAACAAGGGGGGCAGAAAAGCAAGCACAACGAGGGAACAAGGGGGGCAGAAAAGCAAGCACAACGAGGGAACGGGGGGGCAGAAAAGCAAGCACAACAAGGGAACAGGGGGCAGAAAAGGGGCAGAAAAGCTAGCACAACGAGGGAACAGGGAGGGCAGAAAAGCAAGCACAACGAGGGAACGGGGGGCAGAAAAGCAAGCACAACGAGGGAACAAGGGGGGCAGAAAAGCAAGCACAACGAGGGAACAGGGGGGGCAGAAAAGCAAGCACAACGAGGGAACAAGGGGGGCAGAAAAGCAAGCACAACGCATACTCACAGATCCCATCAGGGCAGGCCCAAGCGCGGGCCCCTCTCCATGACACATACACCCCAGCCGCCTCGGGTCCTCATATCGCAGCCAGCGGGCCAGCCCTTGGGAGTCCCGGCCTCGGATCCCCGCATAGACCCCCACCGGCTCCCCCTGCAATAATCCTCTTAGGAGCTGCTGGCCTGCAGGGATGGGAGGGAGGGGCTGCCCCTCACTTACTTGTGCCTCTGGCGGCGGTGGCTGGGCTGGCGCTGCTGGTACTCATGCTGCTGCTGCTGCCGGTGGGGGGCACAACCAGGGGACAGACACCATCTTAGGCGCTGCAGGAACTCCGGGTCCAGGGGCGCCCGGACGTCGGCAGCGGCTCCTCTCCGGTGGCTCGGGCTGGCGGCGGTGGCTGGGTTAGCGCTGCTGGTCCTCATGCTGCTGCCAGTGGCAGCCATTTTTAAAACCCTGCGAGAGGCGGCGAGGGAGGCGGGAGGATGCTGCAAGCCGGGATGGGAGGGGGCTCGGGGGCTCAGGGGCTGCCCCTCACTTACTTGTGCCTCTGGCGGCGGTAGCTGGGCTGTGGTATTTTTAAGGCCAGGGAGGCTAGTTAAGGGCCTGTTGGGGGATGTCTGGCGCCGACCAAGGTTCCTTCCAGCGCATCCTATTTTGTAAGAAAAACTCAAGTCGCGCTTGCGTCAGCAACTTATACACGACGCATGTGAACTTATATTCATGGCCCTGTACTACGTCAAACCGAGTGTTAAGGACTCCTTGGAAATGGCGTCCGGTGTCGAAAGCGCTCGTCGTTGGGCAGAAGAAACGTCTGGAGATGTGCTGATGGCTCCCATCAAATGGCGCTGCAGCACAACTGCCACAGACGGTTTCAAACTGTTACGGATAATTCAAACCATTCAAACGCACATTTAAGGGAAAACAGAAGTGCCCGTTTTTCAAAACAGGATTACTCATTAAGGCACAAAGATTTGAGGGATTCACCCCAGGGACTGCAGGACAGTAATCTGAGGCTCATTAAGCGATAAGAGAGGGTGGGGTGGAGGGATTGTGGCTCCTCAGTGCCAGGCAGAGCACTGCAGACTCAATGGCTCCCTTCCTGAAGTACAGGCCACCCTCCACACAAGGAAAGCACGCCGTTAGCAAAATCGCTGACGTTTTTGTAGTGCTAAAAGTTCCAAGGCAGGGGTACTCGTAGTACGGCCCGCGGGCCGCCAGCGGCCCGGCAAGCCTTCCCTGGCGGCCCGCGGACCTTGCAGACATCGCCCGTGTTTTACATTTTTTTTTAAGAGTGTCAAGAAACACCCCTGCGGCAGCACGACTCAGACAGCAGCTCTGTGGGGGCCGGGCGATTCCTACCATTGTCAGAGTGGGGCTGCAGGGGCGCTGAGAGGTGAAGAAAGCCTCATTAACATGCGAATGGTCTTTTAACAACCTGTGAAATGCTTGGTGATGTATGTGCGCGTGCGTGCGTGCGTGTGTGTGTGTGTGTTTATCTGCACATATATAATTGTGATATTGTATTCTAATCAGTGTGGTCCTGAACAGAAGTATGTTACACAGCAGCACACAAACTAATATAAAGCCTCCGGAAGACACCTCATCACATAACGAACTGCACCCCTTCGATGTGGGGTTTGGCACGTGAGATAGACGAGGTGTGACCCAGCAGGGCTACAGAAGGTTGGTGCAGCACACCCTGAAGGGTAGGCGAGGACCCTTCTAGATTCGCCTCCATGCCACTTTCAGCACATGCCAACTTGCATATTTGTGAAAGAATTCCTGCTGAAAAACACATTTGTTCGGCACCTATATATTAGCAGAGCCCTCAGTGACTACCAGGACTGCTGTGTGTGCCGGCGGGGAAAGGGGTCAGTCAGTAGCGGGTAAAATGATCCCAGTGACTTTCCATAATGCAACAAATTCGGACCCCGCACTAAATGCTTCGAAAGAGACAGCAGCATGACGTCAGAAGCACCCAGTAGCAGCGCATTAACCGGAACCTGCAATGCAGATTAATGTGCAGGAGCTTCCCTTGTGACAGCCTCATAAATAAGGCATCAAACCTAGTCCAACTGCACATTCAACTATTTCTGTGAACACATTTCTTTGCCTCTGAAGCAGCTTCCATGACACTCACAGAACAGCGGGTTTACTTTGATTCTTTAAAATAAAAGCAATAGGTATTATGTTGTCATTGGAAACGTGTTCTATTCGCAAAACTCCTGAGAGCTCAATGTAGACATCACAATACCTAAGACTTGCTCCTTTCTTCTGTCTTCGTCTCAGAGAAAGTATCGCTCAACAGTACCTCGACTGTCACCCACAGCAGCCGTGCTTTCATGCACCCTCTGCTGCTTCCTGACATGATGTAGGAGTCATTCAAACCTCCCGGCTTCACCTCACTAACTGCATGACCGCCCCAGCCATCTGCCTTAACCACACAGCGCTCAGTACTTTTATACACCTCTACGTTCACTGCATGAAACTTTTGGTTTTTCCAGTACTTCTACCCTCTCCTAAAATAAATGCACAACTTTCTCACGTCTTGTGTCTGTCCCTAATTTCCAGCACTTCTGCCTGCAGCAACTGTGTGTGTGTGTGTCTCAGCCCGGGCGCAGAGGGAGACAGGAAGGAAGAGGAGGCGAGGGAGACCTCAGAGTGAGTGAGGATGACAGAAGGAAGGAAAGGAGAGAGACAGAGGGAAGGAGGCAGAAGGGAGGGGGAGGGAGGCAGACCTCAGAGTGAGGGAGAGGGAAGGAGAGAGAGGGAGACAGAGGAAAGGAGAGAGAAAGAGACGGAGGGAAGGAGGCAGAGGAGGTGGGGAGGCAGAGGAGGGAAGGAGGCAGAGGAGGGAAGGAGGCAGAGGAGGCAGGGAGGGAGAGGAGGCAGGGAGGCAGAGGAGGGAGGGAGGCAGGCAGAGGGAGGCAGAGGGAGGGAGGGAGACAGACCTCAGAGTGAGGGAGAGGGAAGTAGAGAGAGGGTGACAGAGGCAAGGAGGGAGAGGGAAGGAGAGAGAGGGAGACAGAGAAGGAGGGAGAGGGAAGGAGAGAGAGACAGAGGGAAGGAGGGAAAGGGGAGGAGGGAAAGGGAAGGAGGGAAAGGGGAGGAGGGAGAGGGGAGGAGGGAGAGGGACAGAGGGGAGGGGGGAGAGGGAAGAAGCGAGAGGGAGACCTTGGAGTGAGGGAGAGGAAAGGAGAGAGGGAGAGAGAGAGAGGGAAACAGGGGAGGGAGAGGGAAACAGGGGGAGGGAGAGGGAAACAGGGGGAGGGGGAGGGAGACAGGGGGAGGGGGAGGGAGACAGAGTGAACGAGAGAGGGAGAGGGAGGATGAGGGAGAGAGAGGGAGGGAGAAAGAGAGGGAAGGAGAAAGAACGAGAGAGAGAGAGAGATGTGTGTATGCCGGGTCTGGAGGCTCAGTGGACTAAGGCGTCCGCTGCAGGGATCTGTGATCAATCTCATGGTCACAGTTTTTTTTGTTGCTCTAGCTCCGCCCCCTCCCCCACTGACACAACCCCCACCAGTGCGGCCCTCGGACACAACCCACACTGTAAATTTGGCCCACGAGTGAAAGTTTGTGAGTACCCATGTTCCAAGGAGTGAGTACCAACATTCTTCTATTTTATTAACTACAAGTGTAACAAGCGAGCTCCGGCTGATCACCACCATCTTTCTCCAAGGCGAAGCAGAAATGCCTCGGAGAAAGCACCGTCATTTTCGGATTCGGGGGCGTGTTTTTCTTTCTCTCTTCTTCCCATTGGCTGGAAGGTAAAATTCCAGCCAATGGGAAGAGGAGAGAAAGAAAAGAGAAAGAAAGTAAAAAACACACCCCCGAATCCCAAAAAGACAGGGCTTAAACGGAGTGACGCCCCTCTCCTCCAATGGCTGGCCTGCGTTTAGGAAGCCAGCCAATGGAGAAGAGGGGCGGGTTCAAGCCTCCATACTAAGAAACATAAAATCTCGCAAGCGCAGCCTTCGCTAGGCCGAGACCTAAAAAGGAGGCTAAAGCGCCGAACCAATTGCTGGTGAATAATGGTTAGATCTATTTAAACAGCCAATATAAAAGTGATATGCCAGCTGGTGCAACCTTTCAGCAGGGTCTGTCTCCAGGAACTATTGACAATACATTCACGTCGTTTTGGCACTTCAATCTCTTCTTCCACTTTGAAGTGGCAAAATATGAGGGTAGTGACCATTGGGCAACCTCAGCCATTTTTCGCCTGTGCGAGTCAGTGACCCCTTAGAGGGTATTGCCACTAGGGATGTCCTATCCGTGAAGGCTTTCAACACACCTAGATCCTATTCACCTCCCACATTTGACGGATTTTCAATTAAGTGAGAATATTGACATCCTCCCCATTAGTTTTGAGACTATTATTGTGTGGTACAATGTAATTGTACATCAAGTTCTGGGTATTATAACAGTAAATGTAATAGAGAAGGGATCATGAGCAGGCCCCCGTATTAAGGTAAGGGGGCTGGTTTGACTCCGTTTGCCAAGAGCTGAAGCAACTGGTGAGATGGAGAGCTAAGAGTGATAGATGACATCCAGGTACCATAGCCTTTCAGAAGCTGGCTAAGCTTAAACTCCAAACATAAATCCCTAGTGAAGGCGAATAAAGCATCCTACCATAGTAAGTCGAACGAGATGCAGACAATTATCCTCTCCAAGTATCAGCAAAAGTTCTGGGCGAAGGTCAACAAACCCAGTGATCTTAATAGGGGTACCCTGGTATGCATGATTCTGGAATATCAGTGTGCTACCTATTTGATAAATCTATATAGGAGTAAGGGTGGACAGAAAACTTGGCTCCGCTTGCAGAGTTTGCGGAGTTTTGCAACTCCACGTTCAGCTTAGAATACGGAGTTTGGCAAAATCTCTGCCTCCCTCCGCCGCGTAGCGATGTTTGCCACCCACTGCCTTAGAAAGTTATTTCTTATTTACTTACAGTAGCATAGGAGGAAATTAAGAAGCTGTGCGGCAGGGCACATGCGAAGAGTTGAAGCGGGGCTAGCAGTTGCAGACCCTACCTGCGGGTTTAATTTTCCATTCTGAACTTCCTGTGTCATGCGCATGCTCTGCTGCAGCCAGCTCTGAATTAGTCCCAAGACTAGAGCTGCAAGCCAAGCTGGCAGATGTAATATATTCGAGGCTCAGAGGTTGGCTGCAGGAGGCAGCGTGAGAGCGTTGTCGACTTTGAGGAGCCCCTGAGACGCTCCGATGTCCCGAGCCAGACTGGTTGGTGGCAAATGCTGGGGGTTCAGCGGGCCCCTTGCGATGACTTCTGATAGTTCAGCTAGGGGTGCTTCCTGGTAGACCCATGTGGTGCTGTCTGTTTGCTTTGGGCATTACACTGGAGGCTGGAGTTTTCCGGCATCATCCCCATTTGCTCTGCTCAGCCTTGTGCAGCAATAGCCCATCTCCCCCATACCGGTGCCCCGCAATGGCCCCCTATGCTTGGCCTTATCCCGGATTGGCGGCTTAACTAGGTAGTACGGCGGAGTGTAATGGAATTTCACCTCTGTTCAGGAGACCTTGTGTTTCAGCTAGACCCCAGGGAACTTTTGGACAAAAACTCCCCCCATTGGATTTTCAATAAAGGAGGTAAGAGCAGTCATTGAGAAAATAAGTGCTGGCCTCGATAACATTCCATTAGTAATAATTAAAATGAACAGCATTTGGTGGGCAACAGTATACTCAGCTTTGTTGAGTTGGATTGCTTCATCTGGCCTCCACACTCCATCATGGACAGGGTCTATAGTAAAAACTATTTTTTAAAAAGGATAGTGGCTCAGACCCCAAGCATTATAGGCTTATTTGCCTCCTGGATATCTCACAAAGGTCTTTTCAAAAATTATTTTATCTAAGTTGGAAGACTGGGCTATCGAATCCAAGAGAAACCCAATAGAGCAGGGGGGACCTTTCGGGAGAGCTACTCCACCACAGATCACTGCTTTGCATTATGGGCCGTATCCAGAAGGTCCTGGAAGTAAATTGAGGGCTGTGCTGCTGTTTTGTTGACTTCAGGACAGCCTTTGATTATGTGGATAGGGACATCTTATGGGGAAAATTTGCTGCCTGGGACATCGCTTCAAACCTCCATAGTGTAATCCAATCCTTGCACTCTGACAACTGGGCTCAGGTGGTGTTAGATAAATCGAGCTAACTATCTCAAAGAATTTCTATTGGGAATGGCATTTAGCAGGGGTGCGTCCTATCACCCTTGCTCTTCAGTCTATTTCTAGCCGACCTCCCCACCTTTATATCCCGATCCAAGTCTTCCTCCCCCAAAGTTGGGAAACAGCACATTGTTTGTCTGCTCTATGCAGATGATCTGATATTATTGGACTATACCCCATTTGGTAAAACAGAACCAGCTACAAATTAATCTGGAGAAGACCAAGATTCTGTTTTTTTGGGAAAAAAAGTAAAAAGGTTTACCTGGTACCTAGATACACAGGAGGTGGTGCAAGTCAACCTATATAAATAATTGGGCTTGACTTTTAAGAGGAATCTGAACTGGGGCACGCATTGGGACCGCACTAAGCAGAAGGCACTATTGCGGGCTAGTTGTCCGTCTAGATTCAACAGCCCATTTGGGGATTTATCTCATACCCTCTACTAAGAGTTTACAAAGGTAAGATACCTCCATTGGATCTGTATTAAGGAGAGATTCTATTCCTCGATTCTGCCTATGAATGAGATTAGAAGGGGCAGTTCTTGAAAAGCTTCTTTCACGCCCTCCAGGTACTATGGTTCAGGCCATAAGGAGAGAGTTCAATTTGGTCTCCCGGAGATTGCTGGCCTTCACTCGGACCCTACGATATATCAATGGCCTCTTGGAGGGTGATGAAGTGTCTAAAGTATCTAAACTCTGCTGGGATGAGATGCAAGATAGTGGAAGAAGGTGAGCAAAGGAAGTGAGAATCAGACTGACCTTTATCAAGTACCTCCATTCAGGCAGTGGCACAATCACATCCTGTTCTTCCTTCCCAGGCAAACAAGCATTGGAAGAGTCTGCAGTGTTGGTGACTGAGACTAATGACCTGACCTATTTAAGTAAGAAACCATCTATTAGTTTCTCAATTTCTACTCTAGGCCAGGACATCGTCTTCCCATACCTGTTACAGTTACCTGACACCGGCCCGCGAAATGAAATAGTGAGGGCTAGAGTAGGATATAAACCAATCCACTCATCACGCCCATGCTGGGCCAGGGTTCAGGATAACAGTGATCTCTGCCCCTGCTCCTTGAATGTAAAATTCTCCCTACTACATATGCTTATGGACTTTGTTTTGTGTCTCTCTAACCGTATTAAGTTTGTAAGACCTCTTGTTTTTTTAATATGAAACTGTCAATAGGAAGAAAGCTGTAGAGCTATTATCAGAAATGCCACATTTTGAGGTGGTAGTAGGAATTGCTCGGTTTTTATGGTCTGTTAAACAGAGTTTAAATGATGCAATGTTGTGGGAGGGGGTGTTGAGCAGCCAAGATAGGGCCCACCTATCGAGTAACTTTTTTAATGTGTTTTTAGAATGTTTTATGGACAATTGTCTAAAAACGTATTTCTCACTACTACTACTGTGTGTGAGGGAAGATTATGCTACAGATTGTAGCGTTCTAGTCTACGCACGTCACGCTTACGTGACGTGCGGCGGCCATGTTGGCGCCGGATGCGCGCGCATCCATTAGCGCGCTGACAACTGCACGGAGCAGAGCGCCGGCCGGCGCTCCTCGGAACCTATATTCTTGTATGCCAATAAATACGAGTTTTACTGAGCACACCTGCTGCATGTCATTATTGAACATCTTTACAGTGGCAACGAGGGTGGGATGCACAGCCAGACGACCACAAAGAAGACAAATAAAATCGTCGGCCCCACGTGGCAGCCACGAGGCACAGACGGACCCAGACACAGCCACTGGGCCCACCCAGACACGAGCAAGACCTACCTGGCACTGCCCAGCCGACGAAACGAAACACCGAGACACGGCAGGACACACCAGAGGTACGGGGAATCCGAGGAGCGTGGCAGTGCCACAGCTAAGCACAGAAGCGGCGAATAGGCCAGAGCAGCGGCGCAACCACCCCACAGGCAACAGGACACACGTGTTGCATTCCTGAGAACCGACGCCAGGGAGGTGTAGCGCTGGCTACCAAAGAGGAGGAGGTGGGGACCAGCACCAAGAGTCCCCAAGAAGATACTAGCACAGGGTTCAAGGACAACACCCCAGGCAGCCCCACCGGCAAAAGCACCGACATAATAGTCACCAGGGAAGTGAAGATGAGCACACCGGCGGGGTATGCAATAGCACCAGTGCAATTCCTGCCGAAACCCGGAGAACCACTGATGAAGTGGGAGGACTGGAAAGAATACATAGACAATTTCATAGGGGTCCTGGAGGATGAAAATGAAGAAAAGTTCACCCCCCAAAGAAAGAAACGTATTCTGTTGCTGAATCTGGGTCCGGAGGGACTCAGAATCTACAAAGGTTTGGTACCGAAAAAGAGAGAAGACACCGACGACGATGTGTATGCACATGCAGTGGAAGACCTAGATGAACGATATCGTCCCACCATCTGCGTCTCGGTGGACAGATACAATTTCCAGCAAAGGAAACAAAAGGCGGGAGAAACTATTGAAGAATACGTAGCGGCCCTGAGGAAACTGGCGGCTACGTGCAAATACGCACTGTGGGAAGATGAGTTCATCAAAGATCAGATTGTCATGCACACCACGAGCGCAAATGTACAAGACAAGCTGTGGGCGAGCGGCGACACCACACTCAAAGATGTGCTGGTCATTGTAAAGAGGGCGGAATTCGCACGGAGGTGCGCAAACGCAACCAAGAAGGAAGTGGCCACCCCAACCATGGTGAACAGAATACAAGAAGAAGAACACCGCAAAGACCAGAAAAGCAAGCCACCAGGGGCCAAAGGAACCAACAGATGGCAAGGGAAACAGGCGAACAACGAGAGCAAGAAAACGTGCTACAGGTGCGGAAGTTGGTCCCATGAAGCACATGATAGGAGATGTCCGGCGTTCCGGGCCAAATGCCTACACTGCGGCATCGTAGGCCACTACGAGAAGGTGTGTCGGAAGAAACAACAAAAGGGAATGGTGAAATACGTCGAGCAAGGTGATGAAGATCTGGAGGAAGTCACAGAAGAAGAAGTGGTCACCGTCTTATGCATATACGACCAGGTACTGAGCGTGGACGGGAAAAGGTCGACCAAACCTGTCCTAAACATGTCCATGGGCGGCATCACCATCACAGTGGTGGCAGACACCGGATCTCCATTTACCATTATTCAACGGGCAGTATGGGAAGTAGAGTTCCAACCCCAGTTGGGCCCAGAATTGGAGAAATTAGACATTCGGCCGGTCACCTACAATGGTGATCGCATTCCCATGTTGGGATTCCGACGCCTGTTGTTCGAGTTTAGAGGCCGATCTGCATGGTGCAAACTATACGTCGCGGAAAAAGGACACTCCGTCCTAGGATGGCTAGACCAGGGCGACCTGGGAATAAAACTAGACCCCGGAGGGAAGGAACAAATTCTACTCACAGAACAGGAGGAATGGCCGGACATGAACAGATGGAAGGAGAACTACCCGAAGGTGTTCGGAGGCACCGTGGGGAGAATGGAGAAGTTCCAACATAAGATCGTGCTTAAGGAAGGAGCCATCCCAGTTGCACACAAGGTGAGAAACGTACCAATAGCAGTGAGAGAAGCAGTCCAGACGGAACTCCAAGAATTGGAGAGGAAAGGCATAATAGAACCAATCACCTGCGCTGAATGGCTGGCGCCCTTAGTAGTCATAATGAAGCCCAACGGGAAGGTCAGGCTCTGTGTGGACCTGAGAGAACTGAATAAAAACATCGTAGTGGAGAAATTTCCCCTTCCCAGAATCGAGGAGATGCTGGCCAAGACCAGAGGAGTAAGGTGGTACTCCACTATTGACTTGACCTCGGCCTACCACCAAATAGCACTGCATCCGGACAGCAAAAGCCTCACATCCTTCATCATCCCGTTCGGGTGCTACCGGTTCTGTCGTATGCCGTTCGGGCTGGCCTCGGCGGCTGCAGTCTTTCAAAAAAATGATGCACCAACTATTCAGAGACTGCGAGGGTGTCCAGTACTTCCAGGATGACATCCTAGTGATGGGGTGTGATAGGATGGATCATGACCGGAAGCTAGAGAAAGTGCTACAGACACTGGAAATCAATGGCCTTACAGCAGAATGGTCGAAATGTCGGTTGGGCCTGCAATCGGTGACATACCTAGGCCATGAAATTGGACAACAAGGGGTCACACCAAAGGCGGAAAACGTAAAGGCCATTGCTGAAGCACCACCCCCCAAGAACAAGGAAGAAGTCAGGTCGTTCTTGGGAATGGCGGAGTACTATAGTAAATTCGTGGTACACTTTGCCTCCAAGACCTACAACATGAGGTTGCTGACCAGGGAGAGCACGGCGTTTCCGTGGACACCGGAAGCCCAAGCAGAGTTCGAAACCATCAAAAAGGATGTCACAGGAGCCATACCGCTCAAAGGGTACGACCCACAGGGCACCACGGTGCTCACTACCGACGCAAGTGACAAAGGGCTGGGCGCTGTGCTCATGCAAGACCGAGGAAGAGGGGACATGGAGACAATCAGCTTCGCATCCAGAGCATTGACGGATACCGAAAGCAAATACAGCGTTATCGAGAAAGAGATGCTAGCGGTGGTGTGGGCCATGGCGAGGTTCCGGCAATTCTTGTGGGGTACCCGATTTCTGCTCAAGACAGATCACAAGCCGTTGGTAAAAGTATTAACATCGTGCGGACATGCCAGCGCCACACCTAGGATATCCAAAATGTCCTTAAAGTTGCTTGAATTCAGGTACGACGTGGAGTACATCCCTGGGAACCGGAACCGAGTAGCGGACTACTTGAGTAGAGCAGCGGCCATGGAGCCTGGAGAGGAAGACCCTGCAGACAGAGGGGAGATGGTAGCTCTCATAGAAGGCCAGGAGAAGCTAATCAGCCAACAAGAATGGGCCGAAGCATATGAAGAAGATACCGACATCAAGGAAGTGAAGACGCATATCATACAAGGATGGCCAGACAAGAGAAACGTGAAGACGAGTCTTAGGCCATATTACGAAGAGAAGGAGGAACTGTCAGTAGGAGACAAGGGGATATTCATCTACAGAGGAGACAAGGTGATTCCCCCAAGGAACCTCATCAACAAGTTATTGGACTTGCTACATGAAGGCCATTTGGGCATAGGAAAACTCAAGGCCCGATCGAAACAAAATTACTGGTGGCCAGGTATGGACATAAGAGCAGAGAGGCACGTCAGGGAGTGTCCACAATGTCAAGGAGCCGACAAAACATTGAAACCACTACGCCCAGCTCTTGGAAAGTTTGATTCTCCCTCCAACCCGTGGGAAGAGCTGTCCATAGACATTTTAGGACCTGTGCTAGATGACCAGGGCACGCAGAAGTATGTGTGCGTACTCATAGATCGATACTCCAAGTGGCCAGAGTTGAAGGTGGGCGAGTCCATGGACACCGAGAACATCCTGAAGTTCCTGTCCGAAACGTTCACAAGGGAAGGAATCCCCAAGTCCATCTTAAGCGACAATGGCCCACAATTCACGTCGGAGAGATGGAATCAATTTATGGTAAGAAATGGCATCACCATCAGACACACAGCAATTTACCACCCAGCTGGAAATGGCCTAGTAGAACGATTTAATAGGGTAGTGATGGGAGCCATACAAGCTGCCATATCCAGCAACAAAGACTGGGAAAAAGCACTAGAGAACATGGTGTGGGCCTACAGAATAACCCCCACAGGCACGGGGTACAGCCCGTTTCAAATATTGAGAGGACGTGAACCCTTCACGCATGACAACAGGATCTGGAAGGAAAAGGTGGTAACCAGTGAGTGGTCCCCTGCAGTGGTAAGGGCCAACCTGGAAAGAACACAAACAATCTACACAAACCACTACAACAAACGGAGGAATGTGAAAGAGACTGGCCTGGAAAAGGGAGAGTGGGTGAGAGTAAAGCTACCCACTCTACAAAAGAAAGGAGACAGCAAGTATAGCAAGCCGATGCAAGTCAAGGAAGTATATGATCGAGCGGCTCTGCTGAGCGATGGTAATGTGTGGTCGCAGGACCGCATGGCCCGGTGCAACAAGATATTGAGGTGGGAACGACTTGGAACTGAAAGTGAAGACTTGGATGAATTGAACGTAGAAAGTGGGCAAAGCGGAAGTGAGCAAAGCAATGGAGCAAGTGCAGCGAGGGCGCGAGAAAGTGAAGAAGGGATTGAGAATTAAGGAGCGGAGATGGACCAGTTGGGAGAAGATACGAACGGTGATGGAGCAGTAAGTGAAGATATGGAAGGAACCGGAACGCAGTTTCAAGGCACTCAAGAGAACACTGGTAGAGTAACCAGGAGCGGAAGGCAGGTGGTAAGACCCTCCAGATTTCGAGACTTCGAACTGGACAACGACGTGTAAGTGACTAATTAAGACATTGGTAAAAGGGGGAGATATGTAGCGTTCTAGTCTACGCACGTCACGCTTACGTGACGTGCGGCGGCCATGTTGGCGCCGGATGCGCGCGCATCCATTAGCGCGCTGACAACTGCACGGAGCAGAGCGCTGGCCGGCGCTCCTCGGAACCTATATTCTTGTATGCCAATAAATACGAGTTTTACTGAGCACACCTGCTGCATGTCATTATTGAACATCTTTACACAGATGTCTCTACTTCACACCGTCTATGTGTGAGGGAAACCCGTGCTACAGATGTCTGTACTGCACCTGCTCAGTGTAAGTAAAGCTTGGTGTTGTTTTGTTGCCAATGCTGAACATAGACTCAGTAATGGAAATATGCACTGCTGCCCTGGCTGCCCATGGGTGAGGGAATCCTGCTGTGTAAATCCTCATGTGAGTGAATATTGCACTATTGTCGCCAGTCCTACACACATTCTAGAACCAGGAGCTTGCCCTTTTCCACATGTGCTGTATGTGAGGGGAGCTGGCACTACAGATCCTTGTTGACAGTATCAGCATCCTCATCCTGTGGCAGTCGTTTTTGTGGCAGAAGCTTGCTCCTGAGCCTGCTCAGTGTGAGGGGGCTTTGCATTGGTTTCGCTGGTGCTTTGCACCGTCTGAGACTCAAGAGCTTGCCTTCCTTCACATATATTGTGTGTGAGTGAGGCTTGCACTACAGATGCTTGTTGACAGGACAATCATCCACATCCTGTGTTTGTTGTTTGTGTGGTAGAAACTTGCTGCTATACCTGCTTGATGGGAGGGAAGATTGCACTGATGTCGCCATCCCTATTCATTTCATTTATAATCTTTATTTCGGCACAATTGAGCCATCAAAGATGCAAAAAACAACAATACATAATTCATTTTGTATATAGCGGAACGAATAATTTTACGGATAATATTGGTGCGGCTAGGAAATCAACGATAAAATCTGTAATTTAATTAAAAAGGCATTTATAAAAATTATTTTCACCAGTTCCAAAATGCTACTAGCTATAAAACTCATGGGTATTTACAAGCCAATTAATAAAATCAGAGTACAATACATTAAATTCCAAGTTGTATTGATTTTCAACATTCCGTACCTAAACTTCATATATAGACTTTTAGCCCGAGGTGGTCGGACCTCATCTAGAAAGTCCTCAAAACAGGGAGTATCCTTAAAATCAAGAAAGTTACTTATCATCGCTCCGCCAGTACAGTCGTTGGTCAAGCTATGTGCAATGTAACCCCAAAAGGTCGTTTTCACCAGTTTTTTTTAGCTTTGCGTCAAACTTAAGGGATCTTCCCAAAACCGAGGCAACCCAATTCTGTTGAACCATATGCGCACATCTTTGAACCAAACATTGGTATTATGCAAATCCAATCTCATTATTTCTTGGAGTCCATTTATATAGTCTACTAGCTCTGGTATACACCAGAGCCTCACCCAGAAAGATAATGCCCAATAGGATGGCATAATGATCTGTGCGCTTCATATTTAGGCATTAGAGGTATCAATGGAGTACTTTTTGGTAACTTCAGGAGGCTACTATAAAAATTGTTTTCACTAGTTATAAAAGGATTCCTAGACGTAGGCCCCCATATTTCAGCCCCATATAAGGATGCGGACTGGGCCTTAAACTTAAAAACTTCGAGAGCCGGGGAAACGGCTTTGCTAAAACTCGCCCCGTGCTTTTTTAAAATCGGTAAGGTGTTCTGTGTGAGTATCATTTTACTCTTCTCTACTTGGGTTTTCCATGAAAATTTTGAGTCAAGCACTGTTAAAGTAGGTAACATACTTACCAATTTAGAGCCCCACAGAACAAACGGCGTAAGGATCAGATGGATAGGGGAGAAAGCCAGTGAATTGCTAAACTCCATTGTCAGTGAGAGTCTGACAGATATTACCCTCATATTGGATCACGGCACTGACAACGAGCGGGTTTTAGCTGCTTTTAAATCCATTAACAAATCTATTAATGCCAAGTTCACTAGACCTAAAAATGCCCACGGGCGCGCACGCATGTACCAGCTTGTTAAATAAGTTAAAACAGGCTCCTGAAAAAAAGCCTAGGGACCCTGATCATATTATCAAAATAAGGTTGGAGTACAAGCATGCTTTAAAAAGGAGAAAGGGTGAACTACAGCAGCAGGCCTGGGATTCACTTAGCCAGGCCGCAGACCTATCCGATAACACCCTGTTTTGGGCAACGGTAAACTCAGCCTTCCTTAACCCCTTCGATGCTCATGATGAGCTCAGCTCGTCATGAGGCACGGTTGAGCTGTGCTGATGACGAGCTGAGCTCGTCATGAACAATAGTAAAGCATGGAAAGCATCACAGGAGGGGAAAACCATCAGCAGCGATGGTGTTAAAGAGGATAATATACCCAAATTAACATCCAACGTATCTAGTGAGGGTTGGGTTACCCATTTTTCTCAGATTTTTGGATCTGCTGACTACGAAGCTAGCAGTAATAATGTATGGCCTGTCATCTCATTGGACATTTCTGTCCAAGAGGTTGAATTCGGCATTGGAGCTAGTAAGGGGGGCAGGGCCCAGGGGCCCGATGGGGTACCGATCGATGTTTATAAAGCCGCCCCAAAGATGTGGAGCCCTGTGCTGACCAAAGTCTTTAATGCGGCTGTGTGTGCGGAGGCGCCAAATACATGGGGGGAATCCATCATAATCCCAATATATAAAAAGGGCAGCCGGGCAGACGCAAAAAATTATCGCCCAATCTCTCTCCTTGACTCGTCAGTAAAGATCATGAGTCGAGTCATGCTGGTTAAATTAGAAGAATGGGTTGAACAAGAAGGTATCTTGGCAGACAGCCAGTACAAATTTAGGAAGGGTCGGGGTACTCTCGACCAGTGCATTAACCTTGAATTATTGATTGGCAAACATACGGAAGCTAAGGAGGGTTCATTATACCTTTGCTTTGCCGACCTTAGTAGTGCATTTGATATGGTGGACCATTCTATATTATGGTCAACACTGCTACAGCTTGGAGCACCGGAGGGTATAATCTTTTTTTTAGCTAGGTTATACGGAACGCTAGAAACCTGTGTGCGCTACGGCACTAAAGGTGAATGCACCCCTAAGTTCAATGTCAAGCGAGGGATAAGGCAGGGGTGTGTACTAGCCCCTCTTCTTTTTATACTGTTAATAAATGAAATAGATACCATTTTAAAAACTATAAATACGGATGCACCCAAGATTAAAGGCAATTCAGTCCCAGTGTTATTGTATGCCGATGACGCTGTTCTTCTCTCTAGAACCCCTATTGGACTACAGCATCTGATGGACAGATTTTTGACTTTTATTAAGGATAGGAAACTTTCCATCAATAAGGGGAAAACGCATACTATGGCTTACGAGCACAGAAGTAGGACCTCTAAGACCTTTTTTAAATAGGGGGATAAGGTGCAAGATGTAGGTAAATTCTGCTATCTTGGTATCACTTTTTCAAAGGACAGGTAGTGGACTAACGAATTTATGAATATTAGCAATAAAATAGCTAAAAATTCACATGGTGTTTTTAGATTTGCGGCAAAAGTTAGGGACAGACGAACCAAGGATATGCTCCATATCTATCAATTCAGATGTGTCAGCATTGCAACGTATGGAGCAGGATTATGGGGCTATATTTAGAATCATAAGTTACAGGTGGAGGAAACACTTTCCTAAAAGTGCTTTTATGTTTCCCAACATCTGCCCCTACTGAGCTGATTCACCGGGAACTGGATATTAACTATGAAATGAAATGAGATGAAAAATTATATTTGTATAGCGCGTAACTACCCGGAGGCCTCGCAGCGCTTTTGACTGATTACTGTGGCGAGCTACAGGGGGGATTAACAAGCTTTTGCGAACAGATGGGTTTTCAGAGCTTTTCTGAATGCCATCCGGTTATTATTCTCTCTAAGGGCTAGGGGGAGAGAATTCCAAAGCCTCGCGGCGGTGTGAGAAAAGGAGCGGCCGCCGCATCAGGCTTTGTTGATTTTAGTTGTGGTTGCTAGATGCAGTGAACTAGAGCGGAGGGCTCTGGACGGGGCGTAGGGCACAACTAAGGGGAACAGGATGGCAGGGCCTGTTCGGTGGAAGGATTTGTGCACAATGTACATGGCCTTAAACTGTGCTCTGGCAGCCACTGGGAGCCAGTGAAGTTCTTATAGGGCTTTCTTGGCTGACTGCCAGCGGGGGATGTTGAACAGTAATCGAGCGGCACAGTTTTGCGTGACTTGGAGCCTGTTGGTCACTGCTGCCGGGGCTCCTAGGTATAAAGCATTTCCATAATCCAGGCGGGAGAGTATCAGGGCCTGAACCATGATTCTCCTCGCCTGGAATGAAAGCAGAGGGAGCACTTTGCGGAGCATTTTCATTAGCCCGACACACGTGGAGGCTGTTTTGGTGGCTTGGACCGAAAAGTCTAGCGCTTTATCGAGCCAAATTCCAAGGCTCTTTATCTGAGGTTTGGGGGGAGGAGCGCTGAGAAATGTGGGCCAGATGGAGGCCAGAGTGGTCGGTGGAGGGTTGCCCAGTAGCATAATCTCATTCTTCTCCCCGTTAAGTTTGAGACAGGAGGATTGCATCCACTTAGCAACAGCCTCTAGACAGGGGCCCAAGGTGTTGGACGACCCCTCAGTGTGGTCCAGAGAGACCACTAGTTGGGTATCGTCCGCGTAGGTGAAGATACACACACCGAAGGGATGGACTATCTCCGCTAGAGGTCGCATGTAGGCATTAAAAAGAGTGGGGCTTAGGGAGGAGCCCTGGGGAACCCCACAGCTGAGTGGTTGCTTGGGGGAGACTACCTCGCCCTCAAACACCTGGAAGAATCGCTCATCCAGGAAGGAGGTCAGCCATTCCAGGGCCGCGCCCGACACGCCCATGCCTTTCAGATGATCTAATAGTGTGGCATGGTTAACCGTGTCGAACGCGGCACTGAGGTAGAGTAGTATGATGGCTGCTTTTCCTCCCCGGTCCAGCACAGCTCTAGTTTCTTCCGTCATTGCTAACAGGGCAGTTTGGTTCCGTGCTGAGGGCGGAACCCCGCCTGAGAGGCACATAGCAGATTGTTAGATTCTAAATAATCTACTAGGATGTTATTGACGTGCCTCTCAAGCAGTTTGCTCATCCAGGGAAGCAGGGAAATAGGGCAAAAGTTGGCCAAGTTGTTCTGGTCTAGGGTAGGCTTTTTCAGTAGGGCTTTGACCATCGCACAGTTCCATGGAGCTGGGACGGAGTTAGAGGTGATGGAGGCGTTAAGGACATCCAGGAGGACCAGGCGAATGGTATCAATGACCTTAGTAAGAGTCTACAGAGGTGCTGGGTCATTAGGAGATCCCGAGGTGACTTTGGGGATCATTCTGTCTAATGGGATGGAATCAAGGAGTGGGAATTTGTCCAGCGAACAGGGGACGGGAAGGTCGAAATCTGTTGTGGTGGTGGATTCCATGTCATCACTACCAGTGGTGAATGAGGAATAAATGGCCTGGATCTTCTGGAGAAGAAGGTGGCTAAGTTGTTACAACGGGTTTGCGCGCCGTCAGATGACAGACGCTCGGGGGGGGGGGGAGATTAGAGATTTGGCTATTTTAAAAATTTCTTTAGGGGAATTTGCAGCTAGGTTAATTTTAGATTCATAAAACTGGGCTTGTACAGATTTTATTTCATTTTTGTAGAGCTTTATTGCGGCTCTTCGGGAGGACTTGGTCAACTAACTAGTCGATGTCTTATCGCTGAGGCCACTTATGATTTGGCGGTCAATTTGGCTACAGGATGAGAAGCTGTTTAATAGATCAGTTATCGAGGATTGTTTATCTTTGGATAAATATCGCAATATTCCTTGGTTAAGATATGTGGCTGATTGTTTCTTAGAAATTTTTAATTTAAATGTATTGACTGACCCGGGTGCCGTTTCTTTGATCCCAAAAGCCGAGCTGAAAGCAACCTTTATGGCACATCAGGCTGGGAAACGGGGGTCAGTAAAAGGTTCTCTGTCCACAGTCAAGTTCTTTAGCAAATATAAAATCAATGAAGGTTTTCCCAGATATTTATGTTTGGTGACAAGACCATCCCACAAGTTTGTGTTAACAAGACTGAGGTTTGGAGTAGCACACCACTTAGTGGCCCATTCAAGTATTAAGAAACATCCAACTGGGCTGTGTCAATGTGATGGCATCATCAAACAAAGCACCTTGCACTTTTTATTGATCTGTAAATTGTATATGAATTTTAGGATAGCTTACCTGAAGCCCATGCTTTTAAAACATGGTGTATGTACAGTGAACCAGGCAATGAGTTTGTTATTTAATCTGGAAACTGCCGATATTTGTTTTTTTACTGCTACTTTTTTTAATCAGTCTATTAGGGCACGTAAAAGTATGTTATTTTAAGAATCATGTTTTAATCCTTGATCATAATCATGTTTTATCTGTTTTTTTATTTGCTGTTGTGCTTTTATGGTCATCTTGTATGTACCGAATAAAGCTTCATGAATTTAATTGAATTAAGTCAAGCGAAACTCCCAAGTAGGTAAAGTTCTGTACTAATTTTAATTTTTGAGCATTTAATGACAGGTTCCCCCTAAAAGTTGTATGAGGGTTTATGCCCATATATTTGGTCTTATTCATGTTAATCTCTAGGCCACAGCTTTCCAAACTTTTCATGTTGGTGACACACATTTTTGTGAAAAAAAATTCAGGGACACGGTAACGTGAGGAAGCACAGCGAGTGAGCCCGAACCACCTATGGTGGGTTCGGGCCCCACACACACATAACCCACCCCACACACAGCCCCACACACAACCCCCCACAGACACACCACCCCACACACACACACACAACCGCACACACACCCCACACACACACCTCACACACCCCCACACCCACCCACACACACCTCACACACCCCCCCACACCCCCCACAACCCCCCCACACACCCCCCCCACACAACCCCACACCCACACACAACCCCACACCCAACCCCCCACAGACACACCACCCCACACACACACACACAACCGCACACACACACACCCACCCACACACACCCCACACACACACCTCACACACCCCCACACCCACCCACACACACCTCACACACCCCCCCACACCCCCCACAACCCCCCCACACACCCGCCCCCACACAACCCCACACCCACACACAACCCACCCACACACACCCCACACACACACAACCCCCCACACACACACCCACCCACACACACCCCACAAACACACCCCACACACACCCCACACCCCCCACACACACCCACACCCCACCTACACACCCCACCCACACACACCCCACACAACCCCCCACACACAACCCACACACAACCCAACACACACCACCCCACAGACACACCACCCCCCCCCCACACACACACACACACACACAACCCACACACACACCACTTAAAAGGTAGGAGTGAGATGCCTGGGAATGCCTGGGAATATTAAATCAAATTGAATAGGCATCATCATTAGCGGGTCACTGATCACCATAAAAAAGTTTGATCCACTCCTAAGGAAGAATCTTTCTGGCACTGAGGAGGACAGAATTGCTGCCTGTGATCATGCACAGATGCAGAGCTGAGGGGTGATATTTAAGCAATTGCTTGCAGTGCTAATTGTTTATATTGCACTGGCCCGATATTGGAGTATGCATCTTTCACTGGAAATGTAACTGCTGCTGAAGTCTAGAAAAGAGACTACATAATTCAACAATACAACATACACCACAGTAACCTGCAAAACAACACCAAAATATAACATAATGGTACTGTTATACGATTGTGTTCTTAATTTGTTGCTTTGTTTGTTTGTTGAGTTGTTGGATGGTGTTGTTTTGCAGTTGATTTTTTGTAATTGTAGAACTTTGGTATGGTATGTTATGGATTGTTGTGTTATAGTGATTTGTATTGTGATGTATTGTGATGCATAAGCCGCTCCCACCCTCAAGGTAGGGTGATAAATGACCTGGTACAAAAAAGCACCTGTTGTGCCCATCTGTCCTGATGGATATTAGGGCTGCTATGTGTTTGTTATGCTGGTTTACTTGTCTAACACAATCTGGTCCTGGGCAACGGTTGTTAATTTAAGTGGTAAAGACATCTTCTCAGGCTACCCTGGAGATTGGATCTGGAACTTCGACTAAACCGCAGACCCCCATCCCTTAGCACCTTTGAGACCCTCACGGGTAAGTAGTTGCGCTATATGATTACTGATTGATTGATGGGTGTTTCATAGGCTTATTCAACTAATGCAGGGGAAAGGAGGACAAGGAGTAGGAGCCGTAATGGCAGGAGAAATACTGTGGCTAAGGTGTATTTTGCTGTCCCAGCATTAGACTTTGCTGTTGCTCCTGAAAGACCATGCCGCTTGGATGATTGATACTGTGAAAAATGAGTTATCAGCAAAAAGATGATGGAAGATGAGAGGGCATAAAGAGTGGACAGAAGACGAAATGCCTCTTCTTCAATCAATTTTTACTCTGCTGCCTCTGAGGAGTATGGCAAGAAGTTCCGATCACAAAACACAAGGCAAGTATGGCCACGAATGTAGCTTCACAACGCTAAACACAACTATCACACTAGCACTAAGAGCCTGGCGGTCCACCCAGGACCCTGCTGCTAACTTTCACCCGTGAAGATAGAAAGGGCATTCAGAACAGGGAAGACCAAAACCTCGTCAGCTTCCAAAAATAATCAAACCCATCTCCTCTTAAACACCCGGCGAGCATGAGGTGAACCTCGGCTTGCTATAAAACAAAAGCTTGAATGTTCACACTGCAAGAGAGCTGGTTATCAGCCTGGGAGTGATGCACGTTGGAAATGTCTTCACTTATTTGGTAAGCAGAGTTCTGGGGTTTTAATGAAATGCCTCTAGTGTTTATGGAAAACAGGCTTTTTGGTTTGTAAAGTAGCCTGCTGTTTTAAAATTTCATAATGGTTTACAACTGTAATATGTTTTTTGACTCAGTGCAATCTTTATTTATCCTTCACGCTCCCCCCTTCCCCCCCGCCTCCTCGTGTGTGGCATCCCGGGCCTGCTCACAGCCGCACCCGAGCACTTCACAGGTCGTTAAAGACCTTGTGCATCTTAATGGGGCTTTGTTGTTGTTTCACCCCTTCTACGAGCCCCTGCAGCTCGACTATGCCGATTGCCAGCAGAAGTCATCTCATCCCGGGACACACCTACGGCTGGGGCGCAACACAGTAATGTGTCGCGCCACTCAGTTTGGAAAGCTGTGCTCTAGGCCCTTGTTGTTGCAATATGATTGGAATTAATTTAAAAGGGATTGCAGACCTCTGGGAGTTTGAGAAATTAATATTGTATCGTCTGCAAATAAGAGGGCAGAAACCCTTTCTCCATTCAGCTTGGGGGAATCATTATTACGGCCCTCTAAGTGAGACGGGATATCATTGACGAGCAGTGATAATAGCGTAGGAGCCAGCACACATCCTTGGCGGACTCCACGCTTAATCAGGATAGCTTTTGTTAATTGGCCATTTGGTCCCCATCGCACTTTTGCAAAATTGTTTGCGTGCAACCTTATGATCTGTTGGAGCAAACAGGCCGGTAACTCTTGTGAGTGTAAAGATTCCCATACAAGGTCGCGTGAAACTAAATCAAATGCAGCACTGAGGTCTACAAAAGCAACGTAAAGGTGTCCTTTCCTTCAGCTGATATCAATGAAGGAAAAGGATCAATAACTGGTAACACAGTCTCAACAGTGCAGCATACCTAGTCTTGTTAATCACCATCCCTATTCACTATCTGAGACCAGGGAGCTTGCCCTCCTTCACCTGAACTGTGTGTGAGGGAAGCTTGCACCAAAGATGTGTCATGGCAGCCCCGCTCACCGGCGGGTGTAGGAGGGCAGGGGTGGTGCTTAGGGCCAATAAAGAGGGTGGGTGTGAATGGAACCTTCACGGATTCCCGCCGAGCCTTCCCGCACTCCAGTGTTCCCTGCACTTATCTGCAATCAAGTTCAGATATGCGTTGGGTTGCAGAGAAGTCTCCGGCGTGTTATAGCTGCGATGGGGGAGTCTTTCCCTCCCGGGTCACAGTCTTTCTTCCGGGCAGCAGCTGTGCTGGCATTCCTTCGTCGGCTGCTTCTCTATCCTAGAGTCTCTCCTGGTCAGCGCCCCCACTACACAGTTTTCGCCTAAACCTGTAAGGAAGAAAACAGAAGTTTTTCTATTTTTAAAGAATCTTAGCCTCCAGTATCAAAAATGGATTGAGAAATGGTGCATAGACGCCAGTCGTGTATGATAACCCTAAAGAAAAATGTGAAGAACTGGCTAGCTTCTTCCATTCAAAAATAGAGAAGATATTATCCTCCCTGCCTACGATCCCTCAAATCCCTGAGCTGCCTGTTAGCCCAATAAGATGCCCGACTGAGCTAGCCTCCTTTGGCCCTTTCTCGGAAGAGGAGGTTATAAAAGTACTGACAGAGATGAAGAGTGGATCTCCAAGTGACCCAGTGCCCATGAAATACCTCAAGCTTGTGGCAAACACTCTATCAACCCCGCTGACTGACCTTATTAATCTTTCGCTCTCTCATGGTACAGTGCCCCAGAGATGGAAGAAGGCTGTGGTAAAAGCCTTATTGAAAAACCAGGCCTGGACCCATCCAACCTGTCCAATTTTAGGCCAATTTCACTTCTGCCTGGGTTCTCCAAAGTTGCAGAGAAGCTGGTCAACCGTCAGCTTTCTTACCATCTAGAGGCCAACCACCTGTTGGGAGACTCCCAGACTGGTTTCCGCCCCGGTCAGGGAACGGACACAGCCTTACTGGCAGTAGTGGAGGAAGCAAGGAGCACTCTTGATACAGGAGGGTCAGTGGCAGTGATCCTCCTGGACTTGAGTGCTGCCTTTGACACCGTGATTCATCAGGTGCTCCTCCAACGTCTGTCAGAGGTAGGTGTCTCAGGGACGGCCCTGAAATGGTTGGGATCTTTTCTCTCTAATCGTTTCTACCAAGTCTGGGAAGGGGCAGAGCTGTCGACCCTATTCCCTCTTCAATGTGGAGTCCCGCAGGGATCATCACTGAGCCCTACCTTATTTAATATATACATGGCTCCACTTGAAAGAGTGGTCGCCCCCTCAGGGGTGAAGATCATCAGCTATGCTGATGATACTCAGCTGGTGGTGGGCCTCACCCAGGTGGCAGAACAACCTGAGGTTTTACACGACTGCCTGGCCAATGTCTATCGCTGGATGTCTCACTCTGCCTTAAAGCTTAATGGAGGAAAAACCGAGCTGATGCTTTTGGGTAATTCCAGCCCCTCCATCATTGCTAGCTGCTGGCCCCGGTCTCTTGGTGACCCACCATCTCCCAAGAAGGAGATCAAATCCTTGGGAGTATGGTTGGAGGAAGATCTGTCCTTTAGGACCCACGCCAGGAAGACCGCGGGGGTTTGTTTTGGTCTGCTGCGGTCAGCCCGTAAGGTGTTACCACTGATTCCTGATTCAGCTAGGAAGCTTCTGATACGTGGTTTAATCCTATCGAGGCTCGACTATGGGAACGCGTTGTTTCTCGGTGCTCCCGAAGCGACCTTTAAAACCCTCCAACAGGTGCAAAATGCAGCTGCGAGAGTCCTGATGGATGTTCCCAGAAGGCAGTCCGCTGCCCCGGCCCTTAAAATGCTTCACTGGCTCCCCGTGAAGGAGCGGGTGAAATTTAAAGCGCTTTGTACGGCCCATAAAATTCTGCATGGCAAGGGCCCCCCCATCCTGTTTAACATGGCCCGTCCCTATAAGCCCCCACGTCTTTTGCGCTCAGACCAGAAACATCTTCTGCAGTCAGCGAGAGTAAGGAGAGCTCGCTCTGGGGGCAGGCGTTTCTCTGTGCAGGTGGCGAATCTGTGGAACTCGTTGCCCCTTAAGATTCGCTCAGAGCCCAAGATCCTACTGTTTAGGAAACTTCTCAAGACCTATTTGTTCCCACAGTAGTGATTAGACTGAGCTCCTCCTTTGGTCTGTTCGCGCCGGGATGCCCCCGGGTAAGCTGAGCGCGCTATAAATTTCATATAATAATAATAATATAGATGTAAAAATATCGATGTGCACAAGTATCGTGATAAAAATATTGTTGGTCAAGAATATCGAAAGAAAAATTATTGTAGTGAAGAATATCGATTTTGGGTAAGTAATATCGATGTAAAAAATACCAAAGTGTTTAATATTGTTTGCAAAAGTATAGATGTTTTAAATATCGATTTTTTATTAATGATATGTATTTTAGTATATATTTTATATGTGTGTGATGCATGTATTTTTTTGTATAAGAATTGTTTGTATTTTTATTATATTTGTTAACGCCTTAACGGCGGCCGCAATTTTGCGGAAGTGCGGCACTTCCGCAAAACGGACGGGTCACGTCGGCCATTGGCCGACGGCAGCACTGTGGAGGTAGTGCTGCCATCAGCCAATGGCCGGCGGCAGCACGGAACGGGTTAATATTTTAGTGGTTCTTTAATTTTTTTGTATGAATTTTGCAATTTTAGTTCCGTAGCTTGTTGTGGGTTTATAGGGGAATAGGGTGGGAAGTAATTTAATTATATAAAACATATTAATTATATTTGGTAGTTATTTTTTATTTATTTGAATTTTGCATTTTTAGTACTGTAGCAGGTTGCGGGTTCATAGGGGAATAGGGTGGGAAGTCATTTAATTATAGTAAATTTATTGATTAATTTTTATTTATTAAAATGTGTTGAATTGTGATGTTATAGTGTTAAATGTGTAAATTAATTTCGTATTAATTATTTATTTAATAATTAGTTGTTGAATTTGAATTTGAATTTAAAAATATTTATATAGCGCTCTTCTACCAAGCGGTTTCTTGGTGCTTTTGGACTGCGAGGGGTGACAGGAGCAGAGAGGGATCAGGCCTTGTAGGCTTGGGAAAAGAGCAGAGTTTTGAGACCCTTCCGAAACTCAATGTAGGAGGATGTCATCCGGAGTTCCGTCGGAAGGGAGTTCCAGAACGCAGGAGCGAGAACTGCAAATTTGGTTCCTCCGGCCTTTTTCTTTCGGAAACGGGGGGTAGTTAACAGGGCCTGGTTGGTAGATCGAAGCTCTCTACCAGGTATATAAGGTTTGATGGCGGAGCAAATAAACTCCGGGGCGGTGCCCATTTTGGCTTGGAAGGTGGTACAGCCAAGTTTAAACAAGGCTCGCTCTTTTACCGGCAGCCAGTGCAATGCCTGCATTAAGGGGGTAACCCGATGGAATTTGGGCAGACCGTGGATCAGGCGGGCTGCCTGATTCTGCACTAGCTGCAAACGGTGAATGGCGTAGGCTGGAGCGCCATTGTAAATGATGTTGCCGTAATCAAGGCGCGAGAGCACCATGGCCATCACTATGATTTTTAACGCAGGCAGAGAGAAGAAGCGAGAAATCTTCCTGATAGTTCTCAGGGAAAAAAACCAAGAAGAAACAACCGAGGTGATCTGTGAGTGAACAGAAAGTGAAGAATGGAGAAGAATACCAAGGGTTTTGACCTTGGGGACTGGGAGCGGGGGGGCACCAAGTGAGGAGGGCCAGTGGGAGGGGGACCAGGGACTGCAACCACCTCCAGTCAAGACTAACTCAGTCTTGTCTGGATTGAGTTTGAGGTGGTTGCAGTTCATCCAGTCCTGGATGAACAACATGACGGACTGGACGTTCTGGGAGGAGGAAGAGGAATGGGAAAGATTAAAAATTAGCTGGAGGTCATCGGCGTAATTAAACACCGTGACCTCAAGCTGCTGTAACATAAAAATGAGAGGGTAAATGTATAAATTAAAAAGAAGGGGGGAAAGTGAGGAACCTTGGGGGACTCCGCATACAACCTTGCGAGGGGCAGCGGTGAAACCAGCTAGGTGAACCGCCTGAGCCCTGTCACTCAGAAAGGACTCAAGCCAGGCGAGGGCCAGGCCCTCGATGCCCGCCGCCTTGACACGGGTGAGAAGGATGGAGTGGTCCACCGTGTCAAAAGCGGCGGACAGATCTAAAAGGATGAGGGCCTGCGGACAATTGATGTCAATGCCCGCGCGTAGGCTGTCCATCACTGAGATCACCACCCTCTCAGTGGAGTGGAGCGGGCGAAAGCCGGCCTGCCTGAAAGAGAGGCAGTGGTTGGTCTCCACATAGGTGCTCAGGGTACTGGTCACGTGGGTTTCTAGAACCTTGCCCAGGTAAGGCAGCAGGGAGATGGGACGGTAGTTGGAAGGGGAAGAAGGGTCAGCACCGGGTTTTTTTAAAATGGGAATGATAGCCGCGAATTTGTGAGCAGTAGGGACCGCTCCGTTGCTGAGCGAGTCATTCAAGAGTGTGAGGGAAGGAGTGGGGCAGTTTAGGAAGATTTCTCTTAGGATGTGAGCAGGGGCAAAGTCAAGGGGAGAGCCTGACTTTACCTTTTGAAGCAGAGGGAAGAGCGTGGCCTTGGTTAAGGGAGGAATGGAAGTGAGTTTAGACGTGACAACGGGCGGGGAAGGGTTGGTAAATGTGGGGGAAGGGAGAGGAATATTGGCTTTGATCTTTGCGACCTTGTCAATGAAAAAATCATTGAGTGAGTCGCAAAGCGGTTGGGAAGGGGGAATTGAAGCCGCAGCTCTGTTGGACGAAGCAAGTTCATGTACTGTAGCGAAGATCTCCTTGGTTTGGGATTCCGCTGCCAGTATCCTGTTGGAGTAGAACAGGGTCTTAGCATCAAGGATGCCTTGCTTATATGCCTTGAGCGCGGAGAGATAGATAGTTTTTTTTAAGGGGCAATATTCTCTTCTCCATGCACGCTCTGCTCTACGAGCGGCCAGTTTCATTACCTTGAGGTCAGGAGTGAACCAACGGTTAGCGGCATGAGCTCGCTTAACCGTGATCCGCCTCAAGGGGGAGAAGTCTTCGCCAGCCAGGGTCAGCCACCCATCAATAGTGGCCAACTGATCCGAGGCGACGAGGCCAGAGAGATCAGGGCAGGAGGTGGCTAGGGATGAGTGGAAAGATGGCATGTCTGCCTTACCCCATTTCCTAACCCAGGTGTTCTTGGGAAGGGGAGGTTTAACCACTGGGGCTAAAGCAAGGGAAAAAGAAATTAAAAAGTGGTCCGACCAAGGGCAAGGGGAAATGGTAGGAGAGGAGGTGGGGATGTTCAGGGTCCAGACCTGGTCGAGTGAGTGGCCGTGCACGTGGGTAGAACTGTGAACATGAGGAGTGAAGTTGAGGCTGGTCATGAGATCGGTAAACTCTTTGGATTGGGAACTTTCGGCGGGATCGTTAGGCCAAAAGTTGAGGTCGCCCAGGACCAACACTGATGAGTTATTAACGACCAGAGTTGCAAGGATGTCTTGGAGGCCAGAAACAAAAGTGGGGGTGGGGTGAGGGGGGCGGTAGATAAGAACAGCAGTTAGGGGAGTCGCGTGGGAGGTAGCGCGAATGATCAGACAGTCGACTTCAGGAATGGGGGGACAGGGAAGAGTCTGGAAGTGGAAGTCAGTATGAGCTATTAGGGCCACTCCGCCGCCTCTTCTGCCCTCCGGTCGATCTGCTCGGACGATGGAATATGAGGGGGGGAGTGCGGCTAGGACGTTGGGTAGGGAGACGGCCTTGAACCAGGTCTCTGTTAAAAACAGAAGATCTGGATTGTGGGTGTCGAGGTAGTCATATAGCTCATACTGATGACTGACAGCTGATCTGGTGTTAAGAAGCGCTGCAGTAGTGTTAAAAATCGGCTTGTGAGGGGCAGAAGGTGAAGGGAGAGCAGGGGAAGTGGTGCGGCGCAAGGAAGTGGAGCTTGATATGACAGTGGGAACAATAGATGGAGGGGAAGAGAGAAGGTTCAAGTTTTGCAGCAGGCAGGATAAGTGTGGGCTGATGGTACCTGGAGTCCAGTGGGACAGGAGATCGAGGGAAGAGTATGTCAACGAGTGGGCATAAGGAGGAGCCCCTAGCCCCGGCCTGCCGCGGACGGGCGCAGACGGGCTGGACTCTGGCGTGACTCCGGCGAGCCTACGGCGCGCCCGCTGTGCTCGTCCGCTGCGCTGACACATGGGGGACGTTTAAATAGAGGAGCAGCGTGGGGGGAGTGGCGTGGGTGGGGTTGGGCGAACCAGCCCGATCCAAGATGGCGGCCACTACCGCTAGGCGCCTAGAATGTTGTCAGCTGCCAGCCAGCCCCGCTGAGCCCCTAGAAGACAAGGTAGGATGTTAGAGGTACCTGTTGATTTTCAGGTGCAGGTTAGATAAAAATAAACGCAATTTAAAAATTAATGCGTGTCGCCGCTTTTGGTCAGCGTGACAGCGCGCTAAAAATAGAATACTCAATCGCAGCCCTCAGCTCCTGCCAGCAAGCCCACTGCCACCGGGCTGCTCGCAATCGCTGGGGAGACTGAGAATCACTCCTAAATAGAGGAGCAGCGTGGGGGGAGTGGCGTGGGTGGGGTTGGGCGAACCAGCCCGATCCAAGATGGCGGCCACTACCGCTAGGCGCCTAGAATGTTGTCAGCTGCCAGCCAGCCCCGCTGAGCCCCTAGAAGACAAGGTAGGATGTTAGAGGTACCTGTTGATTTTCAGGTGCAGGTTAGATAAAAATAAACGCAATTTAAAAATTAATGCGTGTCGCCGCTTTTGGTCAGCGTGACAGCGCGCTAAAAATAGAATACTCAATCGCAGCCCTCAGCTCCTGCCAGCAAGCCCACTGCCACCGGGCTGCTCGCAATCGCTGGGGAGACTGAGAATCACTCCTAAATAGAGGAGCAGCGTGGGGGGAGTTGCGTGGGTGGGGTTGGGCGAACCAGCCCGATCCAAGATGGCGGCCACTACCGCTAGGCGCCTAGAATGTTGTCACCTGCCAGCCAGCCCCGCTAAGCCCCTAGAAAACAAGGTAGGATGTTAGAGGTACCTGTTGATTTTCAGGTGCAGGTTAGATAAAAATAAACGCAATTTAAAAATTAATGCGTGTCGCCGCTTTTGGTCAGCGTGACAGCGCGCTAAAAATAGAATACTCAATCGCAGCCCTCAGCTCCTGCCAGCAAGCCCACTGCCACCGGGCTGCTCGCAATCGCTGGGGAGACTGAGAATCACTCCTAAATAGAGGAGCAGCGTGGGGGAGTGGCGTGGGTGGGGTTGGGCGAACCAGCCCGATCCAAGATGGCGGCCACTACCGCTAGGCGCCTAGAATGTTGTCAGCTGCCAGCCAGCCCCGCTGAGCCCCTAGAAGACAAGGTAGGATGTTAGAGGTACCTGTTGATTTTCAGGTGCAGGTTAGATAAAAATAAACGCAATTTAAAAATTAATGCATGTCGCCGCTTTTGGTCAGCGTGACAGCGCGCTAAAAATAGAATACTCAATCGCAGCCCTCAGCTCCTGCCAGCAAGCCCACTGCCACCGGGCTGCTCGCAATCCTTTTAATTAATGAATTGTCAATTAATTATGTTGATTGTGTAATTATTTTTAGGTGATTGTTGTGGTGTTTATAGGTCAAAATGGTGGGAAGGGTGGAATGTTATTTATTTTTAATTGATAAATTAATATTTACTTGTTAAATACTCTGAATTAATGACTTAGTAATTAATGATGGCAATTGAGTAATCAATTTTAGGTGTGTGTTGTGGTGTTTATAGGGGTAGATGATGGGAAGGGAGGGAAATATTTGATTTTTAATAAATGAATTATTAATTAGTTGTTAATTAATAAAAATGATCAATTAGTAATTAATTATGGTAATTGTGTAGTTTATTTTAGGTGTGTGTTGGACATACTATAGTGTTTAAGAATGTGTATTCAATGAATGTTTATTAATATTTTTTATTAATAATAATTTGTAAAATCATTATTAACTATGTTAAATATGGAAATAAATGTGAATAGGAATATTGAAATTTTTATGGTGTGGTGTTATAGGGTAGGAAATAAAATAAATACATTTAGATTTTAAATGTTTTTTTGTTTGTTAATATTTGCCTATTTTAAATATATGTTTATAAATGTATTTATTAATTTATTTTAGATAATAGTTGTACCTTTTTGTTATATGTAAATAATATATTTAAAGTTAATGTTCAATATATTCAATCTGATATTTTTTAAATATTGTTTATTTATTATTAAGATTAATTAAAAATGCTCAATAGTTTAAATTTCATTATCAATTTTTGTTTATCTGCTATCCAACACTGTTGGAGTGGTAATATGAATCTTTACCCCTTCGCCATCCAGCACTTTCTCTACTGTTGCACTCATTGGATTGGGAATAGTAATTTTGCATCCCTCCGCTATCCATCACTTTCTCCACTGTTGCACTCACTGTAGTGGGAATAGAAATTTTTACCCATCCGCTATACAAAACTTTCCCTACTGTTGCACTCACTGGAGTGGGAATAGTAATTTTTACCCCTCCGCTATCCAGCACTTTCCCTACTGTTGCACTCACTGGAGTGGGAATAGTAATTTTTACCCTTCCTCTATCCAGCACTATCACTACTGTTGCACTTGCTGGAGTGGGAATAGTAATTTTTACCCTTCCACTATCCAGCACTTTCCCTACTGTTGCCCTCACTTGAGTGGGAATAATAATGTTTACCCCTCCACCATCCAGCACTTTGCCTACTGTTGCACTTACTAGTTATTTTTACCCCTCCGCTATCCATTATTTTTCCTACTGTTGCACTCACTGGAGTGGGAATAGTAATTTTTACCCTTCCGCTATCCAGCACTTACCCTACTACTGCACTCACTGGAGTGGGAATAGTAACTTTTACCTCTTTGCTATCCAACACTTTCCCTACTGTTGCACTCACTGAAGTGGAATAGTAATTTTTACCCCTTCGCTATCCAACATTTTCCCTACTATTGCACTCTTTGGAGTTGGAATAATAATTATTACCCCTCCCCTATCCCATACTTTCCCTATTGTTGCACTCACTGGAGTGGGAATAGTACGTTTTACCCCTTCGTTATCTAACATTTTCCCTACTGTTGTATTACTGTTGTATTTGTTGTACTGTGAAATGTACATTTAATTTTTTTTTATAATAGTTTAATGTTTGAATTACTTATAAAAAATTTATTTTTTTATTTTAAATTATTGATATATGTATTTATTCGTATTTTTATGTAATTTAAAAGTTTGAAAATTAAATAAAGAAAATTAATCAATTATTTTAAATAAATATATGTATATGCATATCTATAAATTATTGTGTCTGTGTGTATATGTTTTTAAATTATGTTTATTTTTAATATTTAGTTAACATGTGTATTAAATTTAATGTATTTTGTTAAAAAGAATAATAATATGTTATATATTTAATACATTGTATTGTATTGTATTTTATTTATATTTAAAAATCGATATTTTTTACATCTATAGTTTTTTACATTGATATTTTATCAGTGATCCTTGAGAAACTTGTGATCTATGTATTTTCACTTATCTGATATCTTGCATTCCACACAGTGTGGATTTTGAGCTTCTTCCTTGGTTTTGTCTGCACCTTCTCTTATGCTGCAAATAAGAGAGGGTCATCGGTTAATTATTGTGAAACCTATGGATAGACTATTCTAATCTGACCCAGCACCTTTTTGTGTAGCGTTTATCTTATTTTTATCCTGTCAAGGAAAATGCGGTTTTTGTTTTTTTGCTAGTAGTTTCAGGATAGTTATTTATTTGGGGTCTAGTGGATACTGATGGTGGCCTTCGTTAAGGTTGCTACTGCTCACACTTTTCGTGATTGAGTGCCTGGTTCTGCAGTCCTAATGTTAATGCTCAGTACTTTTATTTTTTTGTAGACAACAGTTCTAACTTTATTCCTATACGTTCATATCTTCAATTGAATTGGAAGAGGAATGTCCATCAAGTATATTGCTCCTAAATATACATCACGTCAATATTAATTTTACTGTTCTCTGTGTGTATGGACATTACTTACCACATGTCATTTTCATCTGGGATATATATGTAATCAACCCCATAAGGACATCGTACCATACGTACCATCGTGTTTGACTCCTTTGCCCTTTCCTGGTTTTGTTTCACCTCTGCCCCACTCTCACCTCTTTGCCTGTGACTGTGTTGGACTGAATTGGTGGGTGAGGGAAGTTGCGATCCTGCATCTGTTCTTCCACCTAGTCTCTGCAGAAACACCAGGTCAGCTCCACAAGATGTTTGTTGACAGGACAAGCATCCGTATTGGGAACCTGTTGTTTGTGTGGGAGAAGCTTGATGCTTCACCTGCTCTTTGTCTTAGGGCAGCCTGCACTGCGGATGAATGTACTGTACCTGTGTGCGAGAGAATCTTGAACTATGGATTTCTATAAAATACCTGCACATGGAGTTTGGGAAGCTTCCACTTTGGAGCCATGTTTTGCGTGTTCTGAGTGAGTGAAGCTTGTTCTTTTGTTTTTAAGTAATGTACACAGTCTGTTCTTCTGTTTATCAGCACTGTACATAGTCTGCATATGTAACAGGACCTCCCACTCCTTCCCTTGCTTAGGATGTTCTAAGGCCTGAATTGTACATCTTATATATGAGTGAAGTTTGCACTGTGGATGCCTGTACTGTACCTGTTCTGTGTATGAGGGAAGCTTTTACTACAGATGTGTACACTATACCTGGTCTGTGTGAGTGAAACCTGTCCTACTGTTCTCATAGCGGTACCTATTCTGGGGACATAATGAAAGTGTGGGTTTCTGCCCATGCAGAGAAAGTGTGATCTGCTTGAAGCCTGCACTGCAATTACTAGTACTGTTCCTGCTCTGTGCTTGAATAAAGATTGCACTTCTATGCCTGTTCTATGTTTTGGAGATGCTTGTACTGCAGAGGCGTGTCCTCAGGGCAAGCAGATGTAAACTGTGCAAGAAAATCTGTTACTGTAATTCATCTGTCTTATGGAAGTCTGACCTACATGTGCCTGAACTGTTTTATTACACCTGAACTGTATGTTAGGAATGCTTGTACTACGAGTGCCTGAACTGCTTAAATACACCTACTCTGTATGTTAGAAAGCTTGCACTGTGAGTGCCTGAACAGCTTTAATACACCTGCTCTGTATGTTAGAAAGCTTGCACTGTGAGTGTCTGAACTGCTTTAATACACCTGCACTGTATGTTAGGAAAGCTTGTACTACGAGTGCCTGAACTGCTTCAATACACCTACTCTGTATGTTAGAAAGCTTGCACTGTGAGTGCCTGAACTGCTTTAATACACCTGCTCTGTATGTTAGAAAGCTTGCACTGTGAGTGCCTGAACTGCTTTAATACACCTGCACTGTATGTTTGAAAGCTTGCACTGTGAGTGCCTGAACTGCTTTAATACACCTGCTCTGTATGTTAGAAAGCTTGCACTGTGAGTGCCTGAACTGCTTAAATACACCTGCTCTGTATGTTTGAAAGCTTGCACTGTGAGTGCCTGAACTGCTTTAATACACCTGCTCTGTATGTTAGAAAGCTTGCACTGTGAGTGCCTGAACTGCTTTAATACACATGCTCTGTATGTTAGAAAGCTCGCACTGTGAGTGCCTGAACTGCTTTAATACACCTGCTCTGTATGTTTGAAAGCTTGCACTGTGAGTGCCTGAACTGCTTTAATACACCTGCTCGGTATGTTAGAAAGCTTGCACTGTGAGTGCCTGAACTGCTTTAATACACATGCTCTGTATGTTAGAAAGCTTGCACTGTGAGTGCCTGAACTGCTTTAATACACCTGCTCTGTATGTTTGAAAGCTTGCACTGTGAGTGCCTGAACTGCTTTAATACACCTGCTCGGTATGTTAGAAAGCTTGCACTGTGAGTGCCTGGACTGCTTTATTACACCTGCTTTTTATGTTATGCTTGCATTCTGGGTCTCTGAAATGCTTTATTAAACCCACTCTGTATGGTAGAAAAGCTTGAACTCTTGTATATTGTGCTTTGCCTGCTTTTTGAGGGCAGTTTGAACTGCTTGGGCCTGTACGTACTGTACTTGCTGTGTGTGAGAGAAGCTTGTAATGTAGATGTTTATACCTGCATTGTGTTTATGGGAAGCTTGCACCAGAGGCAACTGTATAGTACCCGTTCTGTGTCTGATGGACTTTTTCACTGTAGCCACCATTTGTTTGCAGCCTGAGAACTGGAAGCTTGTCCTACTGTAAACTTGCACTGTAGATGCTGTTGATCATTAGCGTGTATTTAACAAGGACCCCCTGAAGGTACGGATACAATAGTTCCTAGGTCAGGGAAATTAGAGCTTATGACAGAAAACAACCTAGGCAACTAATATTTCACAGTGTAGTATACATAGGGAAAGTTGGCTACAAATTATTATAAAAATATATGTTTTATTATAGATTTTTGAACATTTAAAAAGACATATGGCATAAATGTAATAAATGTAATAAAAAAGAGGACAGTGAACACAAATGGAATCATATGTCATACAATATCAATAAAAAGTTCATACATTCATAACATTTAATGTTAATACAAATTAGGTAGGTTAAAAAACTGAAAGTGGCAAATTGGGTCTCTACGCGTGTTTCGGCGAACCAGCGCCTTCTTCTGGAGTAGCCACACAAACTCTAAAAAGATACATGTAAAAAAGTGCATTAATTATACATGGTTCAATAAAAAGAAAACATATAATATCCTATATCATAACATAGTAGCCAAATTGTCCTATTTCTAATCAAGAGTTATTTATACATTTCTTCTTTTCATTTCCTTGCATTTATCTGAGATATCATCATAAGGATGAGGTGTCTGGAGTGAATGATACACATGAATTGATTCTCTGTCCTTCAATTAAAATGTTTATGAAAAACAAGAGGGTAATTACCAAAAGAGCCTTTCCAAAAAATGATCTTACTGGTGTATATTAGCCTCTTGGTATATATATGTTCTAATGGTGGAAAAGGCATATTTGATTGCGTTTATTCGCACTAATTCTAACTTAGTTTTCTGAATTTGAACAGATGTCTTGTAGGTGAATGATACTCACAAGTAATAATGAAAAATACACCAAAGGTTGATAGCGAATCAGATTGATGTCCGGGTATTTTCTAAGTTGAAGACATATTGTAGATGCTTTAAAGGAGAAAGAGGTGGGAAATGACATCTCTTTTGGTTAGTCTATCCATTGTTCTTGGCCTTTGATAATTATATAGTTATATGGCTCTTTTCTAGTTTACCTGATTTGATGTAGCTTATCAAAATAATACCCGCCAGCCGGAGACTTGTCATAGATTAGTCATATTTGATATCGTCTACTTCTGTAGAACTGATTTATCTGTTTTGAAAGTAAAGGGAAAGGATAGTGATAGCCTTTGTTTGTTTGTTTATTCTATTTAAATTTAAGTATTTATATTACTTTTGGGCTTCATATTCGAGATAATAAATAAAGGTATTTTATCCTGGGTTTATTGGCTGAAATTAAGTTTCATATCTTCATTTCTATATCCCCGCAGGAAGGCCAGCTATTCTGCTTATTGCATTTATCTAGATTCATTAATCGTTGAATTAAAGATTCTTGGCAAGTAACAAGCTTACCTTAGGATTTAGAAAAGACATTCCAAGATTCGTAAAAGGTAGGTATACGGCGGTTTGTTTAAAAGATCTCCCTGCCTATTGGACATGACGGAAAGAATTGGGGAAAGTATAAGAATCACAAGACGGATTTCAGCTCTCTACTATTTTTGAACATTAATAAAAACGAGACATCTTACCCGAGATATTCGGCAGAGCTCTTTGTGTTGAGGGTTTAAAAGGTCTCCCTGCCTGTAAAACATAACAGTAACTGGTATAAGAGAAACTAATACGTAAAACAAGTACGAAAGGTAGGATTTAGGGGTAGAACTCTACTCTATTTTTTCGCACGCAGGGGCGTTTCTTACCCGAAGATATTCAGCAGGGCTCCAAATGTCCGGCGGCGGGACGGCAACGAAGGATGGCGGCTCGATTGTGGGTTTGCTGGGTGAGAATGATTGGTTTCCGCCTGGTTTAAATAGCGGGATTTGATTGGTTCAGACTGCCTTCACCTGTGGTTTCCGTCTAAGTGCCAAAATCAAGATAGGACTACTTTTTTTGTATGGGTAGTGTGTCAAAAAAATGGACATAGAAAACAGATCCTCCTTTTGTAATTACTCTTATGCAAGCTGCACAAAAGTGAAGAAAGACGATTGTTATTTTTATCTGCCTACTTGGATATATATATATTTTTACAGATACGAAGACGTTCTTACTTGAGATGGATGTTGTATGTTAACCAAATAAGGAGTATAGTTATTACTCTTTAAGGTTGGATATTATAATGATGATTCAAGAGTGGAAACGCACGAGACTTATTTTCTGAAATTAGTCCGCATGAATCTTGTAATTTCTTTTGGTATGGAAGGTATTTTTTTAAAAGAATATATATTAGCAAGGAGAGGCTCTATTTTATTAGTGTATATATGGATGCCTATATAGGAGACATACGAATCGATTTGATTCTATATTCTCTAGGCTTGATCAATTCTTTAATTATATATAGGGGCGAGACATTTATATTAATTTAATTGAAATTATAATGCATTTTTTGGGACTTATTGAGGACTGCCTATTTAAGTACTTATTTTTCTGGGTAAAGAAAAGGAGATGTACATATCTGTCTCTTTGTTAAATTTAAAACGATTGGGGAGACATAGTGGACAGATATGTTTCTTCTAAAGTTATAAATGCAATCACCTTGAACAGTTAAGGTATTCAATTGATCGCATGTTCCCAGGGGATTTCACTGTTCATGCCTTGGCTGAAAGTATTAAAGACAAAGATCCAGAAGACTTCCCTTTTCTTACGTATGGCTGTGCCTCCTTTGGATTCAGGGATATGGATTCTTTCTAGGATTCTCCATTTGAATTCTTCAGCAGTAGGTTCCTTCTCTATGAAGTGCTTCACCATTGGGGAGGCTAACTTCTTGGTCCTTATTGCTGAGCGATGTTCACTGAGACGCGTCTGGATCATGCGTGAGGTTTCACCCACATAGCCCAACAAGCATGGGCATTGTATAAAGTAGATCACATTCATTGATCGGCAGTTCCACATTTCTTTTGCTGTTGTTTTGTGACCATTGTGAGTGAATTCTTCACCTTCTATGATGTTATTGCATGAGATACATGACGAGCAGGGAAACGTCCCTTTAATCGGGTTCCTTGTAAGGATAGATCTCTGGGACAGGTGTTCTACATTTGCACTATTTTTAAATCTAGAGTGGACAATGTATTCTTTGATGTTTTTATTTCTTTTGTGGGCAAAAGAGGTTTTATTAGTTTCTGCTCGGTAGAGCAGTTACTATTTAAGATGTGCCAGTTCGAGTTTATAACTTGTTTAACTTTTGCATTCAATGTTGAATGTTTTGTAATGCACACCAGCTGGTCATTGGTTTTAGAAGGTTTTGTTTTTAGTAAACAGTCTCGGTCATAGTAACGTGCTCGTTTATAGGAGCTCCTAACTAGTCTGTGGGGGTAGCCTCTCTCGATAAATTTTGTTCTCATTACTAGGGCTTGTCTATCGAAATCCGCTAAATCTGTACAGTTTCTTCTTACTCGCAAGAACTGAGAGAAAGGAATACTGTCCTTTTGTGTAGTTGGATGGAAACTATGGTAATGTAATAAGGTGTTTCTTGCCGTGGGTTTTATGTGAAGATCGACTTTCAGGATACCAGTATTGTTTATTATTTCGATGTCAAGAAATTCTACTCTGTCATTACTGATTTTAGAGGTGAAGCGTAGATTGGAGTTAGCTTCATTGATCCATAGAATAAATTCGTCCAGGGATTGTCTCCCATCGGTCCAGATAAAGAAAATATCGTCAATGTATCTGGACCAATGGGAGATGGATTCAAAAAAAGGAGCGATCTCATTGTGGACGAATTCATTTTCAAAGGCGGCCATGAAGATATTAGCTATCGATGGGGCTACAAACGCGCCCATACTGACGCCTTTGATTTGGCGATACAGGTGGTTACCGAATTCAAAAATATTTTCGGTTAAAACAATTTCTAGACATTCAAGTAGAAACGTTTTGGGACAGGGGATGTCATGTAAGTTGATGAACCATTCTGTGGTTCTCATTGCATCTGTTAAGGGAATGTTGCTATACAAAGACTCTACGTCCATTGTAACTAGTAAATCTGTATTGGAATTGAAGGCTAGTCCTTCTGTTTTCCGTATCATATCACCTGTGTCACGTATGTATGACATGATTTTCGGTACATACGGACGCAGGTAGTTGTCAACAAATTTAGATAACGGTTCCGTGGCGGTGCCAATTGTCGAGACAATGGGACGGTAAGGAGGGTTGTTTAGATTTTTATGTATCTTGGGAAGACCGTATATGCAAGCAGTTTTTCCTTGGTTGTCGTTCAAAAAGTCATATTCTTTATTACTGATAAGGCCGTTTTCTAGAGCAATATTGGTGAGAGAAGTGATTCTTTTAGATAGGTTTAATGTGGAGTAGGATTTGATGGGCTTGTAGAAAGTTGGATCATCCAACATGCTAAGCATGTTCTTTTCATATTGTGATGTGTCGATGATTACTATGCCTCCACCTTTGTCACATCCCTTAAACGTGAGATCTTTATTAGACGAAAGAGACAATAGTGCTTGTTGTTCTTCTCTTTTCAAATTATATATGGGTTTAGGAATGAATTTGAGGGCTTGGTGTAGTTTCTTTAGAACTACCAACTCAAAAGTGGCTACTTCAGGCCCTAACTGTTCAAGGGATGGACTGAAAGTAGATGGTAGGCAAAGTGGTTTTATCAGGGGGTGTTCTTCATCTGTTATCGTATTTGATGCAAAGAATTTTTTAAGTCGGATTTTGCGGAAAAAAGAAATTATGTCGCAATAGAGTTCAAATAGGTTAGATGTAGAATGGGGGACATATGATAGACCTTTGGAAAGCAATTTGATGCTATGATTATCTAAATTGTTTTTGGTGAGGTTAAAGATGGGGATCACATTCCTGGTTTCCAGTACTGCCTGCTTCGCGTTTCGCAGATGAATTGTGGCTCTTCCTGGTGTTGATGATGTTGAGGCTGATAATTGCCTCTCGGTTGGCCCTGGAAGTGAACTCTGGGGCGTCCCCGACTCCCCCCTCGGTTCCCTAAAAAAGGCTGTCTTCGATTCCCTCTATTCTGTGTTTGATTGTAGTTGGGATCTGGTTCATAGTAGCCATCAAAACTTTCATTCTCGGAGTCAGATGTTTCTGAGAATGTATTTACACGTTGTTGTTGTTGCTGCTGATCTCTTGTTTCTGTGGTATAATGGTTTTGTTGGTAGAAGTCAGGTTTAAGGTAGGGATAAGTGTTCTCGATCGTAGCAAATCGTTTATCTTTAAGTAATTTGTCATTTTTTCTTTTTTCTAAATAGTTTTTAAATGATTCTAGCTCCTTGTTACATTCTTCGATCTTTTTTATGGCTTCCTCTGCATTCCCCATCTTTTTGATTTTATCTTCTAGGTCCTCAACCTCAGATCTTACTTCAGCAGCTAATTCTTTGGCTGTTTCGACTGTTAGCATCATTAAATCTCTTGAGCATCTGCTAGCAATTCTGCTCCATTTGTCCAAGAAGGCTTTAGAGTGGACAAAAAGTCGTAACACGCTCTAGGTCACCAAGACGGTGCTCCCTAATCCCACCGCGTTAAACTACAGCCTCCAGGATCCTTTGGGGCCGCATTATTGCAGCCACGCCCACTATCCTTCTAACCGGGCGGGTTTTAAATTAAGCTTCTCAACGCGCTGCCCGAGTGCTAGACCCCGCTGTCGTTAATGCAGGAGTGATTCATTCTCCAAGTAAGTGCGGAGCGCTTTTGAAAGCGCCGTTTGTTCCACTTCTTTTTCGAGTTGTGTTCCACCCGAGCCTGTCACTAATTCCAGCCTCTAATTACCTCCGTGACAGGTCCCAGTAGAAGCTATTAACTACTCTCTGGCGTGGACGTCTCTGCAGGTAGGCTTTTGTCCCCGGAGATCCATGCCGGTCTTCATTATAACTGTAATCATGTCGCACAATGTAATCTAACCCTGGGCATGTTACTTCCTATGGTTTCCCTCAGCCTTAAAGACAGACGCCGCATTATGTGAGCTGTCGCCCACCCTGTCTGTGCGCCGCACTGCGGGCACCACACCCCCAACCTTCATTCCTGGGTGAAGCACAGGTAGGACTTGGTTAATACCATGGCTCTAATTCGCCAATTGTATCAGCGCTCATCCCTGGTGTGCAACCGCGCTAAGCCTACCCTTTCACTTATTGTTTCAGAAACTGTGCCCTGTTGAGAGTTACAGACTACACGGCCTATCGCTGGCCAACGTGCAGGTAACCATTCTTCCTTGCCCCTTGGAGTCAGGTGAACCTTAAAACAGTCCTACGATAGATACAATTGACACCCACTCTATATATTTTTTACAGAATCACGACCCCCAGTCCCCGTCCTGAAGAGAACCTGGAATCAAGCCGGTTCGAAACGCGTCGACATTTCCACCCTGTGGCAAACACCAGGGGTGCCCCTAGGATAGAACTTTGCCAAATATTTTGGATCCTAGTTGAGCAACCCGGTTATAAATATAGAACCACAGGATTGGTTGACAGGCAGGCTCTCCATTCTACCACCTCCGCCTGTCCCATGGTCCCATAGTCCGATGGACTGGTCACATATTTTCTTTAAACCCTGAAGTTTTTGCACTGTATAGTATCACAATTCACATTGGTCACTGAATTTTGTATTGTTTTTTTGTGTGTCTTGCCTAACTGTGTTGCTTGATTCATGTTTGTTAATGCTGTAAATTTGTAAAAAATTGTACATTTGTAGATATTGTTTCCATGAAACCACTGTCGTAACAGTTGTGTTGTTTGTGCTCGTGTCCCTAAATCTTTAAAAAACTTGAGTTCAAAAAAGAAAAATAAATTTGCTTTGGGATTCTTGCCCTTTGTTCACGTGGTATATATTGACTACGTGGCATCTAGTTGTGTTGTCAAATCTTCCTGTCCAGCCACCTTGTTCTGTTTTTTCCTATTGTTGAGATCCAGGCTGGGCAGACGTTGGATCCAATACCTTCACTGTTTTACAAGTCTTAAATAGGTCAGCATAAATTCCCCATGGGCTTCAATTCTTTTTAATTTCTTTTTCAATTCTATTAGTTTTTTAGTATCATCATTATGTCGATTGGAGTCTGCAGTAGCGGCACCAAAGGAGGTTGATGTTCCTACTAGTGTTTCAAATTCCTCATCTGTAAATCCAAACGTTTTTTGGAGAGCCGTGATAATGGTGATTAAAAAGATATATAGAGAGGTAGGAGGATAAACCGAATGATAATCTAGTAAAGCAAGGAAATGAGAAGTAACAATTTCTAATGACCAATATTTCTATAAATACGAACAGCCCTACACAGACAAGCTGTGGGAAAAATAGCGTGTATTTAACAAGGACCCCCTGAAGGTACGGATACAATAGTTCCTAGGTCAGGGAAATTAGAGATTATGACAGAAAACAACCTAGGCAACTAATATTTCACAGTGTAGTATACCTAGGGACAGTTGGCTACAAATTATTATAAAAATATATGTTTTATTATAGATTTTTGAACATTTAAAAAGACATATGGCATAAATGTAATAAAAAAGAGGACAGTGAACACAAATGGAATCATATGTCATACAATATCAATAAAAAGTTCATACATTCATAACATTTAATGTAAATACAAATTAGGTAGGTTAAAAAACTGAAAGTGGCAAATTGGGTCTCTACGCGCGTTTCGGCGAACCAGCGCCTTCTTCTGGAGTAGCCACACAAACTCTAAAAAGATACATGTAAAAAAGTGCATTAATTATACATGGTTCAATAAAAAGAAAACATATAATATCCTATATCATAACATAGTAGCCAAATTGTCCTATTTCTAATCAAGAGTTATTTATACATTTCTTCTTTTCATTTCCTTGCATTTATCTGAGATATCATCATAAGGATGAGGTGTCTGGAGTGAATGATACACATGAATTGATTCTCTGTCCTTCAATTAAAATGTTTATGAAAAACAAGAGGGTAATTACCAAAAGAGCCTTTCCAAAAAATGATCTTACTGGTGTATATTAGCCTCTTGGTATATATATGTTCTAATGGTGGAAAAGGCATATTTGATTGCGTTTATTCGCACTAATTCTAACTTAGTTTTCTGAATTTGAACAGATGTCTTGTAGGTGAATGATACTCACAAGTAATAATGAAAAATACACCAAAGGTTGATAGCGAATCAGATTGATGTCCGGGTATTTTCTAAGTTGAAGACATATTGTAGATGCTTTAAAGGAGAAAGAGGGGGGAAATGACATCTCTTTTGGTTAGTCTATCCATTGTTCTTGGCCTTTGATAATTATATAGTTATATGGCTCTTTTCTAGTTTACCTGATTTGATGTAGCTTATCAAAATAATTCCCGCCAGCCGGAGACTTGTCATAGATTAGTCATATTTGATATTGTCTACTTCTGTAGAACTGATTTATCTGTTTTGAAAGTAAAGGGAAAGGATAGTGATAGCCTTTGTTTGTTTGTTTATTCTATTTAAATTTAAGTATTTATATTACTTTTGGGCTTCATATTCGAGATAATAAAAAAAGGTATTTTATCCTGGGTTTATCGGCTGCAATTAAGTTTCATATCTTCATTTCTATATCCCCGCAGGAAGGCCAGCTATTCTGCTTATTGCATTTATCTAGATTCATTTATCGTTGAATTAAAGATTCTTGGCAAGTAACAAGCTTACCTTAGGATTTAGAAAAGACGTTCCAAGATTCGTAAAAGGTAGGTATACAGCGGTTTGTTTAAAAGATCTCCCTGCCTATTGGACATGACGGAAAGAATTGGGGAAAGTATAAGAATCACGAGACGGATTTCAGCTCTCTACTATTTTTGAACATTAATAAAAACGAGACATCTTACCCGAGATATTCGGCAGAGCTCTTTGTGTTGAGGATTTAAAAGGTCTCCCTGCCTGTAAAACATAACAGTAACTGGTATAAGAGAAACTAATACGTAAAACAAGTACGAAAGGTAGGATTTAGGGGTAGAACTCTACTCTATTTTTTCGCACGCAGGGGCGTTTCTTACCCGAAGATGCTTTTGATCATGACAAGCATCTGCACTCTGCACCTAGTATGGGAAGCTTGCACTGTGAATACTTGTCCTATAAGGTGGTGTATGTGATGCTTGCTACTGTGCCTAGTGTGAGTTAGGGGGCTTGCATTTCAGATGCCTGTACTCTGCCTGTTCTCTGTGTCTGAGACACTTGCTCTACAGACACCTGTCTTATACCTGCTCTGTGTAAATAAACCAACTCCTTTTGTTGTCAGTGCTGTCCCCAGTCTGTCTGTGTAAAATAAACTTACACTGCTGTCTTCATAGTGTCAGGAAAGTTTGCACTGCTATCACAAGAGATATACACTGTCTGAGAACTCGAAGCTTGGCACATAGTGCCTGTTCTCTGTATGAGGGAAGCTTGAGATTGGGATAATCATTCACTTCCTACATCTGCTCAGTGTTTGGGAATATTTCTGCTGTACCTGCTGTGTTTATAAGGGAAGATTGCACTGTAGATAATTCCAATGTATATGTTTGTAAGGGAAGCTTGCTCCACATGTGCCTTTACTGAACCTACTTTGTTTGTGAGGGAAGCTTGCTTAGTGGGTGCCTATACCGAACCTGCTTTGTTTGTGAGGGAAGCTTGCTCCGCGAGTGCCTATACAGAACCTGCTTTGTTTGCGAGGGAAGCCTGCTCCGTGGGTCCCTATGCCGAACCTGCTTTGTTTGTGAGGGAAGCTTGCTCTGTGGGTGCCTATGCTGAACCTGCTTTATTTGTGAGTGAAGCTTGCTCCACAGGTGCCTATACCGAACCTGCTTTGTTTGTGAGTGAAGCTTGCTCCACAGGTGCCTATACCGAACCTGCTTTGTTTGTGAGTGAAATGAAAGGAAGGGGTCCCGAGACCAGAAGGAAAATTACAAATTCATAGCATTTGTATTCATAAATTCAAAAACAACGTTTTTGGATGCAAAAAAGATTTTACTTCAAGATTGCATACATCCTATTCAATGGATACATTATTCTTTATACATTTTCTTTATATACAGTATGTGTGCCCACATTCACAACGGGAAGGGGGTGACGTGAGGGAAAGTGTAAAGGGTAGGATATGTGTGAACTGATTCATTCAGTGACACGTCTTATTCAATCTACTAAGACAATATACATGTGGTCCCTTAACAACAGGGCCACATCTGTAGGCTCCGTGGGAGTCCAAAAACTATAAATGTCAAAAAAGCCTAACTCCGCAATAGCCGTGAGTGTCTGAATGGGGACCGGAGCTGGTCTTTGGTGACGTAGTGGTCTACGTTTCGACCCACAATCAGTAGGAGTCTTTTCCTTACGGAAGGGTCTTCATCAGGACAGACAATGTTGTGGGTGGGCAAACTCCTGGGGAACAATTAAAAGAACGAATTAGAGATACACCATTCCTGTATTAAAATTCATAGGATGGTGGTACATGATAATCAGTGAAAAGAAGGGAACCGTGCTCTCATTTATACGTATGAATCTCATACGTAGGAGTAAATACAATGCCTAACGCTCACCTTTCGCAAGGGGCGATAAGAGTAGACTCAAACGTTGAGTAGTCTTAGTCCGAGCCGCTGGGGGTAAATTCTAAAAATTAGAGGAAAGACTAGTATTGGAAGAGAATCAGCAAGTACATTCCTAGTCTATACAAAAGGTCTAAATCGTGAAAACCCTATTGGTAGTCAGCAAGCCATCTGTGCTGAGGAGTATATTATCACAAAAATGGGGGGGGGGGAAATCATTGGACATCTAAGTGATTATTACCTGTCCGCCTGCATGTGGTGGTGTCCAGGACGGAGACCGTAGTGTTCCTCAATGGTAGCTCCAAGCTATAAATCTAAACAATAGAGAAATGAAATACCTATTTACAGACTGAGTGCCGCACGTAAAACCAAATTGGAAGCCTCCCAATGAGGTGAAGTACATCAATGTTGGCTTACCACTATCGACAAAATATTAGAGGTTAAATTAAATGGACCCTTTGAGGCATGGCGCAGAAAATACTTTCAGGCGTAATTATTCCATTTCGGGCACCTACGTTTGTCAGTGGTAACCTAAATACAAAGAAATGGGTTGATAAGGAAACTAGTATTGGTATGAGGTCTCATAGGATACCTATATATATACACAGAACATTGTCATTACCAGCAGAGGTAGCCGAGGATTATCCATACATCACTTGATTTTGTAAGTCTCACCACTCCTTAGAAACGACATATAGGTAAATTCTCCTATTTAAGAAGGCGGCACGTAATTGGCCTGAAAAGAGAAAGATTGTTGCCATAACGTAAAAGTCACTAAACACTCCACAGGTGGTTTCAAAGTCGTAAAAATTAGAAAATAAGTTAAAAAATAGGTACCATTACCACAATGGAGGAATCCTGCTAGAAGTCCTTACTACTTCTGCCAGGACGCTGACATCTCGCCTAAAAGGGGGTTAAATGTAAAGTAGTCTGGGTACTGTGGCCCGGATGCAATTAATAAACCTCAACACAATCAACTAAATCTCAACTCTCCTACCTCTACCGCCGAGCAGTTCTCCAGATACCTTCTACTTGGTCCTATAGTCAGGTAAAGAAACAAAGTTTCAGAGGGGTGAGCGCGATCAGATCGCGTCGATGCCCAGATCCCGAAAGGGGTCGCTGTGCATATTTACCTCGGGGTCTAGTATATATAGATGAAATCAACACTCGTCCTAGTCGGGGTCTCTCCTTAACGCTGCCGTGCCGCGTGTGTCGTGCCGGTAAAAACCTCCGCGTTTTGTATTTCCTGGTCGCCCAAGGACTAGGGGGCGGAGTTACGTGTTTCAAATAAAGGCAGAAAACAGACTAAATTTCCCGCATTAGTGTTAGGTGAGAATGTATATAAAACTCACAACATCACTACATTTCAACACTAGGTATTATCAATATTTCAAACTTGAAGGCGCTTCAATAATATCAATAAAATATTTAGTTGTGTTTGGGATGCACCGGTCATAAATTGTAGTGTAGATTCCTGCACTCCATGTTGTATTATGCAAGGACGGAAAACAGACTAAACTTTCCACATTGTTGTCTGGTGAAATTTTGCCCCGCCACATCCATAACTTTCAATGCTTAGTAATATAGGTATTTTAAGACTTAAAGGTGTATCGTATTTTACACCTGCATACCATATACAGTGGAGTTTGGGATGCACCAGTCACACAGGGTAGTGTAGACCCCTGCACTCCATGTTGTATCCGATAACGGCGGAAAAGAGACCAAACTTCCCATTTTGTTGTTAGGAGAAAAATATATCGAACTTTCTGCATCATTACATTTCAATACTCAGTATTATAGGTATTTTGCACATGAAGGAACATCGTATTTTGCACCTGACTACCATATACTGGGGATGCACCAATCGCAAAGGGTAGTGTAAATCCCTCCACTCCATGTTGTATGTTTTAGAAGGACAATCAGTGCCGCCTCTGAGTGCACTAGTCTTCATAGAACATTAAAAAGACGCTTATTTACATCATTAAATACACAAGTGTTAAATACAATCCATTTCCAGAATAAAAAGGATTGTCTCAACCTGGTATTCATATCATATTGCACATGAGAATTACAATTATTACGCATACCGGAGTGCACAGATCACATAGGATAGTGTAGACTCCAACATTCCATGTAAAACAGTTAGAACGCATATTCACAGTTGTATGAGAACAGATAGAGAGTAGGTTCTTACCCTAAAGGATGGCCAATTGGGCAAAACTACTTTCTGATTCATTCAGGCCCTCTACTACGGAGTTGAAGGTATAAATCCATTTGAGCTCTCTGATATTCAGGATATTAGATAGATCCCCTCCCCTGGGGCCTAATGTGACGTGTTCCAAAACTATCCATTTGAGTGAATCTGGCAAGTGATTATGTGTAGTGCAGTGTTCAACCAGGGGTGCCCCGGGTACTTTGCATCTAATTCTGCTGCAGTGTGAGAGGAACCTTGCCTTCACCCGTTGCTGAGTCTGACCGATATAAATGAGGTCACATGGACAGATAATTCCATAAATCACATTTTTGGTGTTGCAATTCGTATGTTGGTTAAGTATATGTCGATGATCTTTAAAGACAAATTCCTTGGATTGAATGGTAGACGGGCACGCTTTGCACTTCCCACATCTGTAATGTCCCACTACCCGAGTTTGGTTCCAACATGAGGTTATAGTGGGTTCAGGTGGACATTCTAGGAAAGATGAAACTACATGATCTTTAACATTTCGTGCCTTCCTGAAGGCATGCATCGGCACGTTCATTATATCTAGATCCTTTGCTACTAGATTCCAGTGTTTGTTTATAACCTTTTTGATGGAATGACTCTTGGTTGAAAAAGTAGTGACACAAATCATACGCTCTTCTGATGGACAGTTGCGTACTGTTGGTTCTAGAAGTATTTCACGGTGACAGAACCATGCTCTTTTTCTCGAGCGTTTGATGAGTCGCTTGGGGTAGCCTCTCTCTATTAAGCGTGACATCAGGATCTCGGATTGTTGCATGTAATCTTCCTTTTTGCTGCAGTTCCTACGGACACGAAGGAACTGGCCATAGGGTAAATTATCCCGGAGACTCCTGGGGTGGTGACTAGAATATTGTAGTATTGTTTGTGAGTGAAGCTTGCTCCACAGGTGCCTATAACGAACCTGCTTTGTTTGTGAGGGAAGCTTGCTCCGCGAGTGCCTATACCGAACCTGCTTTGTTTGTGAGGGAAGCTTGCTCCGTGGGTGCCTATGCCGAACCTGCTTTGGTTGTGAGGGACGCTTGCTCCGCAGGTGCCTCTGCTGAACCTGCTTTGTTTGTGAGGGAAGCTTGTTCTGCGGGTGCCTATGCTGAACCTGCTTTGTTTGTGAGGGATGCTTGCTCCGCAGGTGCGCTTACTGAACCTGCTTTGTTTGTGAGGGAAACTTGCTCCGTGGGTGCCTATACAGAACCTGCTTTGTGTGTGAGGGAAGCTTGCTCTGTGAGTGCCTATACCGAACCTGCTTTGTTTGTGAGAGAAGCTTTCTCCGCAGGTGCCTATGCCGAACCTGCTTTGGTTGTGAGGGACGCTTGCTCCGCAGGTGCCTATGCTGAACCTGCTTTGTTTGTGAGGGAAGCTTGCTCTGCGGGTGCCTATGCTGAACCTGCTTTGTTTGTGAGGGATGCTTGCTCCACAGGTCCCTATAACGAACCTGCTTTGTTTGTGAGGGAAGCTTACTTTGCGGGTGCCTATGCTGAACGTGCTTTGTTTGTGAGGGAAGCTTGCTCTGCGGTGCTTATACTGAACTTGATTTTTTTTAAACAGATTTTATTGAGTTTGACAGTCTGAGAACATACACCTCATACATGTGGTCATATAATGTATGGCAATCTTATAAAGTCCAAATGACTATTGTGGACACAGTAGAACATTGCTTCGCCTTGCAGCGGTTCAGTTACCCCTTCTGCACTTTCAGCGTGCAGTGCACAGCCTTTCCTGAGTCAAGTGCCATAACTTAGTTGACTAAGGGCATGCCCCGCAGGACTCAATCTGATTACTACTTACTCATACAAGGAATAATCGTCTTCCACTCAACAGATCAGGCAACTGGAAAATCAACCCCCAACTCGGGCCCTCCCTCCCATACCCCCCCTTCCCCACCCTCCCTCCTCCCATCAGACATGCTGCTTCCCTAACAACATGCCTGCCGCTCATAGTGTATTCCGCACACTCCAAGTAAATCCTGTGTCAGTGGCCCACATACCACCCGGGAGAATGCGCCCATTCAAGTGATCCCTCCACCCACCTACTTGGTCATCCCACTATCTGCAGCGAAGGTCCCACGTAGCCAAAGGGGCGCGTAAGACCAGAAGGATCAGTCCTCTTCGTCAGTCGAGTCCTTAAGCAGATCTGTCAGTGCTACCCAGGCTCTTGCTGTTTCCCATAATTTGTCATTGTCAGTTCTTCGTGCTAGTTGTAGCCGGAGGGTACCCTCGCAGTCTGTCCACTTGAGAAATTCTCTGAGCCAGCGCCCCGCATTGGGGCCTGTCACCGCTTTCCAATGGCTAGTAATTTCGCGCTTGGCTAGAACCAGTCCCAAATCCAAGAACCTGCTGGTGATTTTGTTGCGGGCAGTGTGGGGGAACCAGTGCAGCAGGCACACAGCTGGAGTATTTTGCAGGTCCCTCTCCGATACCTCTGTCAATTTGCCCATTATCCCTCCCCAGTACCCCTGGAGCAGAGGGCAATCCCAGAACATATGCATAAACCCTGCATCTTCCAGGTAAACAGACATAATATCGAATCCAAAATATCGTTTGGACAAAATATCGAGTAAAAAATATAGACTAGCCAAAATATCGACCAGACATAATATAGACTACAAAAATATCGAGTAATATCGATATTAATAGCCAAAATATCGAAACAAAAATTTAGACTAGACATAATATCGACTAGATAGAATATAGTAAAAATAAAATCGAATATAAGGTAGTTATTAATAATTTTTAATAATTGTGTAATATAAATCTGTAGCGGGTTGTGGGTTTATAGGGGAATAGGGTGGGAAGTAATTTAATTATAATTAATTAATTATGTAAATTATTATTAATTGTTAATTAATTATTAATTGGTAAATAATTAAAATATAATTGGATAATTGGTAAAAAATAATAAATAATTAATAATGAATTTTTAGTCAATTATTTTCTGTAGCGGGTTGTGGGTTTATAGGGGAATAGGGTGGGAAGTAATTTTATTATAATTAATTAATTATGTAAATTAATAATAATTGTTAATTCATTATTAATAGGTAATTAATTAAAATATAATTGGTAATTAATTATAAATATTTAATTGATGAATAATTAATATTTAGTACATTATTTTCTGTAGCGGGTTGTGGGTTTATTGGGGGATAGGGTGGGAAGTAATTTAATAATAATTAATTAATCATGTTACTTAATAATAATTGTAAAATTATTATTAATGGGTAATTAATTAAAATATAATTGGTATTTAATTAGAAATATTTAATTGATAAATAATTAATATTTAGTCATTTATTTTCTGTAGTGGGTTGTGAGTTTATAGGGGGATAGGGTGGGAAGTTATGTAATAATAATTAATTAATTATGTAAATTAATTAAAATTGTTAATTGCTAATTAATTAATAGTCTTTTTAACCCCTACGCTATCCAGCGCTTTCCCTACTGTTGCACCCACTGGAGTGGGAATAGTAATTTTAACCCCTACGCTATCCAACGCTTTCCCTACTGTTGCACCCACTGGAGTGGGAATAGTAATTTTAACCCCTACGCTATCCAACGCTTTCCCTACTGTTGCACCCACTGGAGTGGGAATAGTAATTTTAACCCCTACGCTATCCAACGCTTTCCCTACTGTTGCACCCACTGGAGTGGGAATAGTAATTTTTACCCCTACGCTATCCAACGCTTTCCCTACTGTTGCACCCACTGGAGTGGGAATAGTAATTTTAACCCCTACGCTTTCCCTACTGTTGCACCCACTGGAGTGGGAATAGTAATGTTTACCCCTACGCTATCCAACGCTTTCCCTACTGTTGCACCCACTGGAGTGGGAATAGTAATTTTAACCCTTACGCTATGCAATGATTTCCCTACTGTTGCACCCACTGGAGTGGGAATAGTAATTTTTACCCCTACGCTATCCAGCGTTTTTCTACTGTTGAATTCATTATAGTTGTTACAATAAATTTTAACCAATTTGCTATGCTACGGTAAAAATATTATATATGTTTAGTTAATAATATGTATTTATATATATATTTATATTAATTTTTTTAATTTACATGAATTATTTATTAATATTACATTTATTTAATCATTTTAACTAAGTTTATATTAAATATATTTATTTTTATATTAGTTTTAACTTAATTTAAAGACATATAAAAAAACGATATTTTGACAGTCTATATTATTTACAGTCGATATTTTAGAGTCGATATTTTTGTACTTACCTGTATAAAGATAGAAAGTCGATATTTTGTTCCTCGATATTTTCTCATCGATATTTTTGCAAGTCGATATTAATGGGCTCGATATTATTTCAGTGATCCCATCTTCCAGTCTGCATCGTGGACAGGCAGCGCGAGAGCCGAAGAACTCATTAAGATTGGAAGGAGTGAGGTACGCCCGATGGAACACATAGAATTGGATGAGTTGGAATCTTGCTTTTCGGTAACACTTCCATGCCCTTTCCATCAGCATTTCCCAAGGTTTAGGCTCGATGGGCGTTCCTAGGTCCACCTCCCACTTAGCGCGCAATCCCTCCAGTGGAGTCCTCAAGCCCTGTGTCAGTCTTCGATACAGGCACGTGACCGCCTTAACCCTACCCGCAGAGGTGACCACGTATTGGCAAGGAAGGAAGACCCGTGGTTCCTCTAGTCCTCGCTTCTAATGGCTGCGCACAGCAGCCGTCACGGCCGCATGTAGGAGAAAGTCCTGAGCAGGCAGGTCATGTCTGTCCACTAGATCTTGAAACAGTAGGAGTGCACCATCTTCGTATAGATCCCCAAGGGTGGCGACCCAAATTCCTCCCATTCATTGAGCCTCTGCCAATTCCCCCCATGAGGAAGTTCCATGCAGAACCATATCGGAATCTCGGGTGAGTACGCCGGACTCCCCTTATGGCGTTGTAGGGCCCTATTCCAACAGAGCCTCAGGACCCAGAACTCCCTGGGGACCGCCCTCTCCCACACCGGAATGCGCAGGAGAATCCGCGCCAGGTGGCACAACTCTACATCCCGGCCTCTCTGAGCTATCTCCAAGCCTAATTTCCCTGCCAATCTTTGGGTAAACCATCATTGCAATTGAGCCGCATAGTAGTAAGCCTCGGAATCAGGCGCTGCAAAGCCCCCCTCCTGTCTTGGGCGCATCATGGTAGGCAGTGCCACTTTTCGCCTCCCTGAACCCCACAGGAAGCTCGAGACGATGGAGTTGAGTTGGGCGAAGTACCTCCCCAGTATCCAAAGTGGCAAAGTCACAAAATAATAAAGCAACCGGGGGAGGGTTATCATTTTTATTAGTGCCATTCGTCCCGCGACCGACAAAGGTAGAGACCCCAGAAGTCCAGGTTATTCTTGGTATTTCGCAGGGCCAGGCCTATGTTACCCTCAAATAAATCCGCTGTGTCATGGTAAATCCTCACCCCCAAGTATGGTAAGCAGCTGCCTTCCCACCTCACTTCAAGCCCCTCAGGGGGATAACCACGGTCACCACCCATCGGGAACAGACAGGTCTTGGCCCAGTTAACCATGAGTCCCACGACTCGTCCCAATCTCTCTAGCAATTCCCGGGCTCCACGGAGCGTGTCAGTGTTATCGGCAAGGAACATCAGTAGATCGTCGGCATATAGGGCAATATAGTGTATTCAACCCAGCATCTCTAGGCCTCTGTAGTGTTCCCCCATCCGTGCACGCACCGCTAGGGGCTCCATTGCCAGGGCAAACAGGAGGGGAGACAGTGGGCAGCTCTGCCTCGGCCCCTTGCCCACAGCACATGCTGCCGAGATCACCCCCGTCTGGACCCTGGCCGTCGAACTGGAGTATAGGATCTGCGTCCATGCCACAAACCCCTTGCCCAGGCCGAAGGCCCTCAAAACCCAAACAGGTATGGCCACTCTAGGCTAGCAAAAGTCTTTTCGATGTCTATGGATAGCACACATGCCTCCTCACCTCCGGCCGCCGATGCATGCAGTAGCTGACACAGCCTCCTAATATTCACCGCCGTGTTCCGGGTGGGGATGAAACCAGATTGGTCTTCGTGTACCAGAGTCGTCATGTGCACCATCAGGCGATGTGCCAATATGCCACTCAGGACCTTATAATCAATGTTTAACATTTCGAGGGGGCATACGCTGTTCGGTCCCACTCCGGTTTCCCCGGTTTAAGGAGCAGGACAATCACCGCCTCCCTTGTCGAGGTGGCCACATAGCCAACCTGTTTTGATCGATTATAGAGAAACACCAGCTGCGGGGCCTGCACGTCGATATAAGTGACGTAAAACTCCGACGGCAGCCCGTCAGTGCCTGGGGTTTTGTTCTTAGCCATGCGTTTGAGGGCTCCCCAGACCTCGCCCACTTCCACCGGTCGACCCAAGCTTTCTGCCTCCTCCGCTTCAATCTGAGGCAATTCTATATCTAGGAAATCCCCTTCTTCCAGTTCCCTGGGGTCTAGCGAGCTATAATAAAGCATTGAGTGGTAATCTTGGAATTGTGTGTTAATTGCCTGCAGCCCAAAGTGGGACATCGCTAACCAGACCAGGAGCGCCCCTGACTTATCGCGCTCCGCATGCGCTCGCACCATATAGGCCATAAAATCAAAGCACCTCAGTCTCTCCAATTGTGTGACCAGCTCCTCCTTCGCCCTCAGTAGCCCCTTTTGTATGTCCTCCCACCCCAGTCTCTCTCGTTCCCTCTCTCCGCCCCCTGTACCTCACTCAATAGAGTTCTGCGAATACCGACCGCCTCACCAATACACCGTCCGCAAATCACCGCTTTGAACGCATCCCACTCATTATGCAGACTGGAAGAGGTGCCCACTTTGTGCCGGAAGTAGTCCTCTATGGCTGTACCTATGGTGGTTCGGAAGACCTGATCTTCCAAGGCCTCTGGCCGGAGACGCCAATTAGGAATCGCCGTTATAACCCGAACCCAGTTCAGGGCCACCAGTAGGGGGTTGTGATCAGAGGTCGTCCTGGCTAGATATTCACTCATCGTAACCAGCATATAAATGTCAGGGGAGCACAAAACCGCATCCAGCCTGACATGTAGCTCATGAACTGCGGAAAAGTAAGAGTAGTCACGTTCTCTGGGATGATGGGCCCTCCAGGAATCTGTAAGCCCCCAACTCCGCTACCAGTTCCGCCAGTCTTCTGCTATTCTATGGGTAGGGGCGTCAGGGAGTGGTAGATGGGAACGGTCCAGGTCTACGTCTGTTACACAATTAAAGTCCCCCCCTATTAACACAGGGCCTGCTAGTACCCCCACCAGTTTCTGCGAGAGTTGTGCGAGAAAGGTGGGTTGATCGACATTGGGGGCGTATATGCTTCCCAGCGTACTGTCCCATCCATCCAGTCGTCCTGTGACCACAGAAAATCTGCCCTCTGGGTCAATCACCTGCCTCACACATTGAAACGGTACGCCTGCTCTTACCCAAACCAGTGTTCCCCTGGCATAAGCTGAGTAAGTGGTGTGAAAGACCTGCCCTCTCCAGCGGCATTGTAGTGCCATCCCCTCTGCTTTCGTCAAGTGAGTTTCCTGAAGGAGTGCGATCTGCACTCCCCTCTGTACTAAGTATGCGTGTATTTTGTGTCGCCGACACATGGTATGCATCCCCCGGACATTCCAAGTCATAACTTTAAGGCCTATGGAGGTGCCCATGGATCTGCTGTCCGCACATACTTACCTACCCCCCTAGCGGCATGTCTGACCCTTCCCCATCCCCCAACACATAAACTGCCCCCAACTCCCACTCCCCAGGACAGGCACACAAGAACAGGTTCCCATCCAAACCAAACTGCTCAGAGGCATAACTGCAACTAGGAGGGAACTTGTGGCTTGCTCGCAATGCCCCCAGAGCCCCCCCCCCCACGGGTACCCCCCTGGAAAGAAACCTGTACAGCCAGCTAAAACCCCGGAATTCCTAAGGTCATCATCAGTCACGCTGCCCCACCTCTGAGCGCCCCCAAAGATCAGGTAGCGCAACAGCCCCTGCATCATACATCCCACATATCCTCTGCAGTCCCATCACCCAAGCATTCCGTCAGCTGTCTGTGGGCTGACATTTGGCATCTCCATATCTGAGATACCCTGGAAGCTGCCAGAGCCCGGACTCCCTGTTGCACTCTTCGCTGTGTCAGTAACAACACTCAATGGGCTGGCCGCTCCCTGACTAATGGCCGCCACAGCCCGGACCGCCTTGTCCCGCTCATGTCTCTGAGCCACCGGGGAAGTGGGGCTCCCCCTTGGCGAAGCAGTCGCCTGCCGTTATCGAGGCGAGGACGCCTGTGGGGTGCTAACTGCTGCACCACCCTGACTCTCCAACCAGTCCCATGCTGCCTGCGGGTAAGTAAAAAGTGGGTCTCCACGTCCGCCGTCACCCGCAGATGTGCTGGAAAGAGCATGGCATAGGGGATATTGAGCTGACGCAGCTTCTTCTTGACGGCAAAAAAGGAGGACCGTTGACGTTGAACCTCCCTGGTGTAATCCGGAAATATCAACACCCGACTGTTGCATATTTGCAGGTTCTGTTGTTCCTGAGCCCTTTGTAAGATGAAGTCTCGGTCTTGATAATGCAATAGTCGCGCCACCATTGGTCGGGGCGGAGCACCAGGTTTGGGTGGACGGGCTGGGACCTTATGCGCTCGCTCCAGGGCATAGAATGGGAAAAGGCCCTCTGGCGCAACCTCTGTCCGCAACCAGTTCTCCAAAAATCATCGCATCAGGGCCCTCCTCGCGCTCTGGAACCCCCACTATACGGAGGTTGTTGCACCGCGAGCGGCCTTCACTGTCCTCCGCTCGAACTTCAAGGACCTTGACTCTGTGTGTCACTTCATTTAAGGAGTGTCGTAGGGCGGTCACCTCATCAGGAATGCCCTTCATGTTGGTCTCCTGCGTCGCCACTCTCTCCTTGAGCTTCCTATGGTCATCTTTCAATAGGGTGAGGTCGGTTCCGATGGCGTCCATCCTTTTCTCAAGCGCTTCGCGCAAAGCCATAATAGCCTGCATTATTTCGCCCAGGGTAGGGTCCCCAGGCCGACTTGGCCTACGTCTCTCAGGATCCCCATCTTCGTCCTCCATGTGTCCTTCCGACTCATCCAGGCACAGCACCTCAAAGCCCTTTTTTCTGGACACACAACCCATTGTTGTGGGCAGATGCTGTCAATGGTAGCAGTTCCGGAGGGAGCCTGCGGCCGCACCCCGCAGCAGCAAGGCACCACCGCTGTCAAGCACCTGCTCTGCAAATCCCAGCCCTAAGCGCCCTTCTGGACCTATTCAGGACCAATGTTGTGCGGAGACACTCCCCAGTAGAGCCTCCCAGCGCCAAGCTGCCCGGCCTGAAGCAGGCAGTACAAAGGTGGTGCCATCCAGTATCCACCTATCGAGAGGGCCCCCCCCCCCATTCACAACTCAACAACACCTGTCCCAAGTCCGCCACCAGCGCTGGGGTCCCTTGATACCTCACGGTAGGCCGATGTTCCCCCAGGACGCGGGGTAGTATGGGTACACTGTCTAGGACTGTCTGCCTCTTCCAGCCAGGTGGGTCATCTCTGACCATCCGCCGGGGGCCCCGTGGAGAAACACCTTCAGGTCTGTGGCCCTCGTCACCACCTATCCCAGCCAAGGGCCCGGGGCACGACCCAGATCGTCACTCCAGGGGAGCCCTCTGCCAAGACCCGAGTCGGGCCGCAGGGCAGCAGCAGTAGCGTAGGGAAGGCCACCAAGTGGGCCGCGTTCACCGACTCGATAATTCACCTCGGGGCACTCCGGGTCTTGGCACAGCGAGCGGCGTTCCCTGGGTCGATGTCAGGGCTTCCACAACCTTCAAAGAGCAACTTGTAGGGCCCGCAGCAAGGAGAGTTTGCACTGATTCTCAAATGGCGCCAGTCCTGTCCCGGGCGCCGCCATCTTTGAGCCAGGCAATTGGGGCAAAGCAGATGTGAAAGTATAGCCCCCGCCATTCCAGGGGAACTATGCCTTCTGTCAAGTAAGCATTCAAAATATGTGTGAGTACTTCCGAAACTGGTAGAGCAAGCTTACCCAGTACCAAGGGTGGTGGGCAAGGGTCTAGAGGAGAGCCTGATCTGGTATCAGTCAGCAGAAAACTAAATGTTGCCACACTTAGTGGGTAAAGATGCTCAAGGCTCTAATCATACTGGGAGGAGATACAGAATAACTGACAGCAGGCATGCATGAGAAAGTGTTCTGAAGGGCTAATACTATTTTTAGGAAGAAATCCACAATTTCGTTAAATTGGTTTTATGAGAGAGGTGTAGAAGGGACAGTGTATGATGGATTAGGCACATTCTTCACCTCCTTGAAGAGAGTTTTGGGGCAAATGTTGGCCTGGGTGATTTTATCTGAATGGAAATTTTTGATCTAGCATTCCTGCATTTATTTTAGTTTGTTCTCATTACTATATGTTTTTCACCAATCTTTTTCCAAATCTTTATATAGTTTACATTGATCAATACTTATTTGATGCTGGTGATCTTGTGGCTGTGCCTCGTCTCCACTATGAACATTAATCACTTCAACCTCCACTTCATCGCTTGGCACTACTTCATATACCCTACCCTAAATTGTCCTTTTCACCTAATTTTTTGTTCTTACTTAGGTTTTGTTTGTTCCGTTGCTATGTTTTCTCTCGGAGTGTGCAAGGCTAGCATTGCTTTGGATAGGGTACTGTTGTCTCCATCATTTCCTGAAATTAATGTACAGCAGGAGAAGCCAATCTTGTTAATGTTAATGTTAATGTTAATATGTATTTATTAAGCGCTCGTACGCCCAAGGGCTTCATGGCGCTATAGGAGAGAACAAAATACAACAGTTAAAAGTGGTAAAATGCAACTCAGCAATAAGCCTGTGAGAATAGCCAGGTTTTAAGGGAGTGTCTGAAGCTAAGAAGATTACCGCTCAATTTCAATTGTAGAGGAAGGGAATTCCAGAAGGTGGCTGCAAGATGGTCAAAGCAGCAACCTCCTAGACGCTTCCTTTTATAAGAAGGAACACTCAGTAGAGATTTTTGAGCGGAACGAAGATTTCGGGAAGGATTGTATCTGAGGAACAGATCTTTTATGAACTTTGGGCCAGAATCTTGTAAAGATTTAAATAGGATACACCCTGTTTTGAATGCAACTCGCTGCGCAACAGGCAGCCAATGTAAATGTTTCAACCCAGGTTTAATAGACTGCCTTTTTGGAAGGCTCAGAATTAGTCTGGCAGCCTGATTTTGGACTAGCTGAAGACGTTTTAACTCTCCAATTTGGAGCCCCAAATAGAGACTATTGGAGAAATCTAGTCGAGACAAAACCAAGGCAATTATGACCTGGATGAGGGCAGTCTGTGAGAAAAAGCAAGCAATTTTTCTTATTTTCTTTAATTCAAAGAAGCTAGAGGACACTACCGCGCCTACATGTCTTTTCAAAGAGAGATCCTCACTAATTAGTACTCCCAGACTTTTAACTGAAGACGAACTAGAAGGTGGAGCCCCCATGCCAGATGGCCAAAAGCATGGGCTCCAACTTAATACGCTCTGCCCAGGCAAGACCAATTCAGTCTTGCCTGGGTTGAGTTTCAGATGGTTGCAACTCGTCCAACCCTGGATATGTGACATGGTGTTTTGGAATTCCTCCACCGAGTCCTTGGTGTTCAGAGGGAAGATGAGTTGCAGATCGTCTGCATAATTAAAGATGGTAACTTTCGCATTTCTTAGGGAGTACAGTAGCGGGCGTAGGTACAAATTAAAAAGTAAAGGTGACAAAGATGAGCCCTACATGTGGTGGAAATAGTGGGAGCTGTAAAAGGGCCCAGTCTTACAGATTGAGTGCGGCCAGTAATAAATGAACGGATCCAACTCAACGCAGGTCCCCTAAGACCAGCTTGTTCGACACGGTTGACCAAGATGGTATAATCAACCGTGTCGAACGCTGCCGAAAGGTCCAATAAAACCAGGGCCTGGTGAATCCCGTTGTCCGCATTCCGCCTCAGGGTGTTTTGTACCGCCAGGATGACTGCTTCAGTTGAATGACACGAGCGGAAGCCGGCTTGATTAGGTTCAAGATATTCTGTTTCTTCTATGAATTTAGACATATTTGCGCAAACGTGAGCCTCCAATCGCTTAGCACAATATGGCAGCAGTGATATAAGCCTGTAATTTAGCGGGTCAAGCGGGTTTGCTCCGACTTTCTTAATCAAGGGGATGAGTAAGGCCTTTTTAAGGTTATTGGGTACTTTACCCTGTAGAAGTGATCCGTTCAACAGAGAAAGCATACCCTCAGGAATAGCTGTTCCCACCTCTCTCAAGATGTACGGGGGGCAGATATCGTCAGGTGAGCCCGATTTGACCCTGGCAAACAACTTGGACAGGGTATCACCATCAATAAGGGGAAAGGATTCCAACGTCAAAGAGTTATGATACGCATCATCCAGGAGAGGGGGGGGCAGAGTAGTAGAAAAGCTTTGTTTTATGGTACAGATTTTATTGAGAAAAAAAGAGTTCAGTGAATTGCATAGGTCCTGAGTAGGAGTGACCGATGGAGTAATTCTGTCACTACCACTAAGACCGTCTACAATATTGAACAATTCTTTAGATTTATTGTGAGAGTTCAGAATTTTCTCCGAGAAATAGTCAGTTTTATGTTTTAGGACAAGTTTCTGGTAGTCCTTACGGGCCTTGCGGTAGTTGGCTTTGTCTTGTACCAAATTGCCACTTCGCCATTTCCGCTCTTTTTGACGGACTTCAAGTTTTTGAGACTTCAAGTGAGGTGTAAACCACTTATGAGCGTCATTAGGGCGGGAGCGGGGAATGTTTGAACAAGGGGCATGAGCGTCAGCTGCCTGTCGTAGCCAGTTGGAATAGGCTTCTTCAATGCCATCAATGTCCTGAGCCATGGGGGGAAGAGACGATGTCAAAGTGTCCAGAAAAGCTGAGATGTCAGTGTTCTTCCATATTCTAACTTTCCCACCTATCTGGAAAGGCTGCTTTCTACTCTTCGCAATGGCGAGTGTAAAGTGTATCAGAAAGTGGTCCGTCCAAATACAAGGAGTAATGGAACAAATAGCCAGGGGGATAATCTGAGACCATATTTGATCAAGGCTATGCCCTTTTTCATGGGTTGGCGAGTGAATCTGTTGAGTTAAGTTCAGATCTAATAATGCCTCTTTCAGCGCAGCTGCCTGGGTGTCCAACGCAGTGGAATCTAGCCAAAGGTTAAAATCGCCCAGCAACACAATTTTTTTATAGTTAATAGTGAGGGGAGCTAGTTGTTCTGCCAGTGATACAGCAAATGTAGGCATGGTTTGAGGGGGGCGGTAGATGAGGATCATTAATAGTGATCCACTATCAGTGTCCATTTTAAAAACAATGTTCTCTGACCCAGTGAGTTCAAGAGATGGTAGTAATGAGAACTTGTAGATGTTGCGGATAATGGCTGCTACTCCTCCGCCCCTTTTATCAGCAGGTCTATTGACATTTAAAATGTAATAATCAGAAGGAACGGCCGCCAGAATATATGGTAATAAATCTGCGTTTAGCCAAGTCTCCGTTAGGAGCAAGATGTCAGGTTGCTCAGCTTGCAGCAGAAAAAATATGTCCATATGGTGTTTGGCCATTGACCTAGTGTTCAAATAGTAACATTTAAGCGTAGTCTCTAGTTCTGGTAAGGGTTGAGGGGAAATGCGGGGGTAGGGATGCATAACTTTGCCGGCTATATAATTAGGCTTAAGGATGCCATAAGTGGCAGCGCGCTTTAGTACATACAATCTTGGCACATACTCCTCTTCACTGGGCATTAGTGAGTCCAGTACAACTCGATGCTGCATCACCATTGTTCTCATTGCCCTTAATTCTTCTCTGATATCATTAAAACAATCATCTGTGCCGTTAAATAACAACATTTTTTCATATATCATCTGTTGCAGCCATCTGCCATTGGCAACTGCTTGGAACAATAGAAGCATCTATGGCACACCGTTCACGTCCTGGGCAAATTGTTGACGAACGCTACTCTTCCACCTGTGTGTTAGGGCATGCTTTCTCTCTTGTGCATGTGCATAAATGTCTTTCACTGCATCATTTTTATGCAATGGTACCACCAGTATTTGAGACATTAGCATAACAAGGGAACAAACATCTAGCCAACTTTTGGGCAAGTGATAATGTGCATGCCCAGTATGTATCCATCCATGCTGCTTTTCCTTTCTATAATCTTTGGAGGTCTAATATTCTCTTACAGTTGTTGTTCCTCCTTACAGGCTCTGTCCCATTCCCTCGAAACATATATTGTAATTCAGGGGTTGTAACATATGCATTGGTGCTGGTAATGGGTCAAAATGCATCATACCAATGACTTCTTGGTCCCACAGAGAGTTACACATATTGTTTGTTGCATTGTATCTATCTGTGCCATTGGATGATACTTTCTTTCGTACTCTGGAGGGACATATTGCAACAGTGTTATAAACCCAGCACCCCCTACTGTGGTTGGCTCCCTAAAAGTTAATCATAGGTTATTCTTCACACCACTGTGCCCTGCTATTTACATCAATGTTGCTGCCATTGGTGCATTGTCTTTGTGCTATTCATCCTAACACAGTTGTGGTGTTATTTGTTTCTCTACAAAAATTGGACTTAGAATACTGTATCTGGCCTTCAAAGTGGCAGGACATTAATGCTAAAAGTCACATTGGATCTGTTCTTTCTTTCAACTCTCAATATTTCAGTGGTATCTATGGCACGTGGTATTAGTGAGCAAATACAACATGACATGCTTGAGTGTCCTCTAACAGTGGTGTGTAAACTACTATACCAAACATTCCCCATCCATATGTATGTCAAGAGAGTGCTGTAGAGTCTTACTTTTGACTGGATGATCCGGCAGATACATTCCTTTCGTCCCTAGGTGCTTGTGGTGTTACAGTTGCATTGTTACATAGCAGATCCTTATCTCGGAAGGAGAGGATGGGGAGGATGCATGCATCTTCAGTGCTTGCATCCTTGGGCATATGTGCTTCTAGGTGCTTGCCTGTCACCAGTAGAGAGTAGCCACCAGCTTACAGGTGCTTGAAATGCTATTTTTAGTTTCTCAGTAAAGTAACACGCAAAGCATGCAGGCGCATCCCATGACTCGTCAGTCAAATGACTCCAGGAAGAGCCTCATATTCACAAGGAAAGAATCAGCTATCCAGGTGCATTCTGGTTATTGCAGTTCATGATAAACTTAATGACTCACATTTCAACGTGTTCGCCATCTATAGTGCTTAAATCCTTGGACACGTGCTTCTAGAGTTCTTGCCTGTCATCAACAAAGAGCAGTGAGGGAATTTGGGGTGCTTGTCCCACTTAAAGCACCTCTCCCAAGCACAGGGTTGGATTGGTAAGGCGGGCACTCAGGCAATGGGCCGGTATCTGAGTTGCAGCTGTGGGCTGCTTTTTTGTCCTGTGTGAAGTCTGATTTGTGCTGTGTCTGTGCTGTTCAGATGCTGCCAGCGAACCAGTGGGGGCCTAAGTGGCCTTACCGAGGCAGATAGGCCTCTGTTACCTCCTTTTTACCAGGGGAGACAGAGATGGTATTCCCAGTCTCTCCTGGCCCAGTCCATTAGCGTATGCAGAGTCTTCAGGGGGCTTCAAACTCAGAAAACATGCCTCTCTCAGACAACCCCCCCTTCTGTACATAATACGTAAAACACCGAAGCAGTGTTTTGCGAAAAGGCGCAGTGCGCAAATGTGGGCTACTTTTTGAGTCGTGCCAGAGCCTATTTTGCATCCCAATACACCCCTGCCAAAGAGTGCAAGTGCTTCCCAAGACTCACCAGTTAAAGGCCTCCGGAAGGAGCCTATCACTCACAAGGGGGCGCAAAGGAACACTTCCTGCAAACCAACACCAGTCCTTCCAGATGCATTCTGGGCATTGCTGTCCTCCTCCTGCTTCTACAGTTAAGAAGGCGCCGAACACCGTATAGACTTGCAGCACCATAGAGACATGCGTCAGTCTCCACAGATACTACAAACACTGGCATACACATGCACCAGTGCACGCAGAGAAAGCAGCCTGTCCTTGTTTAAATCCAAGGTTAAATGTGTGTAACTGCACCTCTTCCCACATGCAGCCCCAATAAACAAAGAAGGTGGCAGAATTGTTTCTCCTGTGAGAACCCCTGTGGAGCGACACATGGTGGTCGGCAAAACTTGGACCCACACCAACAGACAATGCCCGCAATCACGGCATTACACAGGACAGCAAACTCACCATGAAGCACCAGATAAACACAATCTCCTCTGCCTGTTTCCACACCCTGCGCTTGCTCTGAAAGATCTTCAAACGGCTCCCCGTCTACACCAGTAAAACCATCGCCCAAGCCCTTGTCACCAGTTGGCTAGACTATGGCAATGTAAAAATCACCACCCAGCTCCTAAAGAGACTCCAGATGATTCAGAACTCGGTCATCAGACACCACATTTGGGCCTGACACAAACAAATTCAGACAAACCGTGTTAAAAAATTGGCACTTACTAGAAAACCTGGACTGTCCATTTCCCCGTCCTCTTTTCGCGTATCGTAAGAACAGGAGCATCGGACAACATCTTGTCCGAGCCGAGATACCTCGGAGTGACCTATTGTCTCAATGGGGAATGAAACCCATTGAGGGACATCATAAATGTGGGACATGCGTGGCCTGTGGGACTACTGTGGAAGGGAAGGAATTCCAGCATGGGAATATTAAGTGGAAACACTTAAGTTTCTCAAATTGTAAAACACGAAATGTTGTGTATGTAGTCATCTGCCCATGTAATAAGATTTACATAGACAAGACAACACAACAAGTGAATATGCGCATAACGCAACATAAGTCTAGAATCAAGAATAAAGTGCTTACAGCACCTATGGTGGAGCATTGCATTGAAAATAAACACACTGAGAATGACTTAAAGTGGTCAATTCTATATGTTCTGCAACAGTCTAGACCCACCGACCATGATAAACTTCTACTAAAAAAAGAGGCCTACCTTATACTTAAGTTTAATAGCGCACTCAGCGGGCTCAACTCGCTTTCTGAAATATCTAGAGTGTGAGCTTTACCTAGTATAGTGCCTCCAAAAGAAAGGGTTGATGGTAATTGCGCGTATGTTTTCATATGTGGTTTAAATTCACCTTTTTAGGTCTTGGCTAAGCCGCGCGGAAGCGCGTCTCCGCCGAGATCTTTTGTCAGCGAGTGTGCTTCCCAGGAGAGACTCCTGGCCGCGCGCAGGCGATTCTTAACTGGCACGCGCATAAGTACGAGCGCTACGCGAGGCTCCCACACAACACACACATGCGCATACATAGAAACACACACAGAAGCGCTCACGCACGCACATACATACAGAACCCCCCCCACTCATACACACACGCGCGCACACACACACACACACACACACACAAGTGCCCCGCCCCCCCCCTCTCCCCCCTCCCCTTTAACTTACTGTGGCAATCTGGGGGACTCCGCTCTCCGCACCGGCAGGGAGAGTTGACGCTGCGGCTCTTGGTAGCTCCTTTCCCGGGACTCCCTCTTGGTCAAGGGAGCCCCGCAACACGTGTGCAACGTCCTGTTGTCGGCCCGGGGCTCTCCACGCTCGCAGGAGCCCCGGGCCGCTCCACGCATTTCCGACGCCTGCCTCCTCTTCCGGTCCGGACGCGGCTCCGCCCCCGTCACAGGCGACCTTGCCTGACTTCCGGTGTGGCCACGGCGGAATTCCGGGGGCAGTAAGAGTTATTTTATATTTGGCTGCTAAATGAAACTATGGCCTGCCTGTTTTGTTACCTATGTTATTTACTCTGTTAAGATAAAAGAGCAGTTATAAATGATGTCCTTTTCGAGGCACATTTGTCTGGTTATTCACATTAGTGGGCTCCATGCCTCTTTCAATATGTACCATTAACGCTAGTGCAGGATACACTTCTGCACTGCCGTCCCAGTCACTGACAGCAGATCCAGGGCTGACAATTCACGAAAGAGACACTCTTAATTATTGTAAGTGGTGTTTTCTGTGCCTTTGTGTTTGTCTCTGTAGATCATTGCAAATCTGATCGATTTTAACGATATTATCCTGGAAATCTGTGTCAGATGTCAGTACCCCAGCCCAGAATTCCCAATATTGTACTGTAATACGTTGCATTACAGCATAATGCAACATATACACTATTGTAAAAAAAAAGCCCTGAAGTCTATCACCAGTGAAGTATGCTCGAGTCCACAAAAAGACGCACTGTGATGTAACATGCTCACCTGTGCATGCAAAGAAAAACCTCTTTCAGTGTTCCGTATGCTGTAGTATATTGTGTTTTGTTGCTAAAGAAACCCAAGCTCACACCCAATGTTTACAATTCCAAAACAAGATCACAAGAACAGTTATGGTATTGATTGGCGAACTCCGTATATTTCCCTACTAAAGGTGCTTCACTCCCAGGGCTCCCTGTTCACCAGAATGCCGTAAAAATGTTTAAAAAAACTAAAATAAAGGGGAAGCCCTCTTGGGGTCATATTTGAGTGCAGAGTAGTGAGTGCAGAGTAGTGAGTAGTGAGTGCAGAGTAGTGAGTGCAGAGTGCAGAGTAGTGAGTGCAGAGTAGTGAGTAGTGAGTGCAGAGTAGTGAGTAGTGAGTGCAGAGTAGTGAGTGCAGAGTAGTGAGTAGTGAGTGCAGAGTAGTGAGTGCATAGTGCAGAGTAGTGAGTGCAGAGTGCAGAGTAGTGAGTGCAGAGTGCAGAGTAGTGAGTGCAGAATAGTGAGTGCAGAGTGCAGAGTAGTGAGTGCAGAGTAGTGAGTGCAGAGTAGTGAGTAGTGAGTGCAGAGTAGTGAGTAGTGAGTGCAGAGTAGTGAGTAGTGAGTGCAGAGTAGTGAGTAGTGAGTGCAGAGTAGTGACTGTGAATAGTGAGTGCAGAGTAGTGACTGTGAGTAGTGAGTGCAGAGTAGTGAGTGCAGAGTGCAGAGTAGTGAGTGCAGAGTAGTGAGTGCAGAGTGGAGAGTAGTGAGTGCAGAGTAGTGAGTGCAGAGTAGTGAGTGCAGAGTAGTGAGTGTGAGTAGTGAGTGCAGAGTAGTGAGTGCAGAGTGCAGAGTAGTGAGTGCAGAGTGCAGAGTAGTGAGTGCAGAGTAGTGAGTGCAGAGTAGTGAGTGCAGAGTAGTGAGTGCAGAGTTGTGAGTGCAGAGTTGTGAGTGCAGAGTAGTGAGTAGTGAGTGCAGAGTAGTGAGTAGTGAGTGCAGAGTAGTGAGTAGTGAGTGCAGAGTAGTGAGTGCAGAGTAGTGAGTGCAGAGTAGTGAGTAGTGAGGCCAGGCGACTGTGTGGTGGTTACTTTTGAGAATCCGGAGGTCGTAGATTTTATTTGTAATAGCGGGGCCCCAAGATATAAGGCAAGCAAGGTGACCGCCAGACCGCTCTCGTATTTCTATCTCCCCCACAACCAAGTGGACAATCGCTGGAGCTGGCTTAAAGGTTTATATGACCGCATACCCAGACATAGACCTAACTTTCCCTGGGATACACAACCCCCTGCCAGGGAGGAGGGCTGGGATGGGGGATGGAACTCGGTGAGGAGCAGAGGAGGCCTCATCAAGGTGGCCCCTTTTACGGACCCCATCTTATCCAACCCTATCACTATCAGCAGCCACTAAATGGCCCATCCAACCCCTTGCACTTCCCTATAGCAAATCGTTTTGACTGTTTGTCAACTACAGATTGGGTGGACTGACATACACAGGGTGCCCCAGGGGAACGGAGCACCTGGATTAGTCCAACCTCCTCTAGTAAGTATGCCGCCATGGCGGACCTGACCATAGTTAATTCATCCCCCACACCGGGAAACAGCTTGATGGGGAGTGAGAATCAGAGTGTGGTTATGCCCATTGCCCCTACCACAGACCTAGTACTATGTAAAGTCCTCACCTGGAATGTGGCGGGATTAAATGCAAAGGCTTTAGACCCAATATGGCAAGGATTCATTAAACAACATCATATTCTAGGATTCCAAGAAACGTGGGATACCACACCTACTTTCTCTTTGGACGGTTTCTGTAGCTTTTCTACACCAGCAGTACCAGGTGCAAGAGGGAGAGCAAAGGGTGGCTTACTCACATTGTGTTCACTGGGTCTAGTAGGGGTCTTTAAAAAATTAGATACCGCACCTGCCACGCTTGCGGTGGAGTGGACCCTCTCTGACTCAAAGACTTATCTGCTGATCAACTTTTATAATTCAAAGGAGTCCGCCACTGAGAACGAACATCTGACTTCTTTGTTAAACTTTCTGTCAGTCTATAGGCTTGATTGCACTACCGTCCCAGAGCTGGTTATTCTGGGGGATTTTAATATTCACCCCTGTGAGGGTGGTTGTTTTAATGATAGATATGGGGGCATACCATCTGAAGCGATTCCTCACTTCGAGCACACAACTGAGGGCGAGTATCTAGAGTTCCTTCTAGCTAATTTAAACCTCTATGAACTTGACCAAAGCATTAATGATCCTAGAGCTCCAACCTTTGTAGGGAGAAATGCCAACACCGTCATAGACTACATTTTTGTCTCAAATGGGGCCCTGGCAAAGGCACGTGAGTACAGGGTGGTGTCTGTTATTTCAAGCGATCATTTTCCCGTCCTCCTGACCTTGGACTTAGACTGCTTCCGGACTGGCAGTCTGTCAGGTGTGGCAGCTCCAAAGGACCTGAAGTCCAAAGATCAGGGAAGGCGCCTTAAATGGGAGATGATTGTCCCAGATGAATTCTTTCACTCACTTGCCCAAGAGACCGAGGCCAATATGGCAGTGTGCTTGGATCCAACCGCCCAGGGCCCCGAGGTTTTGGCTGCATATGAGGAGATTTGTGTTAGGATCAGCAAGAATTTGGAACGAAGGACAGTCGTGAAAGGAATCACGAAGACCCATAAATGGTTTAATAATGAATGCTCGAGGAAACATAGTGCTCTGATTAAAGCCATTAAACAAAAACCCAGAGACAGGTTAATAGTGGCCAAGTTAAGGAAGGAATATAAAACCGTAGTTGTTAATCGTAAAACCCAAATCAAGGAGGAAGCTTGGGATAGCCTATTATCTGTGGATGTGCTGAGAGACAGTAAAAAGTTTTGGGCCATTGTAAATCAGCCCTTCTTCTCTGACAATGGGACATCGGATTTAGATTGTGTCATAGAGGACAACAGATGGCTAGCCCATTTTGGAAAAATCTATGAATCTTCAGTCCCTGCCTTACCTCCCAATTCCCATGACCCATCCAACTTGGTTATGGAGTTTAACACCACGGAGGTTGAAAGGGCGATAAGAGGCACCAGTAAACACAAGGCCCCGGGACCCGATGGGGTACCCGCAGATCTCTTTATCCAGTACCCACAATTTTGGTCAAAGATTTTAACCAACGTTTTTAATGCGATCCCCACAGCTGGCTTCCCATCTTCTTGGTCCACCTCCATAATTGTGCCTATATTCAAGAAAGGGAATAGGGGGGACCCGGCCTGCTATAGACCTATCTCCCTGCTGGACTCTGCCGTTAAGATCTTAGGCAGAGTCATCTTGCATAGACTGGGGGATTGGCGGGAGCAGAGCGGGATCCTCTCAGACTTACAGTATGGCTTTAGGGCTCATAGAGGGACAATGGATCAATGCTTGAACCTTCATCTAATTATTAGCAAATACACCGTGGTGAAGGGGGGGCTTCTTTATTTGGGGTTTATAGATTTGTCTTCCGCTTTTGATTTGGTCAATCGTTCAAAACTATGGTCTATCTTAAGAAACTTGGGCTTGGATACCACCTTGGTTAGTTTTCTGCATGACCTTCATTTAAATTTGTTTGCGTCTGTAAGGGCATCGAGGGATGGAAGGTGTACAGCACAGTTCAGATCAGGGAGAGGGGTCAGACAAGGCTGCATCCTGGCCCCTCTCCTCTTCACACTCTACATCAATGCCCTGGGGAAATCCTTAAATTCAGCCACCTTGGACATGCCGCGTATGGGGGGTTACCTATCCCGGTCCTCCTATACGCGGATGACGCTGTTCTTATAGCTCGGACTGGCACAGGCTTGCAAAGACTTTTGGACCATTTCGGCCTCTTCATGGAAGCCCTCGACCTAAAGATTAATACTGCCAAATCCCATGTCATGGTCGTAGGCTCACGACAGAAACACATGAAGATTAGATCCTTCAGCTGTAACAATTCGCCAATTTCGAGGGTTCCTTTCTTTTGTTACCTGGGCGTCACTTTTGACGAGAGAGGAACTTGGAAGGCACAAATGAAACTTAAAGAAAATGGAGTCATTAGATCCACTACAGCACTTCTGAGTTTTTCCAAAAGACTGGGCTCGAGACCTATGGAAGCTATGACCAGGATCTATAGGGCCAAATGTGTGGCAATTGCATCCTATGGGGCTGACATTTGGGGCTACGTCTCAACCCCAGGCATACAAATTGCTGAAAACAATTTTATACGGGCCCTGTTGTCACTTCCGAAATCCTCTCCCACACATTCAATCCACAACGAAATTAGCATGGGTTATGTCTCTGATCTCCTAAAAATGTCCCCAGTATTATGCTGGATTAAAACTTGGAAAATGAGGAAATCAGTTTGAATCACTGCATCCTTAAAGATTGTATGTCTCTGGACAAAGCTCACAACATACCGTGGCTGGCGTATGTTAGAGCGGCATGCGCGAGGCTAGGGCGTCCGGAAATGTACTCTCTACCGCAAAATCTTAAAAAAGAGGATGTAAAGTGGGTGAAGCAACACTTTCGAACTTTGTTGGAATGCGAGAGAGAATCGGTTGAACTCTGTAAACCCACGGTGAGATTACTTTTTCAACTTTCCATATCTACAGCCATGGAACCCTATTTAAAATATGTTACAAAGCCTTACCATTGCTTCCTGCTCACTAGGTTCAGATTCAAATTGATTCACCTTGTCCTTGGCTCGCACACAGAATGGGGTACACCAGAAAATTTTCCCCCTTGTACATGTGACTGTTTCTCCACACAGGACACTCTGCACCTGGTCATGTTCTGTGAGCACTACCTGGCGCCACGAAAAAAATTCCTTGTCCCCATCCTGAAACATTTGAATTTTGTCCAGGTACGGCCAGCATTATTATATCTCCAGATGATGAACTCGGTGCCGGTCACATATGGCGTAGCCTGCTTTTTGGTAGCAGCCGCCAGACTAAACAGACTAAACAAACTTAAAGTTGCTGTACTAACTAACCACCAAAGCTGACTTTTTGCACAAATCTCAGTGAGAATGTTTTTACCATATTGATTCAGGTGTTCCCCATATCTATCGATTCTTTTCAAAGAAAATAATGTGTTTATTGTGTTTTATGAATGAGTAGCAATCAATTCTTTATACATGTTTAATAGTATTTTTAACCTGATTCTATGTATCATGTATCGCTTTTATGGTTTTAATTAACCGAATAAAGTTTTTGACTGACTGACTGACTGAGTAGTGAGTGCAGAGTAGTGAATAGTGAGTGCAGAGTAGTGAGTAGTGAGTAGTGAGTGCAGAGTAGTGAGTGCAAAGTAGTGAGTGCAGATTAGTGAGTGCAGAGTAGTGAGTGCAGAGTAGTGAGTGCAGAGTGGTGAGTGCAGAGTGGTGAGTGCAGAGTGGAGAGTAGTGAGTGCAGAGTGAGTGTGCAGAATGCAGAATAGTGAGTGCAGAGGAGTGAGTGTGCAGAATGCGGAATAGTGAGTGCAGAGTAGTGAGTGCAGAGTAGTGAGTGCAGAGTAGTGAGTGCAGAGTGAGTGTGCAGAGCAGTGAGTGCAGGTGCAGAGTGGTGTGTGCTGTTGAGTGCAGAGTGCTGTGTATTGGCAATGTAAATGACAATGCCATTTATTTATGATTTAAAGAAAAAAAAAGAAATGTCACGAGCAATGCCAATAGCTCTACCTTTAATGATGCCGAGACCATTGCATTGCAAATGCTTGTTTCACATCTAAATGATAGCCTTCTCTAGCGACCCCACTTTAAGATGGCCGCCAAGCAAGTAGCTATAAGTAGGTCAAAAACCACGTTACAACATGGCTGCCAAACTAAGTGAATGAGAGCTTTCTCTAGCGACCCCACTCTAAGATGGCCGCCAAGCAAGTAGCTATAAGTAGGTCCAAAACCATGTTACAACATGGCTGCCAAACTAAGTGAATGAGAGCTAGATGCCGAGTCACAGCTTGTTCAAGTAAGTCTATAGCTAACATGGGTTTGATTTGCCACCAATATTGCAGTAGCCCCAGAAACCTAATAAAACGCTGTTATTTCCTCTAGGGAAAGCGAGCGCAAATAATAAGGACTGAGGAAAGCGGTGCCTACATGGTTATAAAGCGTTTACCACTGCAACCGATTAGAACACGAACAGCCCAAGCGAGGAATCCCTCAGAGCAGGTATGCCGAGTAGAGCAACGAGTGCCATACTCTCTCCGTCTGTGCATAAAAAGCGCGTAAAACGTTATTCTCATTATTTTCAGGCTGTAATACAAGACTGAAAATTAACTCCCATTTGGTGGAAACGTAGGATCACGAGCATGATCCAGTAAGGTATGTTGATAACATATGTGCCCCATTCTGGTCTTAGAAAGTGAGCGAGAACAGGTCATGATACCTGCGTTTGTTTTTAGATCCCGAAAAGAAAAGAAACTCAGTCAGAACTAATACCCTACCCTTGACCGGCGGCTGCTGGTTCAACAGGTTATATGAGGAATCCGAGTTAAATGTAGTTGGAAGCTAAACAACTGTCAGAAATGTAGCTAAAACAAGTTTTATTTTATACACTTGCAGATATCCCGTATTAAGACAGAGCCCTGATGAGAATCCGTAGAGTTGACATACAGGATTCGAAACGCGTTGGCGTAAAAAGATTAGCCATTTATTGGTTGAATGGACTGAATGAATTAATTTTAAGTCTATTTTTCCTTTTTTGAACTGCCTACATTCAACTGTAGTTCATTGATTTATGATTGTCATCAAGTTTATACTTTTGACTCTGGTCTTTATGGAATTACGGATGATTTTTTCTTCGTAGTATGAATATTTGAGTGTATATATATCAGAGCAATTCACTTTGTATAATACAACTAGTTATGTGTATGTGTATGTGTTTGTGTTGTAAATAATCGCGAATTGTAAATAATTGTATATAAGTTGTACAAAACGATAAGGTGTCCCTTTCATACATCAATACTTTAAAAAAAGACAAAAAACAAATAAATAATAAAAGGGTTTGAGTGATATACCCGAACGAACCAGGAAGTCTCTTATGGTTTGTTCCCTCAAAAATAGAGGATTTAAGTAAGTGTGTGGCTGGCAATCTGTGTACTTAGACACACTCCTACAAGGCACTCCATGACCAAGGACCAGCATACATCAACCATCACTGGAAATACTACCAACCCTCCAGACACCTACGCTCTTCATTTGCAGCAGAGGACCTCACCCCTAAGTCCTGGAACAGCCTTCCCCTCCACCTCCAAACAGCATCCGCCCTCAGGGAATTCAGAAAGGGACTCAAGACATGACTCTTCGGCTGACTGCAGAAGAATCATATCAACTGAATACCTTCATGGGTAATAAGCTGCACTTTACATATCCTGATTGATTGCGTTCACTATCTGGACAATGAAGGCATGCTTGGTGTGCCATTGGAGGTTGCAGGACAGTTCTCAGACCTTATTCATGTCAATGGACAGGCCTAGGCTTATATGCACACACTCTATCAAGCACATGCATCAACCTTAAAAAAAATTGCAAAAATTGCAAATCGCTAAAATATACCATTCGCGATCGCAAAGTACCCTGCAGCAATGCATGAACGCAAATATAGTGAAAACCAATCTTTTCGCAAAATTAAAGAATCGCAAATTATTCTGAGAGTAAATTTGCAATTCTTTAATTGCGTCTACCACATATGAAAGAATCGCAAATAAATGCATGAAAAATCGCAATTTGCGATTTTACAAAAAATCACAAATTTGCAAGTGCAAAAAAAGAAGGATCACAATCAGGTAGTAATAATTAGTGCAAATCAGATACAGCTGAAAGTCAACAGAAACTTACTTAAACACACACAGATAGCTTGCGTGGAGAATGATACCGGTGGTGGGAGAGGCAGCCGTGGATTCGGATGGCACGGGTGCGGAGTTGTTCACCTCTGGGGATACAGGGTCTGAGGATGAGGATGGAGGGGAGGGAGAGGGAGGGCAGTGAGTTGGGGGAGTGCCTGGCCATACACGCACGTGTAGGATATAATTGGGAGGAATTGTGTTTTGGTATCTGAAGGTTTCATTCCTAATCTAAGTAACGATTGCTGTCTTCTCTGCCGCTAGGAGGGCCATAATGAGGTGAACGAACTGTATACACATGTCTTAGTCGTTAATGCCTCAGCAGGGCTCGACAAATCCACTCGCCCGCTCGCATTTGCGAGGGAGAATGGATGAGGACGAGCTATTTTTAGCTCCTACTCGCCCTTTCTGGCGAGTAGGAAACAAACTAACTTTTGTCCTCTGCCTTTGAAAACGGAGCAAAAGTGACAAGATAACAAGATTTAAAGGCATTTTTATTGCTCACAAAGGAACTAAGCAATAAAGATACCTTTAAATCTTGTTAACTTGTCACTTTTGCTCTGTTTTCAAAGACAGAGGTCAAGTAGGTTGCAGTTGGGTCGAGGGGATTTTCCAAGTTACTAGACCTGCAGGACTAGTACAATTTTTCAGATTTGTCGAGCCCTGCTCAGTTTTGGGGGGGGGTTCCATTGGGGAGTTGGGGGGTAACCTGTATAAAAGAAAAATAAAAGCAGATCAGTATATCCTGCAGCGCAGTTACATTGCTAGGTTTATGGCCGGGTTTACATGCTACCACCTACCGCCGCCCGGCCTTCGGGTTGTGGGCTGATGGGCCGTGTGCACAGAAGTATGTTATTTGACGTAAGGTCGTTACTTTATTGAAGCTGTCGGCGCAACTGTTATATGCTATCATTGTCTGCGACAATATAAAGTTTTTAAAAAAAAACACACACATATTGAGCCTGACCATTTCACAATGGCAGGCATTTACCTGATGGCGAGGAGGTTGAGGCTCCAGGCAGCAGCACACAGAAGGCAGAGAATACAGGAGCGCATCTTCAGAGTCTGCATTACTTTGCTAGGATAGACAGTAGATGAGATATACTACAAGTATAGGCTCAATGCAGCAATGATCCATGATTTAATCAATGAATTGGATCCCATTCTGCAGCGAGAGACACATAGGACCAATGCCATACCCACACATGTGCAGGTCCTATGCTGCCTGCACCTACTGGCGTCAGACAGTTTCCAGGGGGTCATAGCAGTAGCTGGAGGTGTGTCTCAAAGCGCACTTTCAAGAATCTTCAAAGTATTCCTTGATGCCATGATGTTCTGGATCAACTCACACAGGAGCTTCCCCACAACCGCACATGACCTTACCAAGACTAAACAGGAATTTGACCAGACAGCCCGCTCCCTACAAGTCTTAGGTTGCATCGATTGCACCCATGTAGCAATATGCCCCCCTGCAGGAAAGGAATACATATATAGGAATAGGAAATGTTATTATTCCCTTAACATACAGGTAATATGCAATGCCAAAAACATAATAACTGACATTGTGGTGCAATACCCAGGAAGTGTGCATGATTCCTTTATATTTCGCCAGAGTGGCATACACACTGGTCTTGTCAGGGGTGCATTTGGAGAGGGACATCTGCTAGGTAAACGTGTTATTAATGCTCACAGACATTGTACATATGCAAATGTAATACTGTCACTGACCCTTTGCTTACTTCCATGTAGGTGACAGCGCATACGCCTTGTGTAATTACCTCGATTCTACAACTGAAATTGAACAGAGGTATAATGGTGTGCATATATCGACCAGGAACATCATAGAGCGCACGTTTGAGCTGTTGAGGAGCCGCTTCATATGCCTCTATAAAACCGGTGGTGCCTTACAATACAACCCTGAACAATGCTGCAAGATAGTAGCAGCATGTGCCATGCTACACAATATTGCTACAAAGGGAGGCATAGCAATTGAGGTGTCTGAAAGCGACTCGAAGCACGACAACCAGCAAGGGCCACACAGCCGTGCAGCACATGGGTCAAGCTCAGCAGACGCAGGGAAATAACACAAAATGATTTCTGAGGTGGGTAATGATGAGACAAAACACGGATATTGCTGTCAAAGTATGTTTATCTTAAAAAAGAATGACTTGAATATTGAAGCACACAGCTTATGTGCCCAGAAGCACAGGAATAGCAGTAATGTACATAAATGTCTTTAAATCAAATCATGACTTGAAAGTCAATCAAAAGTGTTGTGTCCATAAATGGTTATCTCACCATATCTGTATGTTTATGTATTTATTTATTTATTTCGTGTTTTACAGAGCGCGACCAGACCTGTGAGGGTATCAAAGCGCTTTACAGTAGTATAGGGTGGGATAACAGGACAAAGGGGGTAGGAGAGCAGAAGGGATGGGGAACAAATAGAAAGATACAGTACATGGCAAGACAAACAATCATAATATCCGACTACCTATTGGGATAGGAACAAAATGATTCAACAATCTAGAAAAGTAGTCTCAGGACCCTGGAGGATTGTTCGGGAGAGCCTGGTGGGTAACATAAGGAGAGGGGTCAGGGATAATGCCGTAACAATAGGTAAAGTCAGGTTACGGAGGTGAGTGTAACATGAGCATTAGAAGAGGAATTTGCCCATTAGGAAAGTTTTGGTCTCCTGTTTTAAGTGAGCTAGAGACAGTATTCTTCTGATGGCGGGTGGCAGTGAGTTCCATATTCTTGGTGCGGACCCGGAGAAAGCCCGATTGTGAGTTCTTTTTTTCTTGAAGCATGCAGGTTGGAGCAAAGGGCTCAGGAGGACCTGGAGTTTCTGGCTACTGCGGATAAAACAAGTTTCTGTGCGAGAAAAGCAGGGGACTTGTATTAGAGAGCCTTGTGGGTGATGCAAGCCAGCTTAAATTGGATTTTGGCCTCAAGCGGAAGCCAGTTCAGGGCTTTAAGGTGGGGCGAGATATGGTCGAACTTCTTAGAGCCAGTTAGAAGTCTGGCAGCAGCGTTGAGGCAGGCTTTCAAGGGTCCCGGAGAGGTCTTAGGTAGCATCCTGGAAGAGCCCTTGCAACAGGATCTAAGGTGGCTGAAAAATAGGCGCATGACCGTTGGTGACCTCCAAACATCTGGGTCAGGACAGCGCATGCAGAGCCATCTGTCTCATGTACAAAAAGAAAAAATTGTTTGCTATAGTCAGGAGTACCGAGGACTGGAGCAGTACACAAGGCCCTCTTCAAATCTTGGAAGCCTGCGCATGCTCTGTAGTTCATGGAAAGGAACTGTCTGATATGCCCTTAGTGGTGAGGGCAAGAAGAGGTTTGACCATGGGCGAAAAATTGGAAATCCACTGTCTACAGTATGAGGTTAGGCCTATGAAGGCTCGCACCTGCTTTTGTGTTCGTGGGGCCGTCATAGTACTGATAAGGATGTATGACGTTACAACGCATACTTTTACTCCGCATACCATTACAACGCGGTATTTACAACGCATACCGTTACAACGCATATCGCTTTGGGGTGCTGGATAGTGGTAAGTATAATTTACTATTCTAACTCCAGTCCCCGTGGACCCTAGGGAAGGTGTTGGATAGTAAATTAAACTTACCTCTTATCCTAGAGCGCCCCCCAGCGCAATGCGTTGTAATGGTATGCGTTGTAATGCCTGCGTTGTAGTGGTAGTGCGTTGTAAAAATTGCGTTGTAACAGGTGAATACCACTGATAATGGCTACACGATCAGGGGTGAGCTGCCTTTCCTCCTTCGAGAGGAGATGACCTAAATAGGTCACCTTCTCTTGACAAAATTGAAGCTTTTTCAAAGAGACTTTGTGATTATGGAGGGCAAGGTGGAGTAACAGAGAGTAGCTTCTTTACATGCTGGGGCAGAATTTGCAGCAATGAGGAGGTCATCTACATATTGTAATAGTGTGGAATTATCAGGGAGTTCCAAGGAATCTAGTTGACTTTTTAGGGCTTGACTATAGATACTGGTGCTCTCGGTGAAACCTTGAGGGGCGCAGCAGAATCTAAAGCTCCGCCCACCAAGGGAGAAACCCAAAAAATGTCTGCTGTCAGGATGTATAGGAATGCTGAAAAAAGCATTCTTCAGGTCTATGACAGAGAAGTGTGTGGCGTCAGAAGGGACCATTGTTAAGAGGGCTGTAATGTCGGGGACAACAGGATATTGGGGGATTGTTATTTTGTTAAGGGCTCACAGGTCAATCACAAATCGATACATTTTAGGGGAGAGAGCATCTCCATTGGTCTTTTTAAGAACAGGAATAATGGGACTGTTACAGATATTGCCACGTGTCTCCTCCACTACGCCCTTGTCCATCAATTCAGATATTATTGTCAAAAGGGCCATTTCTCCTTCCAAGGGTAGTCTTTACTGTCGGAGGTGGGGGACAAGTGCACCTAGCTGGATGCGTACCACATGAGGGGGAATGTTGAGACACCCTACATCAGTGTCTGATGATGCCCAGAGGGAGGAAGGTAAAGACTGCAACTCTGGTGGGAGGGGACCGGACAGATACATGTAGGAAGCTGCGGTGGGAGAAATTGTTAGGGATACACCTTTGGGATTACATGTTTTGGTCCCATACAGAGCTTTCAGTAAATCCATGCCTAACAAGTTTTCACTGTAACCTGTAGTAAGGACCAAGGGAGCGTCAACATGTGCAGGGCCAATATCGAGGGGGAGGGGTTCAGAGACAGGGCTGGTCACAGGTGTTCCTGCAAAACCCACGGAGACATTCATATTGCCAGAAAGGGGTGCCTCCGGGACTGACAGATGTGTAATAGAAGACCTGGTGGCCCCAGTATCCAAAAGAAAATTCTTATCGTTCCCCACAACTGACATTTGAACATACGGGCCCCTTTGATCCACTGGAATTTGCACTCTGGTAATACCCCTTTCCTGGCTGTCCTATGCTTGGTACGATCCTGTCTCATCAACTTCGTCATAATATTCATTGTAATAAGTGCGTGTTGCTTCATACCCATCAAACCTGTTGGCCGGACGCGGCGGGACGGGAGCGTCATCCCTGGGCCTACGTTCTTTATCCTGTGGATGGGGCGGGCCATGGTCCCTAGTCGGCCTCGCTTCCCTAGGAGCACGAGGCAGAGTCTTCCCTGTTCGGATGTTTTCAGCTAACATGGGATACTCATTTATCCAATGGCCGTACCCCTTACAATAAGCACACTGATCTGTTTGGAGGGCTCCCGTGCGCTGAGGGCTGGAGGGGTAGACTGGCGAGCCCTCGGAAGGGGTTGGAATTGAGGTCTAAAATTCCAGCGGGCATCGGGACCTCGGCGAGGGTAAGACTGCTGCAAAAGGGCCTTAGTCTTAAAATCCCTAACCTTCCTACTTTCCCTGTATCTATCTTCATTCTCCCTATTCTCGTGATATTGTGCCATAGCCAAGATACCAGTCATAGTTTGGGCAGACCACGTACTTTCAACTCTCTTAAGCCTGGCGGAGGTCTCAGGAAGTAAGTTGCTGACAAACTTATCTACAAATACTGGGCCAGAACCTGGGGTTCGGGGACCCAAACCACTGTGTCCCTTGTAGTCTGTTTCAAAACGGGTAAATAAGTCAGCCACATTCTCATCTTTTCGCTGCCTACAGGCGTTTGTTTTATCCCACTTAATGACAGTTTCTGGCAAAAGTGTTTCATAAACGTCATTATTTTACCGGGCAAAGTCAGGATGGCAGCTTCTGTTTTAGTCCCTTCTATCCTTGCTTCTTCCATAGCCTCTAAGTCAGCCCATTTACCTTGCAATGCCACTTCATGGTCAGTATGTTGAATCTTGTCCCAAATTTCAGTGGGGACAACCGTACCAAAAAGTAAATCTATACCCTCAAGAACGAGAGTACCTGCAAAAAAATCTGACCTAATTCTCTGTAAGGCAGTCGGATTCTTCCGGAGATCTGGTAATTGTCTATTTAACTGCATTACTTCTGACCTTTTCCAAGGAACATGAACCCAAAGCCTGCGCCAGTGTGCTTCAACAGCCCCTCAGCCATTATTTTGGGCATCGGTAAGTGCGTTAAAAAAGACACGGGCCGCCTCTCTCATTGGCATAGCTGGTTCCAGAGGGGTGTTGAGAAAAGCTGTCATATCACGGTAAGCCATTACAGCAGACATAGCTCCAATCATCCCCTCTCCCTGGGGCGTGGCCAACGACATGGCCAGCTAAGACGTGCTCCTCTGTAGCTCCTGGCGAGCTGCTCATGATCCGACGTCCAACGACTGCCCTGAAGCCCCGTTTTGACGACTAAGGGACCTTGAAAGACCCGACACACACTGGGGTCCAAAATTGAAGCCCACACAGCCGGGAACTGAAGCAAAACGGAGCCGGAGTCGGCGCAAGCCCGGCCCCTCAATTCAAGATGGCGGCGATGCCCTGAGATGCGGAGGTAGGCCCAGAGCAAAGAGGGCTGCCACGCAGGGGAAGCAGGAGGCGGCCGGAACCGCCGACCGTAGCCTAACGCCCAGCAGTACTTAATCAGGGGCAGAGGTGCGGACGGGGAAAGGCCTCGGCACCGGAACAAGCGCATCCGCCGAAACAAGGTGCTTCGGAGACACAGAGACCCGCAGCGCGTGCCGGAGCCCGGGCTGGGGAGGGAGTAGAGGCCGCTCCAGGGCCCCGGAGACTGGTAAGAGGGGCGCGCCACAGCAGAGCCCGCCCGCACAGAAAAAGGCCCACAGCACCCCGCAATACCTTGCCCGGGACGGAGGCGCAGACAGTCGGGGCCTCCTTCAGGAGCCCGGAGGCACAGCACAGAGAGGTAGGCCGGAGACGGAGAGGCCCGGCCTCGGAGCCCGCGGAAAAGGAGATAGTGTGGCGGAGTGCAACGGCCTGTGCCCTGGCTCCTGCCTGATTGAACCACATCGCTGAAGGAGTGGGGGGGGGGCCCATTGCTGGCGGCGGAAGACCTGCACGCCGGAGCCTGGAGCGAGTAGGTGAGACCTGATACCCCAGGGCTCGGCCCTCTGCCGCGCGGGGTGAGGGGCCTCAAGAGGTCCAGGGGGGAAGCAGGCCGGCAAAGGGGAAGGTCAGTCGGCGGAGGTCTGGACGAGGAACTTAACAGCCTGGAGCCTGTGGACTGTAAAACCGGGGGGCTCTCCCTGCCATCTACCACCCCCCCACCGGCTCCTAGCTCCTGCAAAGGGGACAGTGCCTACCCGGCAAGGTGAGAATGCGGCCAGGGCCGGACAGGAGACCGAAACGCTCATCCCCGGCCACGTAGCGATACCGGACGGAGCGTAGACCGGTGGAGAGGCCCACACTGGAGGAGGGAAAAGAGTAAATCCGCGTGGAGTCTGCCCAAAGAGTGAGAGGGAGAACTACCCCCCCGCCACCCAGAGAAGAGAAGGTGAAGTGCGAGTGGGGGGCCATCAACGCATGTTGGATTTCTGAGACGTCCGGAATGGGGAAAAAAGAAACGACCACCAGGACCCCTAGGCAGGGGAACCTGGACCGCTACGCCATGACCCAGCCCCAGGCGGAGGCAGTACCCTCCGGCTCACGCTCGTACACCGAGCTCCTGATGGGGGCGATCCAAGCATCCAGCGCAGACATACAAGAGTCCCGTGCAGCATTGGAGGTTAAGATCGGAGGGGTGGGCTCAGAAGTGACACTACTGAGGCAGGACTTCCGTAATTTGACGGAGAGGGTGACCACAGCGGAGACAAGACTAGGCGAGGCCGAGGACTCACTCACTATCCTTCGGAAATACATGGCGGAACTCCAGGCCTCTCATCGCCAACTACTATGGAAGGTGGATGACATAGAAAATAGGGCCGGACGCAACAACCTACGCTTTGTGGGCTTTAGGGAAGGCATCGAAGGGACGGACATGGTGACCTTCCTACACAACTGGCTGCAGAAGACCTTCCCGAAGACACGGTTCTCTAATTGCTTTGTGATCGAACGCACACACAGGGCGCTGTTGATAAAGCCGCCGGAGGGAGCGAGGCCGAGGCCGGTCATTGCACGCTTCCTAAACTTTGCAGACCGAGACCTGATACTGCGGGAGGCCAGAAAGCTGGGGGAGATCCGACTAGAGAACACACACATAATGATATTTCCGGACTATAGCCATGAGGTGCAATAACAAAGGCGCTCCTTTGACCTGGTGAAAGCAAAATTGAGAGACTTAAATATCCAATATATGTTGCTCTTCCCGGCAAAATTGAAAGTGATCTACAAGGAAAGGGCACACTTCTTCACCCACCCGGAGGATGCATGGCAATGGCTGGAGGAACGTCCTCCACTCCGGAGAGCGGAGACCGAAGGAAGTGGGGCAGTAGCTGAGATGGCGGCCAGTGGACTCCAATGGGGGCTTCCGAAGACCCAGAGACAGAAGAGACCGAGAGGTAGAGGACAAATGCAGACAACGCCGTATCCTGACCCTACCATGTCTGGACGAAGGAGAAGGAACTTGGCATCACCAAGAGGGAGAGACACGGCGGGAACTAGGTTCCGCTGCTTGGAGAGAAATGCCCGCTCTGAAGGAGAGGAGGACACCAGGGGCCGCTCCTCCGGAGGAGAAGAGGAGGGGGCGCAGTCTAAACATCCCCTTATAGCAGCAATCCGAGAAATGGAGCAAGATGCGTCTCTACTGGCGGAGGGCCCACAAACTGATACCCAGGACTCACACTCTTGAACGGAGGCTGATCAGGCAGAAGAGATTTCAGCTCATCGTCAGGTGGCACGCAAGTTGATCCTCCCCCTTTACCTTTTGTTTTACGCATTATTATTTTGACATTGTACTTTGATCTGGTGGGAATGTGGTACATGCCCTCTAAATAGACTGCAAGTGTAGGTTGGAGGTGGGAACTGCGGGTGGGCGACAGACCTTCTCCGCTGACAGTCCTATATTCTGTTTCTGTGGAAGATGGGACTGAAGGGGGAGGGAGGTGGGGTGGGGGTGAGGGGGGGGGAATTGTTTTTGTTCTCAGTTTGGGGAGGTTGAGGGGTTAAGTCGGGAGGGGGTTGGGAGGGAGGTGGTGGGAGGTAGGGAGGGGGAGGGAGCGGAATATGTCAGAAAGGTCACACACGCCGACGTACAGGACACTCCACTAACAATGCGGCTAAGCAGCACGGTAGGATCTGGAGGGGCTCTCGATACTAACATGGAACTTGAATGGTCTAGGCAGTAAGATCAAACGGGGTCTAGTGAACGCATATGTCAAAAGGGTGGGCCCTGACATCATCCTGTTACAAGAAACACACCTTCAAGGTAACAATTGTGGCTTTCTGGCGAGAGGGCAATGCAAAGTTCTGGCACATGCGGGCTTTACTAAAGGCTCGAGAGGGGTGGCAATACTGATCAGAAAGAACCAACCATGCAGGGTGGTGCGGGTTTGGACAGACCCACAGGGGACATATGTGGGGGTAAGGGGCACTTGGAGGAGAAAGGAATATACGGTTGTGTCGGCCTATGCCCCTCCTAAACTGCAGGCAGCCACACTGAAAGGGGTCACTGAGGTCCTCCTTAATTCAACCGATACTATACAGGTGCTGGGGGGAGATTTCAATGACGTGATGATCCCGACGCTAGATAGAACAGGAGATAGGACCAGGGACCAGAACCCGACCTTCCTTTCTAACATGATTAATACTCTAGGGCTAACGGATATATGGAGATGGATACACCCAGAAGACAGGGCCTATTCCTTTTTTACGAGCGCCCATAAGGTATACTCTAGACTAGATTATATCTTCCTTGCCCGACACGTCATATCGAGAGATGATTCAGCTGAGTACAAAGCTAAGGGGATCTCGGATCACTCCCCGCTCTTGGTGAAGGTGGGGAGAAGGAAGGAACAGAGGGGAGGTCTTGGAGACTGTGAGCCTGGGACTTGCAGAACCCGGCCATACTAAAAGGTCTTAGGGCTGATGTCAAGGTCCAAAGTGGTCTTCTGGAAGGCCTTTAAGGCCGTCATGAGAGACAGGGCGCAGAATAGGCTGGCGGAGGAGACCCGGACGGCCCAGAGGGAACTTGAGACATTGGAAGCCTGAATATTGGAGCTAGAAAGGGAATATCAGGGTAGAAAAGACACGGGACCCTTCGTAAACTGATGGATACTCAATGTCAGTATAGAGACCTGGTAACGGGGGAGGCCAAAACACAGGTGCTGGCGACGCTACATCGCTTGAACGATGTGGGGGACAAATCGGGAAAACTGCTGGCATGGTTGAGTAGAAAGGAGAGAGATGCCCGGTGGATAGAACAGGTTCGAGACACCCAAGGGAACCTAACGGGGTCAGACGTTCAGATTGCTGAGGCTTTTGCTACACATTATCAATTATTTTATGAGGCGAGAGACCTAGGAATGCAGGAAGATGCCCTGAAATATATGAAGCACTTAGAGCTCCCAGTGCTGGCCGCCACGGACCTCGACGACCTAGAGGCTCCCATCACGCTGGATAAAGTTAAGAAGGCCCTAGCTCCTGAAGCTAGCCCATAAAATTTCAAAGTAATTGTGTTGAATACATGATGTAAACCAAGAGTGATGATAGGGGCGGGGATGGTGTGCCGGAGGCAGTCCGCTGGGTAACCGAGCACATATAGTAATTGTTGCCTAATACACCTAGAGTCGTAAAAGGTATTGATACATAGTCGTTCATAAGCGGCATATGCTACCTATCTATTAAAGCCGGGATCATGTCGGGGAGGAGACGGTGGAATGGGAAATGTTAACCTAGCTACCAAACATGTATTGTAACTACACAATGTGGTCACGGAGAACTATATATTGTATTCCTACATTATCAATGGAGAAGATTCTGTTTATTGATGTTCATTTCTTATGCTGAATGTACAATTCTGATGCAAAATCGCTAATAAAATTTTCACAAAAAAAAAAGAAGGCCCTAGCTAAACTGCATGCGGGGAAGTCCCCTGGCCCGAATGGGTTCCCGGCAGAGTTTTTTAAGAGACCGGCAGACCTTCTGGCTCGCCACTTACTGGGGCTCTTTGAGGGGGCGATACAAGAAGGGGAACTTCCTCCAGATCTCCGCATGGCCACGTTAATCCCGATATATAAAGAAGGCAAACCACTAGATGACTGCTCGTCCTATTAGCCTATCTCCCTTTTGAATATTGAAGTGAAATTATTGGTGACTGTGCTAGCGCTCAGATTGCGGAGGGTAATTCCCGGGTAGGGCCACTAGATTCAACCTCCTACGGACCCACAACAGGCTACAGGAGGTAGGCAAGAGACGAGACCCTCACTGATTCCTTTCGCTCGACGCTGAAAAAGCGATTGATGAGGAACACTGCCCTTTTTGGAGGGAGTCCTGGTGCGGCTAGGCTTTGGTCTAAAATTCCGGCAGTGGGTACAACTGCTATATACAGACCCTAGAGCCAAGGTTAAGGTGAACAGGATTATATCCGGGGACTTCCCAGTTAGGCGGGGAACTAGGCAGGGATGTCCCCTGTCCCCTTTGCTTTTCATGCTGATGATCGAGGTACTTGCGGCAGCAGTCCGGCAACATACGGACATTAGAGGTTTCCAGCTAGGGCCACTAGATACCACGGAGGGAAAAAATATCCCTCTACGCAGACGATGTCCTCCTGTACATAACACACCCAGAAACGACGATACCGGTGCTCTTCTTAGAGCTGGACAGATACGGAGCCCATGCAGGATATAGGATTAACTGGCAGTTCTATATGATCCCCGGGGTCAGGAGCAATTGACGAACCTCCCAGAAAGGCTACAGACGACTGCTGAGGGCTTTACCTACCTTGGAGTGTTTGTGACGCTCAACAGGGGCCGCTCTTTCAACAAGAATTTCGGACGGATAGTACATAATTTTATAGAGGACTCGAACAGATGGCGGCTCATACCTCTTAGGTCGTGCGGCCATGTTTAAAATGATGACGCTGCCCAAGCTCCTATATGCATTCCAAAACGAATATTACCCTCTCCCCCGAAGGGTGTTCATGGAAACAAATGCGGAAGTGCGCACCTTTCTTTTGCTAGGCAAGCAACCTAGAGTAGCACTGACGACCCTGCAGAGACACCAATACAGTGGAGGGTTCTCACTCCCCATCATACAAAATACAGAGTTCCTTCTCCTGGATTTAAACTGACAGTTTGTTCCTTTACCATTGCTTGACCAATAAATGTGATGTTTTAAATATGTTGATGTAAACAGTGCTATTATAGCATTTTTTAATCTCATAACTTTTTTAACATTTGAGTGTATATTTTTGCAAAAATTTAAAGTGTATTGCTTGTTGGTTCATATAACGTATCTTGTGTTATTATGAATTTTTAACTTTTACAAAATAAATGAATGACATTTTACATAAACTTTTGTCCCTGTGCATGAGGTTTTCATAGTACTTGTGGGTCCGAGAGATTGTTTCAGTTGTAAATTTGGTAACCCGTATAACACTGCAAATCCCCTGTTCTCCATGAGAACGTCCTCTTAGGGATGTACTTCAAATAAGATTTATTAAATCCAGGAGAAGGAACTCTGTATTTTGTATGATTGGTGACCCAATCCTTTTCCTGTCTGAAAGGGTAGCTCCCTACTCAAAACTTTTTAGGGTTCTCACTCCCCAACACCGAGGCCTATTACTGAGCAGAACAATTGGTAGCCATCAACGACTGGTTCCACGCCCCGGCCATGCACCCCACGTATGCACTAGAGAGGTACTCTATGGGCACCCGCCCTTACATCTATTATTTGTATGGGGGCAAAGGGAGGGGGAGACTACTGCTACCACTAGACTTACATTGATGATTTGGAGCCGAGCAACTAAGACCATAGGCTGGGAGAAGAGACCCACCAGACAAACGCCCCTGTGGCACTGTACTTGGCTGCAGGAACTGAATAAATTGAGGGGGTTCAAGAAGTGGGATGACATAGGGATCTCAACGCTAGGAGATGTGACTGCAAAGGGGGAACTCAAGTCATTCCCAGCTTTGAGGGCAGACTTCGGCCTGCTCAGCACACAATACTTTAAGTATGCACAACTTAGACATGCTTGGCGGGCAGAGGGGATCCCAGAGGGCACACTCCCTGAATATGCACCTTTAGAGGGCCGCCTTCTACAAGAACAAATACTGGGGAGAGCGGTATCGCTTACATATAAGACTCTTATGAATAACATGCCCGATGACCTGGGCACCCTTAGAAGCAAACGGGAGAGTGATGTAGGTGAAATGGACACAGTAGACTGGGATACTGTTCTCATGCATCCAAGGGAAGTAGCTATTAAATCCCGGTTGAGGCTCATTCAATTTAACGTCCTTCATAGGACCTATTTTGATAGGGTGCGCCTACACAAAATGGGAAAGGCAGGGGATACGAACTGCCTAAGATGCGGTCGGGAGGGGAGGACTTCTACCACACAATCTGGTCCTGTCTGATGATTCAGGTCTACTGAGTGGAGATTCTGGGAGAACTGGGAGAGGTACTGGAAACTTCCCTGCCAATGGACCCTAAACTGGTCCTGCTGGTTATGACCAACGATGTAGATCTCGCACGCCCGCTACTGATCTTCCTGGTCCTGGCCCTGGTGGTAGCAAAGAGGGATGTGGCCAAGAAATGGGGGGTGGCCCGACACCACAGATAGAGGAGTGGCGGAGAGGTCTGGATCTCTGTATGGCAGCCGAAAGGGTCACATATAAGGCACGGGATGCCCCAAGAAACTTGGCAGATTCTGGAGCAAATGGAGGAAATACCATGGCCTTGATGGGGGACTGTGAGATGGGACACTGAGGAAAGGTGCGTCCACAGACAGAGGGTACCGAAAGGCAATCTATTATGGCACTACTGACGTGGGCCCGGACAGCGCTAGTGAAATGGTTTGAGATGAATAATAACGTACTGCTTTTAACGGTGTGGTTGGGTGGGTGGAGGGTTGGAGGGCGGGGCGTGTTGACCTATGATGCCATGATTGTATTGTTGTTACATGATAAAATGCAAATAAAAAAATATTTTTTAAAAAAAACATCCCCTCTCCCTGAACATCGCCTCTTTTTATTTGTGACCTAAGGTCCATTAACCCAGTGGGTACCTGTTTAAGCTCATTCTCAAATCTTTGCATGACCAAAGTACACACATATTCAGCCCAGGTGGTCTGTTCCATAATCGTCCACTGAGAAAAGGTGGACCATATTTCTTTAAAGGTATAAATATTCCCGTTATTTATCCAACATTCACACTGTTGCCTCTGTAGGTCATTTTCTCGAAAGGACGAAAAGCTGACTGCAGAGCGCAGGGAGGCCAGTCGGGGGGAATTCAACAATTTATATAAATCTTGCTTAACTGTAGACCACGGGGAAGTAGGAAAAGGGTGGGTAGGGGTAAGGTCGTAGGGTTTGGGCGGATGGAGACTTGTTGTCATTCCCGCAGCGAGACAGGGTGAACGGGCGTGGTTGGTGTCATAGGAAAAGTCGGGAGGGTCGGTGTGACAGGGAGAACCCTTCGGAGGGGCAGTGGGGGCAGGAGTGGGTGGTGGGGGGGACATGCGGGGTGTGAGGCGTCAGGGCAGGGTACATTGGGGCATATGCAGGAGGGCTTTCTAGCATGGCATCAAGCAAGGAATCACCTTCTTCTCCTCCTTCCATATTGCCCTTTCCTTTCTCCTCACGAGCTGGATACAATTATTTTACCCGTGCCCCATGCTCCCTATCGGCTATTTCTACTGATTTTGTCATTTGATTTTGTAAATTTTCTCTGGCGTGGTTGGCCATTGACATACGTTCCTGTTTTCTTTCTTGAGCCTTCTGTTTTCTAGCTCTCTGCTCTATCTCTTTCCTCCAAAATCGGACAGATTCAAACATAGACGGGCGCGTTTTTCCTTTAATTAATTGTTCCTCTAAGTTGGCGAGAACTTGGGAATTAAAGGAGCCATAAAGTGGCCACTGCAATTCTGCGTAACTTTTTTTTGTATATTTTACCCAGAATGAGGAAAACATTATGGCAGAAGGGCCATGTTTAACATACATCGTATGGCATGGGGTCCCTTCTGGAGGAATAGGACAGGCCGTCTCCAGCTGGGAGTCCTGCGTACACATACAACAACATAATCTCTTGAACTTACTACTGACTGGCATGCTTAAAAACAGATAACAGACGCCAGCTGGTTTTTTAAAACTCACCTCGCTTGCTTGGCTTTTGCAAAAGTCAATACCAGCAGAATCATACAGAACAGACACCAGCAGGTTTTTAAAACTTCACCTCGCTTGCTTGGCTTTGGCAAAAGTCAATAACAACTTGGCTTTTGCTAAAGTCAGTAACAGAATCATACAGACTTGGTGGATGATCAGTCTACCCTTACCTTACAGGGGAAGTTCTCTTCTGCAGACGTAGGGCTGTGTCCTGCTCCAGAAATTATTTGCCAGGGGACTCCAGCGAAAACTCGGTCATGTGGCCCAGACCGGGTGTGGAGGGACAGCGGGTGAGTCGTTCGGTCTACCGGAATACAAGAATCCCTCGGGTAGGGCGCCTCCATCGGAGTCTCTCCGTGCACCTCCTCACATTCACCGGGCCTGACCTTCGTGCTCGTGGAGTCCCTCTTCAGGCGCCATTTGAAGAACCGGGATAACTCACTTACTGGGTCTCGGCGGCAGGGGAACCGCCCAAATCTTCCATACCTTCCACACTTAGTAAAAGGAGACACAGGAGCCTTCGTCTGCAGGAAGAACACAGATTTATTTCAGTAGCCCGGGCTATGGAACAGAGTCCCAAGCTAGTCCGAGACAAAACCCAGGAGGCTGCTACTTCACTCTGTAGCTTACAAGCCTTTTATACATTTTTCATCCCAGTCTTTTGGTTGTTGGACCATTGTTTAATCAGGGCAGTGTTTACAGTTGATAACCAGATCCAGACGATGTTTGTAGTTCGTGACCTGGTCAAGGCTTGGTACACAGATCATTGTTCACTCGGCTTTGATCAAGGCTCAGTTTTTCAGGTCTTTGTTCAATTGCCTTGATCAAAGCCCGGTCCATTAAGTCATTGTTTAATCACCCTGATCAGGGCCCAACAGTCAGACCATTGTCTAGATAACCTGATTACGGTGTCAAGGATGTTTACCAGGGTGGGATCGGGGATTGAAAACAAGCTTGTTTACACAGGGCGTGGGTGTCTCATGGCTTTCTGTTGAACTGCAAAGAACAGGGGGTTGGGTGTGCGACAGTTCCTGGGCAGAAATGCAGGCTGCAAGATAGTTTTTGTCTTGTCAGTTTAGATTTTTCACAGGCATCAGCAGAAATGACCAAGTGGGTCGTGTGGAAGTGTTTGACATGAGATGGCACTGAAAAAACAATGGAGTCCCGGTACAGATGATGCTAGTCAGAAAAACACTTTTCCTCAGTTTCCGTGCTGCGTCCGGATCTGAAACCCGGTTGCAAATCGTCTAGAATGTGGAAGTTGGTGAAGTGTTGGCTCAGCTGTTGTTGTACACATTGTTCCAGCACTTTAGCTAGGAGAGGGATGTTTGAGATAGGTCTGTAGTTGTCAGGAGAAGCCGGATCTAGTGTAGGTTTTTTTAAGATGGGGACGACCTGGTCGGCTTTGAGAGAGTCAGGACTCAATCCCTGTAGGAGGGAGGAGTTGAATATTGTCATCCAAGAGGGGATGATAGCCTGCGAGGCAGCGGCAAGGCAGTTTGACGGGAGAGGGTCGTTGAAGTCATGGCAGTCTATCGTTTCCTCCCATGCACACCCAGACGCCTTTCAGATGTTGCATCTTCATCCCCATGTTGGCAGCGTAGAGGGCACTGCTGCATGTCTTACGCCTTCCTGCAGTGCTAACAGGCATAGACAGACTGCTCATTCTTGAGGCCTCCTCACTACCCTCTTCTAGAGTGACAATATTTGACTCCATTTTGGCAGCTTGCATCATTTCACTGCATTGGTCACCTGGCCCAGTGCCTTTGCCACATCCCCATTCCAATGAGACATCTCACTTTGCATGGTCACAGACCTACGTGCCAGCAGTGCAGTGGCTGTGGCCACCCTATTATTGGATTTTGCACACACGTTCATGCACTGCATCAGTTGGCGATGGTGTCTTGTCTGTGACACATGTCCCTCCTGCATCACCCTGGTCAGTTCTTTCAGGCAATCATTCAGTACTGCTATATTGGCTGCCATCTTTCCAATTTGTGCCTGCACTAAACACGTGTTTTTGGCCTGCAAGCGCTGCATCCGGAGCATCTGTCCCTCAAGACCACCCCAGGCATCATTAGGTTGATCCTCCAGCTGTGTGATGAGTGACCTCGCTCTACGCCGCCGGCCTCGGAGATTGCTGCTGCGGAGCTGTGTTTAAGGAGTCGGTGTGGGTGTATCTTGTGCCTGGCTGGCCACTGCTGTTACATGTGCCTCGTCCTCAGATTCCATTGTCACCAGTGGTGGGACAGTTGCCCTGCGTGTGGTTGGGGCACGTGACTGATTTCGTGGCACCACAGGTGTGTCCATCACTTCTACTGCGCTAGTTTCCGGTGTGTCAGGGAAGTCACTGTCCTCTGCATCTTCACGTTCTGCATCTGTGAGTTAAACAGAGCAAAACAGCATTCATTTCTGTTAGTGATGTCTTGTCACAGAAATCATGATTTCACTATAAATAAATATTTTGTTATTGACTCATTTTGAGTTGGCTTATTCCTATTTGTGTGCTTGCCATAGTATCTGCCTGACCTGCCTGCATCTCCCATAATGCACTTTGATTTTTAACCAAAATGTGTACTGGATTTTCATTATGGACACGTGTGCGGTACTGAGCTGATGTAATACTTTTCAAATTAATGACATTTGGCCACATCTTACCTTCAGAGGTGTTTGCCGCTCCAGAGGTGTCTAGCTGCGTCACCCCAACAACAGCTTCAGTCTGGAGTGTCGACTCCACATCCTCCATGGGTGTGTTGGCAGTCTGTGTTGGGGTTCCCCTCCTGTCTTCCTGGCTTCCTTAAGCTGGTCGGCAATGTGTTCCTTTGCACGACTACGCAAGTCGTACCATCTTTTTGTTAAGTCGCCGATGGTACGGTGTATATCCCCAACAGCGTTCACCTTATTTTGGAACGGGATCCATATTTGGCGCTTTTCCTGCTCTGCCACTTTCAATGACAATTTTCCAAACAGCGTGTCATGGCTGTTTACCTCACCCATGATTAGTGTGTCTATTTCCTTGTCGGAAATAGTATGTTTCCTTTTTCCGACACTTTGGCTGTTCTCTCCTGTTGTTGTATCCATTTTGTGAAATGGCCAGGTGTTGTTCCAAATGTTACTTTCACTCCTGTTCAGCTCCTGCAGTCAGCTCCCTCCTCTCACAATAACTGTGCACTGAATGAGGCTTGGGCTGCTGACTTCCTGGTAGTGATGTCCAAGATGCATCAAAATGTGCGACTCCGCTATTAGCGATTTCGCAATTAGCGAAATCGCAAATAGCGAGTTCACAATTTGAGATCTCGTTATTTGTGATAGCGATTTTTTGCTATTCGCTAATATTTCGCAATTTTTGTAATGCATTGATTTTTGCCATTCCTTATTTGCGTTTCCTTATTTCTCGTAAATAAGGAATCGCAAATGTTCACATTGATGCATGTGCCAGTATGAACCTTGAAGCAAGAGAGAACAATCAAAAACTAGGATACCAGGTACACCCAGTAGAGGAGGGGAACAAAATGATACACCATGCAGGGAATATTCCCACGTAGTTCATGGAGAAGCAAGGGCCTAACCTGGATCCTGATTGGCCAAAGGTCATCTAGTTCTAAATTACAATTTTAAGGGGACATCATGGAATACTTTCCATCCCAAAGAAAGATGACGGACAGTGCACGTTTTGTGTCTGGGTGCTGTGGAACTCTACAATACCTTCGAAAAAGAGTACCCTTAGAATAATTAGTTTGTCCAAAGGTCCAGGTACAACTTTAATTCTAAGAAAGGAGTTCCCTTGGGTTCAACTTGCAGTGTTCCAGAACCCATGCTAAGCCTTTCGCCTAATTCAGAGTTCCCCCTTTGAAGTGAAGAGCTCTGTCCCTCTGCATAGCAACAAGGGAGCACAGACAGGGCATCATGTCTGCCTCCACTGAAGAAGGAGGAATAATGCTCAGGACTGGGGGGAATTCTGCTTTTTAACACATCTTGTTGTTTAAGGCCAAAAGCAAGGTCATTAAAGCACAAGTGCTTATCTAAGAGCAACTTCCAATACATATCCACTTTTAAGGCAATGCAATGGTACATAAATCAGCAACAATTCTTTGTGTTACCATTACAATTGACAGATCCATTGAATTGTCTCAAGTTTGAGAAACATGAATGATTTATCAAATTCAACTCTTCAAATAATCTATCAGGCATTTCTTTTTTGCAACAATTCTATATTGGTATTTCAGTAGGGCCACACGCCTGAAACAGTTTGCTGAGAACATCATAATAAAGCACACATCTCAGCAAAAAATACAAAACAAAACCTCAGACACATGGTCCACCAAGTCTATCAGACAGTTCACGGCATCCTGCCTGTCTTCCTGCAGCCTGTCATCACTACCTACAATGCTCACCCGAATTTCTTAAGCCATTAGACATTTAGCCACCTTTTTAAAAGTTTTTTTATTCAACATCAGTCAATTGCAGTATAGAGTGTCACATCCACAAGTGCATTTGTGATACATTGAATACTTTCCATTTCAATGATACAGTCTTCTATAACATCTTTTATTCTGGGCCCTATCCTAAACAACTTTTTGATGACAGATAACATTTTTGTTCCACCTGATATCATTCTAGTTATTCTCCTTCTCTCCTCCCACCTAGCTGCCTTATTTTTTTTATTGAAATGGTTTCCTGTGTGGTTGCAAAGAATCTGGGGTTTCATGAACAACAAACGTGAATACACAAATTTATAGCGCTTCTTGTCCTCTTTGGGTTTAAGACGTAATAATCCTAAAAGCACTGTGTCAAAGAATGCATCACTGGTACCACTGGCCCCATGTCATTGACCTCTGGACAAGACCACATCATAAGCAAAAATCCCACCCAGACTTGTCACCAGCATGGCCACTCCATAGGCAGTGTTGGATATAGTTTCTGTAGGATTTATTGGGTGAGATAAGCCCTATGTGATATTTTGAACCGAGTGACATAAAAGTGGGCAACATGCATTACTAGACATTGTTGGCCCAATTCACAAATGCAAACTAGACCTGAAGTCTAAGTTTAGACCTCAAATCTAAAGGCCCGATTCACAAAAGTGATCTGAGACAAAATGCTAACTTTAGACTATCGGTATTCACAAAAGCCATTTAGGAGTAGTAAAATTAGGATTCCTAACTTTACTACTCCTAAACTGAGACAATATCCTAACTTTATGACTTTCAGTATTCACAAAGGGCGTTTAGGAGTAGTAAAGTTAGGAATCCAAAGGGCTTCTTTGACGCTGCGCACGCATCTGTAATATGGCGCGGGCCCAGAGTAAAAGGAATTCCCTCATTTGCTCAGGGCACACCCTTATGCAAATGAGGGAACATCCTGTGTTGATAGCGCTGGCCCTTTAAGTATTATAGAAGGGGACGCACAAGCGTCTGCGCCCCCTTCTATAATACCAAGGTGCCCCGGGGGTGCACAAAGCGGGCGCAAACGCCAGTTGCGACCCCAGGACACCTTATGTAATATGGCCCTTGGTCCAAACTTTGATTTCAGGTCTGATTTTACACTTTGGGTCTAAACTTTCCCTTCAGGTCTAAGCTTAACTTTTTGAACCGGGCCCAGACATTTAGTAGCGCCAATGCCTGAAAATGGCATTTCATGGTCCTTTTCCAATTTAGCTCTAACAGTTTAGAGCAGTGGTTCATACCTTTTTTACTTCTGTGGACCCCCACTTAATCGCTAATAGAACTTGGGGACCCCTAGTGAACCATCAGTGGAACCCCGTGGACCTCCATTGAATCAATACTGGAAGCAGGGTCCCCAGCATAAACATTTTTGATGATTTGAACGGCAAACAAATACACAAAACACAGTAACAAGCATCTATCAAACAAATACGCAAATGATCAATATTTTATTTAATTCACAAACAAATATATAAAAATTAAAAAAAATTAATGAGAAGGTTGAAGTTTCTCTACGTTCAATTGTGGCCACTCATCATCCATACTATATTCTGTTTGATTCACTTGCACTGCTTACTCTGATCAATCTGAAGATACTCATTTAATTTTAAGCCTTCAATTTCAAATTCTTTCATATTTTCAAAAAGTTTTTAAATATTTAGTTTTACATTAGTTAATTTTTTAAACATTTCTAAGCAGTTGCGAATGCCCTGAGTAGGCTTATCCGACCCCCAGGGGTCCCTGGATCACGGTTAAGAACCACTGGTCTAGAGAAAACATGTGCGATCCTGCAGCAATGCTTTGTAGATACTAGATATGTCCTACCTGCCTGTCTAAGATATCTACATTGTTCATAATTTTAGATTCAGGAGAGCGTTTTTACGTCATATTTCCCAAGAATGTGTCATTAATTATATTAATCATGGGTGTTGTGGCTTTCTTGATTCAGTGTCTAGTAGGATCATCGACTGGATAATGCTCTGCTAACAGAGTCCTCTCTTAATTAGGAGCTTTGTGGAGCCATAGTGGTAAATATTGTAAATAAGATGCCCGGTGGTAGCATTCAAAGTCCAGGAGACCCAGCCCCCCTTTCTGGTATGGGAGAACTTAATTCTGAGGCACGTTAGTACACACAGCAGCACAATCAGCATACTGTCAATTCCTCGAAAAATTGATCTGGCCACTAGACACCTTGGCCCATATTTATCATTGTTTTATGCCGCGCAACGCAGCAAGCCACCTTGCTGTGATGCGGTGCATAAAAGAGAAAGGGCAGGAATGTGTGATATTATAGCCTTATAGCCCGCCGTAGAGGGCTATACCGGCTATTAAAGGCCCTCTCCAGCGCTAAAGGCCCCGAGCCGAAGGCAAGGGCCTTTAACAAGGGAGAGGGACTTTAATAGCAGTATAGCCCATCTACGAAGGGCTATAAGGCTATTAGAACATTCTGTCACTAGAGGGCAGAATGTTCTAACAAAAAAAACAAAGCCTTTTGGGAGCGTGAGGGGATTGGAATCCCCTCAGGATCCCTGAAGCCTTTGTTCATAACCAGAGCTGTGAACAAAGAAACATTGGAATGTTGGAGCTCCAGGCTTCTACCAGCCATTATTAGCCCGGAGCACTCCATTGTTTTCAATGGAGCTACCAACATTCCAATGTTCTAATTAACATTAGACAGCGCATTCCTGTCCTTATCTAGCGCTGGCTCACTTTTGACTGCCTAGCCCCAATTCAGGCCGCCTTGTGTCTCGGTGCAAGGGCGCCTGAGTTGTAGGCAAGATTGTTTTTGTGCAGGAAAGGAGAACTTCCTGCACAAAAACAATCCATTTTCCTCTTTCAATGTGTGCTGCAAAATGCAGCACACATAGAATGAGACATAAACGAGAAGAAACAAAGATATTTCTCCTCGTTACGCCTTACCTGGGAAGGCATAGCATTCTAACACATGGTAAATTTGGGGATGGGCCAAAATCCATGGGTGGATGTATGGGAACACCCACGCTCCACCCATAGAACATCTCCCTGGGGCCGAGTAACACAAGGCAGCAATTTGTGCTGCTTTGTGTTTCTCTATATTTATCGAGTAATGCAGAGCCTAACAAGGTGGCCTTGTGTGTCTTGATAAATCTCACTCAGGTTTTGCATCGCCCCTGCACCCCCTTGCAATGGCCACATAAAACCTAATAAATCTGGCCCATTGTTCCTTGCTGAAGACAGCTCTTTGCTGCTGCCGGAACAGAGAAGGATATAGACTGTCGGCCAGCAAGAGAACCTTCCTTTTCCATCTCAGAGCCTCAGCCCAGCTGTTCCCTGCACAGCTCAGAAGAGCTTTTACAGACTAATGGTCTGATTTAGATTTCGAAGGCAAGCTAAAGGAGGTTACCCATACACCTAGTGGAGACCAGGGTAATTAAGTATAACATAAGCAATGTCTCGAGGGGTATCGTTTGCAAGGGGGATAGTTGATGAACAAAGTAAAATGCAGTGGAGGGGCGTAGGGAAACACAAAGAAGTGGAGCGAGATGGTAATATACAATTGCTTTCAACATATATTTAAGTAAATTATATGGTTAACACAAAAACAAATAAATCCATAAATAAATTGCACTGTGTTACATTAAATGTCATGTAACATGTGATAACGTGCAAAAGTGCTTGTGAAAAGGTGAACGACAAAAGTGACATGTGAGGGGGTACATACAGCAGAAGAGGGCGCACACAGGGTTGTATACCCTACAAATAGACTGTGATGCCTGTACAATTAATACATTTATGTACAAATTTGGATCTTGTGGCCAATCACAGAGAAGGCGCCGTGAATTACGCTGTGGAGGTCGACGGTGTTTCGGCCTTTGTACAGTGTTTAGGTCATCATCAGGACCAGGTTACAAAATTCCATACAGTGCTATACACAGGAGTAAAAATAACAAAATTTTAATAGTGGATCTTAAAAAGAGGCAGAATTAGAAGGTAAAGAGAGAAACTTACTGATAAGTGCCGCGATGGTAAGGAAATGGGCCACAGGGGCAAGAAAATGGCCCTGGGCCTCATGCGGGCAGAAGAACAATAGGTGGGTCATATAGGGCGCCAACAGGACAACTTAGGACAGGTACTACCACAAGGATGTAGCTGAGTACAGCTGAGCAGAGGGGTTAGGGAGAATTGTTAAGTCAGCTGAAAAGTAATTTGAGAAAACATAATTGTGTGTAGGTTAAGCAAGAATTATAGACAGGCATAAAGTATGCATTAGCCGGATGTGAGAAAGTGCCGCCTTTCTGCATGATTGCCCCCACTTTTTGCTGAACTGCTGATGTACTTTGACTGACTGTGCCCTGGGCTCCTGCTAATCGGGTACCCAGAGTCTATCTTCTTTCCCTAAAACTGCATTGAAAACCAAACCCAATTGGCATCTCTGGCCACGGGTCAGCCCCTGGTAAATGGTACCACATGTACCCAGGGCACTTTGACCAGGGAAGACCCCTAAGAGCTGCAGGACTTATTGTGCCACCCTTAGAGGCCCTGTACCTTTACACACACACACACTGCCTTTGCAGGCTGCATTTCTTAATGCAGAACAAAGTGAAGAGTCGACATGGCACACATCCTGTGTGCCATGCCTACAACTCACTGGCCTGGCATAGATCAGTCAGCCCTCTAGCTGGGTGCACTATACCGGTAGTGAGGGTACAAGGGCATGAGCCCTGTACCCCTTCAGTGTCTATGTCAGGGGTCTCCAACCTTTTGTGTAGTGAGAGCTACTTCTGGTCAGTGAAAATCATCGTGAGCTACCAAACTCCAAGCAACTCGCACATTTTTCAGAGAGACCTCCCACGCCCAGTTTCATTGCCATTAAGGTTAAAAAACCTATTTTCTTGAGAGCCCACTATAATGTGGTTTGAACGCAAGACTTAAAGTTCCCTAGAAATACTGAAAGGATTGACTTTGGATTTGTGTTGTGTTGTCAAACCACTTTACAAAATTTCACAATAATAGCTTCAAAATCAAGACCTTTCAATAGCTGTCACTGAAATAATCATTGTAATGCAGCTCAATTAACAAACAAACAGGAAAAGCAATCCTACCTTCAGTATGGAACTGTAGGATGTCCTCTAAGGCTGTGTAATCTGGTAGCCTGGCGGGGGCAGTTCCAAATCACTTAATCTCCCAGTGCCTAACAAAAAGTAATTTGTCCGTTTGTAACGTAACTGGTGCTCATGTAAAGCGCTATGATAACTTCTGGTCTAGTTTGCGCTATAAAACTGCACACAAAAAGAAAATGACACAGTTCCCCTTGAAAAGTATATTCCCCAGGGCCCAGCCTGAAGAACATCACTGCTGTTCAAGACAAGCTGGCATACTATTGCTGCCATACAGGAAGATGATGGGTACTGGGCAGCATGCGTGAGCCTTGGCTCCTGGCCAATAGGTGGGAATGTATTAATGACATGCCACATTACTGACATGTGGGCTGTACGCTAAGAAGACTCACAGACACAACAGTGAGACAACAAAATAAAGCATACGCCACAATAGTGACACAACACAAGGCATGAAAGAGGAGGCCACTGCTTGTCGGAATGGGGAAGAAAAGAGGCCCGGGCACCAAATTAGAAGTGCATGTCTGAGGCTTAATCCTATCCTGTGTGGAAAGTGTAGGTGTGTAAAAACATGAGATGGTGAGAAAAGGTGTTAGGACAGGCTCTACTACTGAACACACATGAGCAATAGAAGAATGCAACAATCGTCCCATGAGACTCACTTATCACTGTACATCTCATACTTTCGAGGTACACAACGTCGTAATGTAATCATTGATCTCTTATCAAATAATACCAAAAATGAGAACAGAACAATTCTCTCTTAGTTTCCACAAATAACTAACTTACTAGGAACGCAGTGCAATATGTAATGATAATGCAGATGACACACTGCTCAAACGGTGGACTTATACAAAAATGACACTGTACAAAGGCCCACGTTGTTTGTAAGATGATCTGAAACAAATATGATAATTAGATAGTAAATTAAATAGCGCTACACACAAGGACACTTTCAGTTTTTATGGCTCTTTTTTCCATTTAAGGTACAGGGAGATTAAGTGATTTGGCCAGAATCACAGGATGTCGGAAAGTAGAAAGATGCATGTGCCCAGCCCGGAGAGCTTGCTCAACCCCTGCCACCAGAGCCCGACAGTGAGGGTGCACAGCTCTTCGGTGCCCTCCCAATGAAAGACAGAAAGTCTGCCGCTATCAAAGCTCTTCCTTTTCTGCCCAGTGCTCTGGCGCCCATTTCAAGGAGCAGGGGAATGTTGAAGCGAGCGAGGGAGCGGAAGGACAGGATTAAAGGGTTGGTCGGAAAATCATATATATTCGTACAGCCAGCGTCTCATCCCCGGCCTGCACAAACACAAACATATCCCTTGGACAGGTTCTGTGACCTTGGATGCTCGGAGTGCAGGCGGGTGGATTACATAGGTTTGTGAGGCTGAAGAGGCAGGATTCAAGCCTATATGTGTTGCTTTGCTAGTTTGCTGTATTACCCAGTCCCGGAATCTTGTGAAGATTATTAGAAGCAAACGCAGGGAGACAGCCTTAGGTCGTCGCTAACAGAGATTCGCTGTGGGGCTGGGCTCACCTGGGTAGGGTCGGCCTATAGGTGGCTGGATCACACGGTGCCAGTCACAACCCCGGATCTCCAAGTACAGGCACAAAACCACAATGCAAATGACTGTACAGATCTGCTAACTTACCGGAATAGTGCAAGCTGGTGTGTCTTAGCCACGGTACATCAGAGGACTTGGAAAGAAGATGACCAACCGCTTCTCTGTCCCTCAGTAAAAGACCCTGCATGCTGGATGGAGGCTTACACATGACGGCATGCACTATTGCAGGGTCTTTAGCAGGCTTGGCCTTTAGTGTCATATTTCAAGACTCCATGCCGGATGTGCGCCCATGGCTTACCTGCTGCTCTGGGATTTTATTTATGCGTTTTTCTATAGCGCAGACTTTACCCGAAGGTGTCAGAGCGCTTCACAATAGGAACAGAACTGATACATGAAAATATTACAAGTGAACAAATTACAAAAGCAAAAGTTACATTACATGAGATAACGCATTGGCGGTGAACAGAGACCCTCACAATTAAAAGAGAAAGCGTGCCACCTTCTGTTGTGGAAGGACACGCATGGGGACTGCAGGTGGAGGGAGGGACTAACTGGGCACCTGCTGTCATGGCCTGCATCCCGGCTGAGCCCTCCCGCTCCTATCCTCTTACAAATAAATAAAAGAAAAAAGTAGTTTGGCTTGGGACACGAGACGCGCTAGTGGCTAATTAGGTAACTGCGGAATTAAGTTAAAAGAATTCTGATCCAGGCTGTCCCCCTTGACCCCGCATCGTGTGATCCTCGGCAATTTTCTTGCCATTAGCTCCCTCCCATATGTACGCCAGCCTTCCTGCTGCTCATTGGGCATTCTCAAACGGAAAAGAAAGCTGCAGGCCCAACACCTGAAATCACCAATGGCAGAATACGGAGCTGTACAGTATTTTTTATTCTTTTTACAATTTTATATAGCACAAACTTGAGGGCGGAAGCCGCCTGCCGTTTTTTTTTGCTCCCCGTCTGTTGAACACCGGCACTTTCACTTTAAGAAGGGAGATGCGAGAAGGGATCAGACTGCGGGAGAGGGGGGGGGGGGGGGGGGTGCGGGGGGGGGGGCAGGGACACGGGAAAAACATGCTGTGAGCTGCTGACATACCCGTGCAGGATCCCGCATTCTCCCTTCCACTGAGGATCGAGGGAAATTAGGTGGCAGGCTGTGCTGCTGAAAAAAGGCAGACGGAGCGGGTCACAGCAGTTCTATACTGCTTGCGCGACCGGCATCTCTGCCCATCCACCTGCTCTACCCTGCTCGCCTGCTGCAGCTACGACGCACCCTTCCTTCGCAGCCCAAACAAGCCCAAACAACACTGAAGGGCTACTAAATAGAGCAGGGAGCAGCGCGAGCTACTCAGAGGGTCTCTGCGAGCTACCGGTAGCTCGCGATCGACCGGTTGGAGACACCTGGTCTATGTCCATTCTTAGACATTGTAAGTGCACTGCTGCCATTAAGAGTATATGGTGCTGGGGGTTTGTCATTACAAACTCCACAGCACCATAAAGGCTACACTGAAAACTGTGAAGTTTGTTATCAAACCTCTGAGCACATTTAACCTGCACTGATGCAGTGTGGGATTTAATGGAAAATGCAAACAGAGGGTTTTTTAGAGATGTCCCCTGAAAAACTGCCACCACCAGACATGTTTCTGGACCCCTGGGTTGAGAGCCTGCTGCTCTCAGGGGCCTGAAACAATGCACATCCTGGGATGAGTTGCTAAGCCTCCTCCCCCAGGATGGGCAGGGTCCTCGAAGGGGAAGCTTCAAAGGCTTGCCACCTTTGTGAGCTTCCCCAGGCCACTTGCTGCTTTCAGAAACTGGTCCCCACTGGTTCTGACCTCTACTTTGGGGGGGAGAACCAGCGGGAAAAACAAGTGAGGAAGAGAGGTGTGCCCACCTCTGCCAATTCCACCCCTCAGGTGGGGAGGCAAGGTGAAGCACAACTCTCAGCCCCTGCCATCTTGCATATGGGGGGACCCAGGCAAGCATGGTGAGGCATATGCTCCCCTCCCACTGGAGGGTGGCATAATAGAGGGTATACCAACCCCAGGTAAGGGACCCATTGGTCCCAATCTTTTACCTACCTGTAACACCCCTAAATCTAGTATTTAGGGGCACCCCTGAACCTTGCTTCCTCAGACAAGAAACCAGTAGAAGAAAAGAATAAGGACTGAACAGCCGTGCCGCAGCTAACCAGAGGAGGACGCCCGCTGACTTGGCTCCAGCCCTACCAGCTTGTCCCCACCTCGAACCTGCTCCAGTGAAATCCCATGTTTCCTGCAGCCAGCAACCTCTAGAAACCCGGGGATCTGCCTGCCTTCCATCTCAAAGACTTTGGCTCCCGTGAACGCCGGATGTGTCCACCATTAGACTCCAGCTCTGCAAGGATCCACAAGTCTGCACCGCTCTGCACCCGACGCCCACGGCCCGAGTTCGAGTGGCCCAACACCAAGAGGAGGTCCCACCGACGATCCTGACCTGAGATCCGGTGATCTCTGACCTGCCTCAAGTCTCCAGCCGACACCTGCAGCCTCAAACCGTAAGGTCCACCCAACCGCAACCAGGAGCTGGTAAAAAGATGCGACCCTAAAAGGCACACCTGTACCTGATGCCCGTGGCCTTGGGTGGCCCAATCAATGGTGCCGAACCAACCCCCAGCATCCCAACTTACCTCTCCAAGTGGTAGATGCTGTTTTGATGGCACGCACCCCAATGGCTTTACAAACTTTGGTCACATCTTTTAACAGTTTCATGCTTGGCTTAGACTTGAAAATTAATTGCTCCAAAACTTTGTCTATGTATTGTGGGTCAAGAACAAGCAAGCATTTGAAGCCAATTTTTATAAATTCCAATCCCTTAGAAAGGACCCCCACCTTCCCATATCTGGGGATATTGTTTCATGAAAGTGGCTCATGGACTACTGCAATTTATGCCAGAGCTCTGTTATTTTCAAAAACTATTATGGCCTTAAAATGTTTCATGAAAAAATTAGGAAAAAAACCCATAAAGGAAATTTTAACTATTTACAATGCGACTTGCTTATCTGTAGCCACCTATGGATCAGGTTTGTGGGGTTACTCAAATATTAGTTCAATTCAAACTATGGAAAATAAGTTTTTACGTTACACCTTGTCCGTGCCCGAAAGTACTGCGACTATGATATGCCACGCTGAACTGGGAGTACCTTATGTTACTGAAACGATTAAGGTTCAGCCAATCCTTCTTTGGCATAGGGTTTGGACAAACGATGAATGTGTGGTTAACCGGGCTATTTTAAAGGATATTTTAGCATTGGACAATATTAATGATTTTAAATGGATATGCTATGTCAGAAACTTTCTCGAAGAATTAAGCTGCCCCCAATACTTTGAGGATCCACTATCAATGGCATACATATCTAGAAGAGACTTGAAAAATTTGTGTATGACCTACCTCAGGGATAAAAGACATATAGAGCAGGCGAGTAAAAAGACTGTTTCTGCTCATCAGGATATTTTATGTGGAGAGAAATTACAGCCATATTTATCATTGTATATGTCCAACCATGAACGCTTCCTTTTAACCCGGTTTAGACTTAACATTGTTTTTAGGACATTATCTTTTCCCGTGATGAATTGTTGGTCGAAAGATCTTTGTTTTTGCCCATGTGATGATGTGTCCCCACAATCTGATATACATATACTATTTTTTTGTAAATTTTATACTTTTTTCCGAAGGAAACTTATCATCCCTATTCTTAAAGATTTAAATGTATATAGATGCCGCTTAGCGTTTTTAGAGTGCCAGAAAATGGAAACTGTTTTTATGGTAGCCTCACTTGCCGAATTTTTAAAATCAGTCTTTAAGTGTCGTAAATCAATTCAAATGAACTAATTTTCTATGTTGCACATATGTACTTAACTTTGGTGTTTTTCCTTTGTGATTTTAAATAATGCTTACTTGACCCCTTGTAATTTGTACCTTTCATGCTACTTTTATGGTTATTCTTCTTTTTAACTGAATAAAGTATTTTGAATTGAATTGAATTGGTAGTTGCACCCAGAAGACCTTTTTCCCTGGTCCTGCAGTGTGTTTGCAAACCGGAGACTCCCCATTGAAAGCTACAGGGCACCTAATACCAAAACAGCACTCTGCACCCGGCCGCCCCAGTGCCGCTGAAGGTGCACCTTTTATGCTTCCTTGAACACCAATTGCCCTGAGCTTAAGTCCAGGAGCTTTGAACCCACAACCTAGTGGCCTGCTCCTCAGCAGCCACCAACCGGAGGCCCCCTATCCCCCATTGGATGACATTGGGCCTCAGCACTCTGCACCCAGCCGCCCTAGTGCCACTGAGGGTGTAATAAGAGTGCATCCTTGACCTTGGGGAACCCCTGAGTCTAACCCCAGAATACCAACTCCCACTACGGAATACCTACCTTTGAACAGATAACCCTATTTTGCCCCATAGGATAACATTGACTGTTTTTCAGTGAAAAGTTTCTAAGTGTTTGAGTTGAAAATCTAAGAAACCCTATAAAAACTGTAATTAAATACCAAAAACACTCTTACTTACCTGTTTAAAGGAAATGTCTGAGTGCAGTATCCAGGCATACTGCACTGTGTAAGAAAAGTAATCTGTAAAGTAATCTACTTGACATTCTACTAAAAAGCCCATAAGAAAGTATATGTACAGTATATCAAAAGCATTGCATTACTAGTAGCTGTACTGTAATCAAATCAAAGTGCATATAACATTGCAATTTAAACTGTTTACAAACTGTATTACTGTTGTAAAGTACGTATTGCTTACCTGTGCCAGGCTTGCTTCGTTCTAGAAAATAAAATAACTAGAAGAATATTTTCATACAAATCCAGTTGGTCTGAAGTTCAGTCTTTGAATGTGTGATATAATTTGCTGATTGAGTGGGCACAACAAATGCTTAACACTACCCTCTGATACAGCCTTACTGCTCGGCCACACTACAACAAATATAGAGTAAGGTGCTATCTACTTTTACCTCTGCCTACCTTTGGGGTTCCACTGGACTCTGTGCACACTATACCTCACTTTGGTATAGTATATACAGAGCCAGCTTCCTACACCAGGGCTAAGGTTGAGTCATGTGTGGATGGGCAACTGTGAAATCCAGCCAGGGTGCAGAGGAAGGTAGACCAGTGAGGGAACGAGAACACTTACTGGCAGGGTGTCATGGAACGAATCCAGACGGATGGTGTGTTCCAGAGGAATGGAGCGTGACGCACTATCAGGAGTGAGCTGGGGAGAAAGAAGGCTCTGGTATGAGAAGGGGTAATTGCATATGTGGCACGGGGGAGATGAGTAGAGAAGGCAGACACTTACATGTTTCAATCGGTGCAGGCTCACAGGGAAAGAGATCCGAGAAGAGGTACGGTTGACGCAATCAACGACCACGTGGTTGTTGTGGAGAAATGACGTTTTCCTCTAAAAGAGAAACTGAAGGAATACTAAAGGGGAGAACCGGGTAGGGGCAGACGTCTCAGCGCGGTGACCGGAATCAGTGGCGTAGACGAAATGGGTTGGAGGTGAAGAAAGCAGGCGTGATCTGTCTGCTCGACCTCCGGTGAGCGCTGCTCAGCCGGCGTGAGTTCGGTACTAATCACGTAGACAGGTGTAGGGGGTCAGCGTGTTGTTAATTCAGCGGCAGCAGCGTGCCACGCAGTGACGTCAGTACGGGAGAATGAATGGAAACAGAAGAAAGACCCAGAAAGAGATTAAGTTACAGGAGGCAGTTTGGAGAACAAAGTACCGGATGGAGCTATACAATTATGCAATAATTTTTAGGTTGATCAAGTTGAAAATATTAGCAATCGTGTGGGAAAAAATACAAGCAAAACATTGTGAAATTGTGGTTAATACATGACTTACAAGGTATGATACCACTTGGATATGAAAGTATACACAGAGCTAAGAAAAAAGGAATTGCAGACAAAAAGCTGAAATACTGCATTGTCAGATAAAGTACATAAGAAAACATGATGTATTCGGAGGATGCATAAGTATCTTGGAGCGGAAACTGCATATGTTGCATATAATTAGTCAAGAGAACAGGAAAAGGATGGTAGGGGCTCGCTGACGAGGACAGATGTGGGAGCAAAGGATATGCTTGGAGGAACAGAGGTTCAAAGAAGGACACAAGGCAGTGCCTAAACAGATAATGGTATTGTTCCATTCGTCCAAAGTGTTGAGGCCATGTTCGACTGTCTGGCAGCGGGCTATCCACCTACACTCGCATCGGTTCAGCAACTGCTGCAGGTTACCACCTCTTTGTGGTGAGGTAGGTTTGTCTATGACCTGCCATGTGAAGTCCAATTCATTGTAGTTTTGTTCTTGAAAGTGTTGGACCAGCGGGACAATCAGTGTGCCACATCTGATGCGACTCCAATGTTGAATTATTCTGTCCTTTATCATCTGGATGGTTTGCCCAATGTAATAGAGGTTTCAGGGGCATCGAATGGCGTATATGACTTTGCTGAATCTGCAGTTCATGAAGCTTAACAGAGGATACGTCAAATCATTATATTTTAACTCCGTGGTGTTGATTGTGGAGGAGCAGGCAACACATCTCTGGCATTTGTAGTGTCCCTTAATGGGGTCCAGGCCCCGCGCTGATGCAATTGAAGAGTCATTGTTGAGTTTGCTGGGCCAAAATGATGGCGTGCATCAGGTGGTCTGATAGGTTGCGTCCTCTGCGATAAGAAAATAGAGGGGATCCTGGAATGTTTCAAGGGTCTTTAGAATGTTCCAATTTTATTTTATGATTCCGCAGGCATTGTTACTTGATAGTGAAAAGGTAGAGACGAAAGGTATTCAAGTGTTTCTGTGTTTTTCTTTTGGTATAAGAAGGGTTTCTCTATGGTTATACCAGCTGCGTTTGCGTGCTCTCTTTGGGTAGCCAAGCTGGACGAGTTTGTCCGTGAGGATAACTGCCCCACGGAAGTAATCCTTTCTCTATTTACAGTTGCAATGGATCCGGAGGAATAGCCGAAAGGGAAAGCCATTTAGGGCCAATGTAGGACACCAAATATCGGTCGGTAACGGCCGATTTCGGCCGTTACCGACCGGTATTTGGTTTTTGATATGTAGGGGGACAAAATTTTACAGATTCTGTAAATTTACCAATTCGGTAAAATACCGAATCGGTAAATTTACCGAATCGGAAATCTAGATGTAGGTGGCACTGAAAACAGTGCCACAGGCCCTTAAGAATTCGTTATTTACCATGAAATACTTTTTTGTGGTAAATAACAAATTCCTGTGTACATGCACATCTGTGCATGTACACCTTAGGGCATGTATGTGTGCCACATGGCACACAAGCCAGAATCAGGGGTGCAATAGGGTGTCAAAGTGACACCCTGTCCCCCTTGACAATTTGGTAATTTTACCGAATCAGTATTTACGGATTCGGTAATTGACATTGATTCCTATAGGCCTCAAGGCCCATAGGAATCAATGGCAATAACCAAATCGGTAAATACCGATTCGGTAATTACCGAATTATACTGATTCGGTAAAAATTATGAGATTTACCTACATCGGGCCCCTTGTCTCTTAAGACCAAAACTTAAGTTTTACTGAGACAAAATCCTAACTTTACGACTTTCAGTATTCACAAAGGGGATTTAGGAGTAGTAAAGTTAGGGTTCCTAACTTGACTACTGCTAAATGCACTTTGTGAACACCAAAAGTCATAAAGTTAGGATTTTGCCTCAGATTAATTTTGTGAATCGGGTCCACTGATTTTATGCCCAAGGGCTCCTAAATAGTCTAATAGTATGTGCTGTTTACGTACAGCACTGAATATTTCTCCTCCAATTGCTAATGACAGAACTCCATGACATAAAGGATGCGGAAGGGATGGGCTTTAGTCTTAAAATCCATGACAACTTCTCTTTCTCTGGGGCCTTAATTTATCGCCCCCCCGGCACTAGTACTGACTTTTTAGGAAGTGTGGGAGAAGCGCTAAGCCCTTTGATACTCAGATACTCAAACTTTACCCTGCTGGGGGATGTGAACATTCATCTTGAATCTATAACTGAGGCATCCACTGCCTCCTTTAGAGAAACTATGGAAGTACTGGGCCTTAAAATATGTGACACCCCAGCCACCCACGAGGCAGGACACACGATCGATTGTATTGCTACCAACTTAGATACTTTATCAATAGACCAGCTGAAACCCCAAATATGGACAGACCATGTACTGATACCTTTCTCAATCATACCAGAAACCAATGCTAATAATAAGCATACCTGCAAAAATAACCAGGCCAGACAAGAGGACTGGAAAGCCACTATGAAGCACCCCGAATTAATACCAATAGCTAGAGAGTGTAAACCTAAGTCAGCAGGACCCCCAAATCTAAACACCTTTAGGGAATGGATGACGGAACTAAAAAACATGACCGGACAGGGAAGACACAAGCGTAAACCCGGGAATAAGAAGAGATCCGCCCCTTGGTTTGACCTAGAGCTCAAAAATAAACAGGGGGAACTTAGACGGGCTGAACGTAGCTGGCGGAAAAATTTCCTCAGCACAGAACGCAGTAAATATAAAAAGACCAAGAAAGCGTACCACGCACTAATCAAACAAGCCAAAACAAAGTACTATACGTCAGCCATAGCAACAGCCAATAGTAAACAGAAGACGATCTTTAATATCGTAAAAGACTTTAGTAAATCTAAATGTCTAATGCAGGACATCCCTCCCTCACAGACGCTTTGTGATTCTATTGCAGACTTCTTTGAGGGAAAGGTTAAGGGTCTGACGAAGGACTTTGAGGCTCCCACCCTCGATCAAATATATGAGGATGAAAATACTAGGCAGGAAGTCCCTCAGCTTACAGCTTTCCGTACAATCAGCCTGGAGGAGTCAAAACGGGCTATCTTGGCAACCAAGTCAGGATCCCCGTTCGATCCATGTCCTATAGGACTCCTACATCTCATTGCTGATATTGTTAACTCAGACATAAATACTATTGTTAACAACTCTCTGTCCACTGCCTACGTCCCCCCTGAGTGAAAATTGGCAGCTGTAAAACCCTTACAAAAAAACAACTCCCCGACCCCACCACACTCTCTAATCTACGTCCGATCTCATTACTTCCAGCATTGTGCAAAATCACTGAGTCCACAGTGAACAAACAGCTGACACGCTTCTTGGAAGAGAATGAGACATGGCACCCTAACCAAGCTGGCTTTAGGACTCAGCATTCCACCGAATCGGCTCTCCTGTTTACTACAGAAACCATCCGCTCAGCTCTAGACCAAGGCAAGAAGGCCGTCCTGATACTATTAGACCTGTCGGCGGCCTTCGACACGGTCTCACATGCTATCTTAATAGACCGGCTAATAACATCTGGCATCAAAGGTATTGCCTTAGAGTGGATAAAAAACTTTCTTAGTGACAGGCGACAAGTGGGGACCTTGGGGGAATTTCGTTCCAGTGAGAAGCCACTGTCAACGGGAGTACCTCAAGGTTCTAGTCTGAGTCCGACATTGTTTAATGTCTATACCGCACCCCTGATACAGCTGATATCGTCCTACGGCATAGATGTAATAGCATATGCCGACGATACTCAACTGATCCTGGTCATGGACAAAGATAACCAGGTCTGGGAAGAAAAACGTAAGTGCTGCTTAACGGCCACCTTTGAGTGGATGCGGAAAAACCACTTAAAATGTAACACAGGCAAGACCGAGATCATGCCCATAGGCCCTAATAATGATTTCATCCCCGGACTGTGGTGGCCCGAGAAGGTTGAAATACCACCCCACACTACCTCCTCGGCTCGCAACCTTGGGGTACAATTTGACGCCGACTTATCTTTTAAACATCAGGCGTCAAAAGTGGCAGGCACCTGCTTCGGGGTAATAAAAATGCTCAGAAAGTTCTTTGACTTGCTGCCCCTCGAAGCTAGGAAAATAGTCACGATTGCATTAGTCACTTCTCGCATAGATAATTGCAACAGCCTGTATGCTGGTACCAATAAGGTGGTTACCCATAAACTCCAGATGGTACAGCATGCAGCGGCAAGGCTTGTTCTGAAATGGCCAAGAAAATCTTCAGCAACCAAAGCCCTCAATGTATTACATTGGCTGCCTATAACCAAAAGGGTCCTCCACAAAGTATTGACAATCACCTTTCGCGCTGTACATAATTCAGGCCCCATGTACCTAAGAAAAAAATTTGTTAAATACTGTCCCAATCGCGCACTACGGTCTTCAAATGCCAATCTTTTGACCATTCCAAGTTTCAGACTCAAAACCCGCGGGGGTAAATCCCTAGCGGTACTGGGTGCCAAAGCGTGGAATGCGCTACCCCCTCCACTAAGAGCACTGGACAAGGAATCCGATTTCCGTAAGCAACTGAAAACCTGGATTTACAATCTTCCAGACCCAATGGCCAGAGCACTGGTGTGACTCCGGTTTGGTCTCCTTAAGCAGTAAGGCAACCTTTTCATCTGGTTGTCCCTTTATTGGCGCCGAGATGCTCCCTGGAGCGATTGTTAGCGCGATATAAATGGACTTTACATTTACATTTACATCAAATATCATTCAAATAAGTTGACCCAATCCTTCCAATGCATATCAGGTTCCCCTCTTTCATTTAAAAAGGATGAAGGGCGATTCACGCTTGCTTCAGCCACCATATTATACAAATTACCAGAAAAGAAAAATTGAAAAAAAAAATCATACCAGATTACAGACTGTAATAGTATATTTCGAAAGTAATTAGAATATGAAAGAGTAATCTGTAGTTACAAGACCAGACATCACATAAAAATTGATCGTTTACGGTAACATACACTTCTACAAGTACTATAGTGATAGAGCCCGCAGGTCACCCAACTAGGAATTTTACCAATACTCACCTGGGCCCATAATACCAAATTGTATACCGTAATATTTATTTCAGGCAACTCACGCTCTACTACCAGTATATTTGCAATTTTATCTCTGATTCCTATATCAGTAACCTATTATTCTTTGATGCTAAGTATCTAACACAATGGATCAGGGAGTTGAGTCAAAGATGGGCAACTCGAAACATTATAACATTTTGAAATTTATGAAATAACCACAGACTCAGGGTAGGGTGAAGCTTTTATCTAATCATCATCATCATCATATGTCATGAGCCACAAATTGAAAGCGATGAGACTATCAACAACTAAAATCAGAACCAGTGTATAACTATGAATAAGACAAAGTATGCTAATCATTTAGAAACGAAAATATAAAGGGAAGGTAGAAACAAGGAACATGCTAAATTTAGAACACAGACTTTCACGACTTTGATTAAAGGCAGGTAAAGAAAGGGAACATACTAAACCCAAAGACTTTCGTAACTCACTAGCAGTTTGAAAAAGGAGAAACACAATTTATGCAATTCGATTATCCAGAGTTTAGCTTAATAACTATAGGGAAGGTGAGATTTGGAACATACTATTAATTTCAGCTTATCTCCTAAAAGGGAGGGTGAGAAAAGGAGCATATACTTTCATAGAAACATACCACATTAGCTAAAGGTGGGTAGAAAAGTGGGACACACTAATAACCAATGAAACACATGAAAGTCACATTTACCAAGGGACGGGGAAAGAAAAGGAACACATGCATTTAAGCTTTGCAAATTCGGGAGGGTAAGAAAGGGAATGCAAGTTAATTTACCATTACCCACACAGACTTATATTTACCTAGGATAGAGAGAAGACCAACCCTGGCCACGGGTAGGTTGGAAAGACAGGATGAACCCCAAAGACTTCAGTGCCAGTAGGCGAGAAGGTGCAGCTCATGGACAATCAGGACAGGATAACCCAGAATTGTGGATCAGGACCGGTTCACCTAAGGTTAAGACCAGCACCCGCAGCTTCAGTTGCAACGCCCGCGTTACTCCCTCTCTGCAAGGAATCTGCCAAAACCCCGATTGGGTTATAACTTTTATCATCAAAGTGCTTCGCCAGCACTTTCACTTCCCAATAAACCCCGATTGGGTGTCTCGAACCTCCCAACAGAGTGCTCCGCAGCTCTCTGCTTTCAGTCACCTATTGAGTGCGTTGGGTCAGTGACAGGTCAGCTATTCGGACAAGTCGGACAATTTCTCTAGCTAAACCTACGCTAATTATACTGTTTTCCAGGTCAGAGTACTACCCCCCAATGTTGCAAGTGTAAGGATCCCCAATTTCGATTGGACAAAGGAGGAGGACAGGTCATCACACCACCTCAAACTTAGACTTTCTCAGACTCCTTATTAAAATTCTGTCAATGCCCATTGAATTCCAGGTTCTCATGACATATGCTTTTCGGTTAACAATGGTGAATATAACATCGAATACAATTGTAACAAATTTCAGTACAGTTCAGCTCCTTCTCGCTAGGTCGCAGGTCGAGTTCCCAGGCGCATCTGGGCTGTTGCTGCCATCTGGCTGGGATCCAATGCAGCAGAGTTAATTTTTCCTCCACATAGCGACATGCGCGGAAAGGACTTCCAAAATGGAGTAACAAGCACCTCCCAGGCCCAAAGATTACGATACATGAAAAGTAAAGGAAATAGTTTTAGAACATAGAATGAAATGAATACACTGTATGCCATGAATCTCTATACTACACCCATTACTTCAATATAAACTATAGCATTAGGATTAAGCAGAACGAACAGCTTAGCAAAAGCAGCAGTGCAAGCTTCTCGCATGTGAGAACACAGAACAGCCATTTTAGCACTAGTGCGCAGATGCGAAGGGGTTCCCTCCAAAGCTGCGAGTACGTCATGTCACGTGGGTATGACAGACGCATGCGCAGTAGAAATTCCCACGTAGCAGCAGCAATCTTAGATGCAAGCATATTAGGATTAGTAAACACATAAGCAAGCTTCGCTCGGACACCCGAATGGTGTAAGAATATGGGGCAAATTAGTAAGACAAACATGTTGGTTATTACAATTAGGGTTATTCGAGGTTCATGATTACGAGCAAGTCGCTTCACATGTGAATCCTTGCTCCATCAATAGAATTAACCTAACCAGTGAAATTTATGAATTATAACACCATTTTTAGGTGAGTCAACAGAACTTTCCTGGGTAACATACTGAAGGATAAGGGGTGTGTGTATCACCGAAAAAAATAACACAAAAAATAAAATTTAGGACTAGTAGCCTGATACACCATAAACTGTGCAAAAGAAGTAGTCAACGCATGGATGAGGAGTGTGTATACCATGAACTGCTTCCATTCTGTCGTTTTTACAATACACCTCTTACAGTACCACGTCACTCAAGCTCTTGAGGGGCAGACTGTGAATCTCCTGGTGCAGGCAGAGTTCTAAAGCTTGACAGAGATCAAAGGTCACAAGGAAAGACAGCTGGTAAAGTGACAGGAGGTTTACCTTCTCAAAATACCTCACGGGCCAAAATTCCTCAAAGGAATGCTCTAAAACAGAAAATATGGCTCCGTAATTCTTTTTTTCGCCACGAGGTGGCGCCAAGTGTTCAGACAATATTTCCGGGAGCACTGCCAGTATAGATGATGCTATAATGGGGAAATCCTTGCTCCAGGGTTGCAGGTACACAGTTAAAACGCCTCCCTTTCCAGTTGGTCACTACATTTCGGGCTCCACCTTTGCTGGAACACGGGATAGTCGCCTCCCCTTCATCTTGATCCTGCTCCAGCTCCTGAAATGCGATGCGGGACGACCAGAGGTAAGTGTGACTTACAGAAGACTTGAGGCTCCAAAAAGCATCAGCTAAACATTCTAAAGCAGGCTCCACTAGGAATGAGCCATTATACCAAACTAGGGGTGAGGTGGAACATTCCAATGGTGCAGAGATCCTATAACTCTTACAATACCCTGTACTTTATTATGGTTGTATGAGAGTACAACACAGGTAAATACATTGCAGGCCTCTGACACACATTTTTTAGCACGCATGTTTTTACCACGAATATGCATTTCCACCAAAGCCATTACCACATATTGTTTTTATATATAAAAACAATGTATTTGTGGGGGGGAGACCCCCCACACACCTCAAAATACCTTAAATGCGTGGTAAGGCAGTAAGACACGGATTGTAAAGTCATGTAGGTGGTAAAAATATGCGTGCTAAAAAATGCATGGTAAAGGCACAACGAGGTAAAAACCTTGTTGTAAATGTTGTTTCCCCTTTAATAATTATAATACAATACATAGATGATTTTATATTATAACATAAACCAAGGAGTACATCCTCCCAAACCTATGAACTTCACAAAAGAGACAACAGGTATGAAAATGGGGGCCTTGTTGTGTCTAAAAAAATGAAAAATCCTTTTGATAGGAATAGAGTCCAAAACCACGCAAAGGGTGTCATGCTTCATCGTAATCCGAAATTGCAGGCGTTGGGGACGCCTTGCTGTATTTTGCTCTGACCTGTTGGAGACTGCTGCCACCAGCCCACTTCTTGCGGAACCCGCTCCGCGGGTCCCGCTACGCCGGGAGTGTTGCCTGCTGATCCAGGAAAGGGGACGCTGAGGGAAGTGCATTTGCCGGGGCTGCGAGCGCTCAACTGGGACTGCATATCCCAGGAGCGCCCGCCTGCCTGCCTGACCAGTCACACCTGGGCCGCTCTCCCCGACCCCTCCCCCCTTCACCGAGTCCTTATTAACTGCCTTCTTGGAATTGGCGAGTGGGACGCCTTGCTGTATTTTGCTCTGACCTGTTGGAGACTGCTGCCACCAGCCCACTTCTTGCGGAACCCGCTCCGCGGGTCCCGCTACGCCGGGAGTGTTGCCTGCTGATCCAGGAAAGGGGACGCTGAGGGAAGTGCATTTGCCGGGGCTGCGAGCGAGTGCGAGCGCTCAACTGGGACTGCATATCCCAGGAGCGCCCGCCTGCCTGCCTGACCAGTCACACCTGGGCCGCTCTCCCCGACCCCTCCCCCCCTTCACCTATTTGTGCATCTATTCTACATTACGCTCCTTGCATCCCCGCTGCGCGGTAGCGCGCGGGAGCGCCGGGAGAAGCCCGGGACAAGGGCGGGACCGTCTGTGGCCGTCCGGGGCCGCCGGAGGCTGGGCTGGGCCACCCTACTAACATTTGCGGTCCAGGTACTGATCAATCAACTGCCTTATTAACTGATTTGTGACCTGTTAGTCTACTGGTGGGTAGTAGGGGGGTTTCTTGTACTATGGCTTGCTCAACTAGCACTTCTACCCTGCTGCCTCCGGGTGAAGCTGAGCCTACGGTCATGGGCCCTCTGGATTCCTACTTTAAGCGTCTACCACAGGATATTGACAAAGAGATCGCTCTGGCGGAAAGACGAGCCGGGCGTAGGCTCTCGATTGAGCTTTTGAAAAACCCGCCTGAGAAAAATCAAGGTTTGAACTTTCCAGCGCTGGTTACACCTCTTTCATCTACTGTTTTACCTGCCACCCAGAATCTATTATTTGATTTGGCCCTCCATACTGAGTTAGCTGATGATTCCTTACTGGGCACTGTAGCAACTAGTCTACCGGTTGAGCATTCTGATGTACCTAGCCAATTATCTAAAGGGAAAGGAGTTTTAGAAAAACCCTGTGTACAATTGGAAGTGATTAAACCCAAGCCTTGCCTCAAAAGGAAATGGGGAGTTACTGTTAAAAAATCACAACCACAAAAACCTGCAAGAAAATACAGGAAGCTGGGTACTAAATTATCCCCAAGCAATGTCCCCGCAATGAATGGCGTAGTAATGCCAATGGGGGAGGCTGAAGCAGCCCCAGTAGAAGTAGATCCTATAATCAGGGTGCCTTCGACAACATCGGTGGTACCAGCCCCTGATCCAACTATCATTGCACTCCCGGGGTCACTATCTTCCAATCATGATCTCTTGCTAGAAGCGGGAAAAATAATGCGTTCCCTTCTAACCCCCATAGAGCTTAGACTTACAAAGCTAGCTGAACAACTTGACCATCTAGAACAAGCTAGCTTAGATAATTTTTTCTCTATTAAATCACTAATTAAATCGGCCAATAAAATGGGCGAGACTGGGAAACACCAACGGTCAGTCGATAGGGACCAAGGAGTCGTGTTGGTTGACTTACAATCTCCGCCTGTGAGTGGTATTCCCGCACAGGATAATAAAGGGGCGAATAGCAAGAATGTATCTGATTTAACGTCCACCAAAATCATTAGTAACTGTGGGAAAACTAAGCCCAATAACATCACCAACAAGGGTAGCAGGGACAGTGCAAAAAACACACCTGCAATAGTTAGTAGAAATGCCACACTTTTGCCGACCGGACCGGGAACAACTATGGTCAAACGGTCAGAAAATGAGAAAATACACTTTAGTAATGGCACCGGGAATAAGGTGGGGCCTCCCTCACAGATAGCAATGGGGGGTGGTCCCACAAGGGAAACCCTTAGCATCGGGAATGGGATGAATACTTGTGTGGCAGTGGAAAATATCCTTACACAGTGCTGTGTTCCCTTAGAACAAGCACAAACGAAGCCCCAAATAACTAAACCACTGACTAGGATCCCCCCAGTACAGCTCACCCCGGACTCCTACCCATATGTGGCCATACTTACTAATGTTCCACCCCTACCGGAGGGTCAAAGAGAAACTTATGACATTCTAAAAAACAAGGCCATGTACTGGCTTAGTGTCAATAGACCCCTGCCAGGGGGGGTAGATGGCTTGATAATTGGGGCCAGAAGGGTCAATTGGATAGGAAATACCTCAAAAAAACAGGGGGGAGATTGTATTATAATTAACTTCCAAGACCCAAGGGTTGTGGGGTTGATTACGGGACCTGGTTGGAATATTAGCATTGGTGGGATTGGGGTTGTGGACCTCACCTTCTTCTATCCCAGACCGGTGATCTACCCTGGGGGCTGTAGGGACCAATCGAGATCCAGTCTTGGTACTTGGGCAGAGGCTGGCCCCCCTGCTGCTCCCATATCAAGAATAAATAACTGCTACATACAGGCATTTGATCCATATAATGGGCAGGGGCAGATGAGGTGGGGATGTTGACAGAGATCAGTTGACCAATTACATCTTGAAGGGGAGGTGGTCGGGGGAAGCGACCCTGACGTATCATTGCCAACCAATGAAGATGAAATGAGTCAAACATTTGAAGTGGTGAAAGAGAGGGATGGGAGTATTATTGCTTGTTCGGAGGACTCTGTGGGTGAACCGGCCCTCCCAATTATCATTTGCACCAAGGAGGGAACAGATGTAAATTGTATAAACACTGTTTTAGGAGAGGATTGTGACCGTGGGATGCCGGATGATCTGCCGCCCATGACCCCTAATAAAAAGGGGATTTGTATAGAAAATCCCTTGGAGAGATTTCTGTCATGGAATATAGCGGGGCTGGGGGCCAGATTGCTGTCACAGCATTGGACTGATTTTGTAAGTGGGTTCGAAATGTGCCTATTTCAAGAGACGTGGGCTTGTGACCCAATTTTTTGTCCAGGTTATCTGAATTTTTGTATACCGGCAACGAGAGGCCCCAGGGGTAGACCCAAGGGAGGCCTAGCAGTTTGGATCAAGCAAAACTCAAATGTAAAAGTAAAAATGATTGATCTAGGTTGCAAGGATATACAATTACTGAGATTATCTGTAGGAAAGGGTGGTGTGATAGACATTTATAACATATATGCTAGGGGCAAGAGTCTGGGGAATTCTGCTACCCTAGAAGTTCTATCCGCCTCCCTCGAATCCCAGTCACTTGGAAATAGAGTAATCCTGGCTGGTGATCTGAATAGGACATTTGAGCCTCTAGAAAATAATGCTTATCCAATAGGACTAGAGGAAGATGCCCTTTGGGGGATCCCAAATTTAAGCCTCATACCTGTGAAGCGGTGGTCAAAAGATATTTTGTTGTTGAATGCGTTATGTTTGGAGTATGGGCTAAGGGCCCTTAATGGTAGGACAAAAAGTGACCAAGGTGGCAATTGTACATTCGACAATGGACATAATAAAAGTAGGATCGACTACGTCATCTGTAGCCTTGAGTTATGGTGTGGCGTGGGTGATATGGAAATTGTGGGGAGAGTAGAAAGTGACCATAACCCCCTCTGTGTCTCCCACTCATGGTGGAGGGCCGCACGAGCCAACCCAGCGTCAGGTAGTGGGAGCGTACCTGTTATGGCTAACGACTCAAGAAGGGTGAAATGGCCATATGTCCTGGCCAATTTGGCCACCCTGGAATCCATTAATTTGGAGGTAGACAATGCTATTGCTGCCATGGAAAAGGCAGATCCTGTAATACCAGGCTCTATCCAAATAACCGATATACATGACACATTCTTCACTTTGATAAAACCGTATTTTATCAGGCCACTGAAGACTAACAGAAAAGCACCTATTACATTGGCGACCTGGTTCAACAAACAGTGTAGGGCAGACAGACTGGAGTTGGGCAGAGCACTTAAAAGCAGGGACAAGGCCTCGATTAGCGCCACCAGGAAGAAATATAATGATAGCATCCGCAAGGCTAAGAAGCGGTGGGATGAGGAGCATTGGGAGGAGCTACTCGAGGCCTCAGGGCAAAAGGATTCCAGACTCTTCTGGAAAATTGTGAAATGGGGAAGAGGGGGCGCCCCCAAAAATCCCGACAACAATGTCGACGAGGCATTGTGGGTCGAGTATTTTAAACCTCAGTATGCCGAGAGCAGGGATATAGTGCCCACAGATTCAATCCCTATGGTATTTTGCAAGGGTGATCTATTCTTGACCAAGGACGCAGAACTTGTAATTTCAACTTTGCAGGGGGGGAAAGCCCCTGGGCTGGATGGAATCCCTTCAGACATTTTTAAATACGACAAGGTCCAGTGGGCAAAATACGCGACCTTGCTGGGAAATGGCCTAGCCAAAGGGGCGAAAATCCCCAATATCTGGAAGGGGGCAATAATAATACCGATCTTTAAGAAAGGCGATCGGTCGCTACCGGTAAATTATAGACCTATAAGTTTGCTGGCCACCATGCAAAAAGTAGTGGGAAAGATGTTGGTCGACAAACTTATGGCCTGGGTAGATGATAACAATGCCTTATCCCCCTTCCAGGCAGGATTCAGACGTGCAACCAGTACGGTCGATCAAATTTTCCGCTTCACCATGCTACGGTGGGGGACTGTACTCCTGGGCAAAGGCAGCCTTTATGTAGCATTTGTAGATCTAAGGGCTGCCTTCGATCTGGTGCCCAGGTGCAGGTTGTGGGAGGTCCTGTCTAAGCTAGGGGTCCCACTGGATTTGCTCACAATGATAATGCGTCTCCATGAAAGCAACTATGCTAAGGTCCAGTGGGGGAGGAATGGGGAATCCACCACCAACTTCCCAGTTGAGCGGGGGGTGCGGCAGGGATGTGCAATGGCACCCCTGCTGTTCTCCCTGTTCATTAATGGCATTGTAGATAGGATTTTGGAGGCAATGGTTGACGCACCCTCGTTAGCGGGCATCAGAGTTCCAATTCTGATGTTCGCTGACGACACCTTGATCGTATCCAAGACCCCGTCGGGTCTCCAGCGAGCCCTGAACATATTTGACTCATTCTGCAAAGAACGGGGACTTGAGGTCAATGTAAATAAAACCAAGTTGATGGCCTTTGGGCAAAAGTGCCAATCCCATCCCAAGGTTTTCTTGAACAATATTAAACTAGAGCTAGTAAATGTTTTTACATACCTTGGGGTGGAGATATCAAGTAAACTTGGATGGTCAAGACATATAGAGAAGGCGGGGTTGAAACACCAGCAGATTTCAGGAGCCCTCAGGGTGGAGCAAGTAAAATCTAAAACCAGGCCTATAAAACCTGTTCTCATGGTTTATGACGCAAAAGCATTGGGCGCAACCCTTTATGGGGCTGAAGTTTGGGGCTTTGAGAGTCTTACCACCCTTCAAAGATCTGAGAACAGGTTTTTGAGAGGGATAACTAGTCTCCCCCAAAGTACCCCATTAATTCCGCTTGGTTTTGATCTAGGTAGAAGATCGCTTAGTGACCGTGCCCGACTGAGGCCTATCCTCTATTGGAGACGGTTATGGACAACCATGGAAATAAGACACTACGCAGAGGGGTTCTTAGCATTAGCCAAGTCAGATGCGTTTCGTAAAATTACATGGTTAAAAATGCTAAGGGACGTCCTTGCTGAGCTTGGGCTCTCCAAACTATGGGACAACCCCCTTGGGGAAGTATTCCCCAGTAAATCTAGTATCAAAGAAATATATTGGGACCACATTGATCAGAAACTCTGGAGGAGTGTAAACTCTGAATCCATGGGGGGTAGATTTATGGAAATTAAACAGAGACCATCCCTAGAAAAGTATTGGGACAGTATAACTGTTCCACTAGACAGGAAATTATTTTTCCAGTTAAGGGCAGGTTCTCTCCCCCTGAGGTGTTTGACGGCCAGTTGGAGAACTAGTAGTAGTTCGTGCTCCCCGTCATGTGGGGCCCCCAACGAAAGTATTGCACATTTTCTTTTCCTATGCGAGGCTTATTTAAATCCAAGAAAATCCTGGTTGGCTCCAGTTTGTAGGAACCTTGGTGTCCTAAGCGGTGTTGAGGGGTTGAGAATTATTTGTTCCTCCACTGAAATGCCCGTCGTAACTGGAACGGCAAAATATCTGGGGTGGGCATGGTCCATAAGGAGGAGGGCTCTATCTTCTAATGTGTTTTGAATTTTACATTTTCCATTGTTTGACTTATCCTTGCAAACATCTACTGGGAGATATATATGAATTTTAACCTTAAATTGCGGCTAACATGTATAGTATGAGTTTTTAGTGTGTAAATACTGGAAATGGTCCGTAACGCGGAGGTTTTTTTTATCTCAACATACATCTAGTCTCCGCATACTATGAAAAAGCTTTTCTTACCCTAATTGGTAACAACTTTTTGTGTTTATGTATTATGTATTTTTTACTATAAACTGATTGTTACTGAATGTTTGAAGTTTTAAAAAAATGTATGAATTTATATGTGTGTGCTTTTATGAGTGTATAACTCGAATAAAGCTTTTTCTACTACTACGAATAAGTCATCGGTGGCCTTTTTCAGCAGATGAAGAACACAACTTTTCTTAATGAGACGTTGACAAGGTTAACAAAAATAGAGCAAACACTTGAAGTGCTTTCTTGGTAGCATGACTTGTCCAACAATAATCTGCGCAGAGTACATTTCATGCCCTGCACTGGGTCTAGTAGATTCAGATTCAGATTCATAAGTCTTTATTTCGATTTTTACATCATAAAAGACAGTTTACAAAAAGATTAAAATGATTAAAATAAACCAGTTCATTAATATAATTTTTTTTTTTACAACAGTGTATTTCTAAGAAAAGAATTAAACAGTGAAAAAGACTTAGTATAAGATTTAAAAATTTAAGATCATTAAACATGAAGGTATCTGGCTCTGATTATCCAAGCCCACCCTAAGAACTTCGCTACTCCTATAACCGCTAACTCGGAGGTATTTGTTCTTAAGACCCACAGTGCCTCAGCACTCCCTCCACAATTCAGCTGCCGACAAATAGGTCTAATCCATTTATTCCTGGCAGCTGAATAGGCTGGGCAGGCAAAAAAAAAATGACCACACTCTCCTTTTGGTCATTACACCAGGGACAGTACTCAGTTGTATGACCAACCCATTTCTTAGTGAAGGACCTAACCGGTAAGGACCCCACTCTAAACTGGTGGTATAACTTTTTGTCCAGACTCTTAGAAATGACATCCCAATAATTTTCTAGTAGGGGGTCCAACTTGTGAGCCAGGAAACAACCAGTTAGAGTGGGGGTATCTGACAAGGCAACAGATTGGGATCTAACCGAGGCCCAGTACAACATTTTAAATTCTTTTTTCGATGGAAACACAGAAGACCCCGGGTTTGACCACAATTGGCTAAGTCCCATACTTTCCAAGATAAATTTCCCTTCCCGGAATCATGGGATATTTCCTGAGCCAATTATTGATCTCACATCCGCTAGTTCGTTAGCAAAAAGACTTAGATCTGGCGACGTCCAGATCCGTCTCCAAAATGCTACGAGCCGATACCGTGCCATTTCATTTATTGGATTACAACCCATGTCTAACAGGAGGGGGTTAATTGGTGTGGTTTGGGGTAAGCCTACAAGTTTACGCAAAAAATTGTTTTGGGCTCTAACTAAGGGTGTTAGGTCCTTATGACCCCAAAGATCAGCCCCATACAAAATTGCTGAATTAATTTTTGCTTCATAGATCTTTAATGCTGGTAGGACCCTTTTAGTCAATGACAATCTTTGTTCTTTGATTAAACAACCCACAAGGCGAACAGATCTTAAGTGGAGAGCATCTACCTGTGGGTTCCAGCGTAACCGGAAATCTAATGTCACTCCAAGATAGGTCATAACATCCACTTGTTCAAGGGCAACTCCATTCATGCTTACATGACTCTTGGTGGGGCGATTTTTAGTTAAAACCATGAATGTGGTCTTGCTCACATTAATTTTTAAATCAGTTAATTTGCAGAAGTCCTCAAATCTATTAATCGCCTTTTGCAGACCACTACGAGTTTTAGAGAGGATTAATGTATCATCTGCGAAGATGAGCAAAGGAAACTTAGTCCCACCCAGTACAGGTGCATCAGTTGGGGTATTTTCAAAGAAATTCACCACCTAATTGATGAATAATAAGAAAAGAGTAGGTGCCAAGACGCACCCTTGGCGCACTCCCCTCGTAACAGGAAAACTATCAGTTACCTGCCCCTGTCTTCCCCACCTCACCTTAGCAAAATTGTCCTCGTGGAATCTTATCAGAATTTCAAGTAATTCAGATGGCAAGCCAATCTTATCTAGGGCAGCCCACAATTTTGTCCTAGGCACTAGGTCGAAGGTGGACTTTAGGTCCACAAATGCAGCAAAAATAGTCCCTCCGCCCAGTAATACCACTTTCCAATAAATCAGGACAAATCGGAAGACCTGGTCGATGGTACTGGTGCCTACTCTGAATCCTGCCTGTAATGGTAATAGGATACTCTCCATCTCCATCCACCCTTGATCCATTGCAAGAACCATCCTTGCAATAATTTTCTGCATGGAATCGATTAAACTTATGGGGCGATAATTACTGGGGATCGATCGATCACCCTGGGTCTAGTAATGTATTACAGACATAACTGAAGAATCAATAGAAAAGACACAGAGGGAGAGAACAAAAGCGAAGCCTTAAAAATTGCTATTTGAGAATCGCAAAACTGGATGATGATACATATGGCCCTTATTGTTAGAAATGGGGTCTCTGGTTGGCAGAGGTGTGCGCTCTGTTCAAATAGGGACCCCCCACTCTAATCAGGGTAAGTGTAATACAAGTTTACCTGTGCTTACACACTAGTAGCTTGGCACAGAGCAGTCAGGCTAAACTAAAGAGGCAATGTGTAAAGTATTTGCGCACACACACACAGTGAAAACACCACAAAAGCACACCACAATAGTTTAGAAAAATAGCCAATATTTATCTGAGTGAAGCAAGACCAAAGCAAAAAAATCCATCATACGCAAGTCAAGATACCAATTTTTAAATATTTAAATTAAAATGCAGTGCTTAGATGTCTATAGCTTCAACTGGGGCCATCTGGTCGCGCTTGACTGGGACAAATCCGTAAGTTCCGGCTGACTGCATCTAACAGGAATCAGGCAGACCCCCTTACGTACTTTGGAGGCTTCAGAAATCAAAGACGATGTGTGTCGCAGAGAACGTGAGGCATCCCAGATGCAGGTGATGCGTTGGTTCCTTAAGGCAGTGAAGGATCATTGAAGTTTTGCCACTCCAGAACGATAAGTTGTGCAGATGGGGTAATGTGCCAGTTGCGAGTGCAAGGCCCCGGTTCCTGAAGGGGACTTGGCGTCTGATGATACGTCGATGTCGAAAGCATCTCTTCTTTGGAGTAGGAGCAGTGCGTCAACAACTTTGGTGAGGCGGTGCTGGAGACTCAAGCTGCAGCGGTACTTCGAGGTACTGTATCGGCAAAATCAGGGCTGGGTTGAAAGTCAAGCTTGTTGCGTTGCGCACTTGGCGAGTGGTGTCCACGACTTCGGTGCAGGCAGCAGCAATGTGTTGATTTCACAGGGATGCGCCGGTTCCGAACTGACACTTTGGAGTCGATGCTTTGATTTCTTGGTTGCAGCACCAAATTCACCTCAAAGGGCATGGGACTGGATTTGGCACCACTCAGCAGGTCAGGACTCGCAGCAGAGGAGCCCAGGTACTGCCAGCAAGATGCAAGTGAAGTCATTGACAGCAGCAGCTCCTTAGCTATGGTGGAGGAATGTCACCCCACCTGCCAGCAGCCGAAAAAATGAACAAAAAAATGATAATAAACTCTTGTTTATTATCGTTTTATTTTTCTCTCAGGCCGAGGCTTAAGGGCGGGCCATGGAAGTGACAGGCTGGAGGGGGAGTCATCGGCGTCCAGACCAATCCTGATGCTGCTTTCAGCAGTATGAAAGCAGCTTCAGGATTGGCCGCAGTGAACTCTGGAAGCCTGTGCCTGGAGAAGGGAGGTGCACGATGCTGTGAGCAGGCAAGTATTTTTTTTTATTTGCCTCCCACCATCCCTGTTCCCCACCTTCCCCCCGCCCCGCCACTCTGTCAACTCTCCAGCCGATACTGGTCTTAGATGTCCCTGAGACGTCAGCAATAGGAGTGATGCTCAGTTGAGCCAGTGGGGAAACTTTTGAAAGCAGGATGCAGAGAGTAAAGTCCAGTTCTCTCACACCCAGGCAAGAAGCAGGAGGTAGCAGGCCAACACAGCAAAGCAAGCAGCAAAGTGACAGCCCACCTAGCAGCATAACAGCTCTTCTTCTTGGCAATATGTCTTCAGTCCAGAAGTGTTTGGAGTATATGGAGTCAGAGGTCCAGTACTTATACCCATTTTAGCCTTTGAAGTAGGGAGAATTCAATGAAAGGTCTTTGTAGTGTACCAGACTCTGGCCTTCATCACTCTGGCTCCAGACACACAACAAGGGGGGTATGCAGCTCTTTGTGAGGGGACAGTCACTGTCCTATTGAGGTGCAAGTGTCACAAGCGTCAACTCCTCCCACCACTCAAACTCGGGATGACCCACCAGCCTGGTGATGGGTCATCGGGATAGGCAGGGCAAACCTCAGCTTTCTTTGTGTTTGACTGTCAAGAGTGAATTCACAAAACCCAACTGGCACCCCGACATGCATTCTAGGGACAGGCAGAGGCATGGAAGGGTTAACGTACAAAAACATTAACTTTCTAAAAGTGGCATTTTCAGACCTGCAATTTAAAAAATAACTTCAGTAAAAGATGTGTGTTTGAACTTGTGAGTCTAGAGACACCAAACTCCAATTTTCTATCTGCTTCCAATTGGAAAATACACTTGTAAGATGTTCCAAGGCAGCTCCAATTCTAATCTATGGTAGAGATAAGCGTTGCTGTAGTAATAAACAGATGTAGCAGTTTTTTGCTATCAGGACAGGTACAACTCAAAAGTACATGTCCTGCCTTTTAAATACACTGCAACCTGCCCATAGGGCCGACCTTAGGGGTGCCTTACATGTAATAAAAGGGAAGGTCTCGGCCTGGCAAGTAGTTGAACTTGCAACTACAAAAGAATCTGGTGGTCTACAAAAGAGGGAGCAAGAACTAAATTAACAAATCACACAGGATTACAAGCTCCCAGCGAGTATCCAAAGCAAGAAAATATATATGAAAGAAAGACCTTCATGAAATGATCGGACTTCCATCAACTACCAAGAGAGGTCAGTGTCATCATTTGGATATCCTTCTTTCCTACCACAACTCCTCTAAATCACAGAGGGAGGTCATGCGGTTCGGAATTCGACCAAACCACGAAAATCACGACAGGAGGAAGTAGAAGAAAAAGAAAGAGAGACCATTAGGTCACCTAGTTACAGATTTCAAAAGTGGATATCAATTGCTTGGGTGATGGAATTGTCTGTGCAGTGCATGTGAGTGAAATTAAAAAGGATTTGGGAGAGAAAAACTACCTTTAATACAAAAATCTCTACCAATCCTATTTAAAATAGCGCAGAAGCAGCTTTACACAAATAGGCCGCTTCCCAATATGGTCAACTAGTTTCAGCCTTGTGGGCCACTTGCCCATGCTTTCTTCAGGACCTAAACAATAGATTGCTACAGCATTACCAGGTTGGTCATAAGTGCTTCCAGTTGTCATCGAATACAACCTTTTGCATGATAATACCTCGATACAAGCGGAGTAATTTTCACACCTGTAAGAGATAAGCACACAGAGCCTTGTTGTGAAATAATAGACCAGTTATAGATGCTCACCACAACTCATTCATCTTAACCGATGGTTTTACTGGCTATTACATATACCAATAAGTTCTTATTATTACACCACTATATTATTATTTCGCTGGTGCTCTCACCTGTCTCGTATGAGGTATAGACTTCACCTCACCTGGTAACGACTCAGGTATGGGAGACCCCGCCCTGTAAGGAGAGTGGAATTACTAGTAATGGGAGTAATAGACAAAAATCAATGTGCTTTATCTGCCCCTTCCTGAGTGTACGTCGAGCGTGTCGGCTCTCCTCTAATATATGCCGGTGTCTAACGTAGCCACAAGCGCTTGTTATTAAGGCTAAAACATTAGTCAGGCAGCCATGCGTCACTTCACCATAGCATATGGACGGGCAGTCTTTACGAAAGTAGAAACTGGTCTCGTAAGCTAACTGAAATAGCCTCCATGGTTAAATGTCAACGCGGGCATGTCCTCTTACCTCTCCGTCGGTGCCTCGGGCTCCCCTGAATCAGTGGGAGGTACAGCGGCACTAAACTAGCCTCCTTTTGAATTTACCACGCTAACATCGACGCTTCTCAATGGTGTCAAAGTGGACTACAAAATGACATAGTAGTCCCAGGAAGTTGCAGTTTCATAAAAGGATCGCGGGAATCGTAAGGGGAGAGTGGACTACAAAGTGACTTCACACCACCCGTAAATAGTAGTTCAAATCAGAATGGTGTTCTAAAATAAATAGTGGAACGCTACATTTGCAGCCCCTTTTATTATACTAGTTCAATCCGTATTCTGTTTAATTTATTTCATCCGTAATGGCACTCAGCATGCCTCTTTTTGAATTTACCTCGCTAACATAGACGATTCTCAATGGCGTCAAAGTGGACTACAAAATGATGTAGTAGTCCCAGAAAGTTGTAGTTTCATTAAAAAAGATCGAGGGAAACGTAAGGGTAAACCTCCCAGAAATAATCTTTCGAATAAGAATGTTGTACAAAGATGGATAATGGAATGCTACATTTGCAGCCCCTTTTATTATGCAAGTTAAGTTTGTATTCTTTTGTAATGGCATCTTTCTATGAATATATCAAAATCAGTGGGAAGAGGGGAATCTACTTAAAACCTGCTGTGTCATCTCCCAATAAAGAGCTATACAGTTTCACTATAACATATGCAGAAGATTAATAGGAGAGTTACACAGTCTCTCTAAGGCCTATGCAAAAGAAAAAGCAGCTCACGTATATTATCGATTACAGCTACGAGCCGTACCATAGACCTGGCATTTTGGTTGATACCTAGTCGGTGGTCATAGCTTCTGCTGATCGTTGTATGTCCCTTGTCAACCTTTAGGTCTCATAAGGAAGTCCAGGGTATACCATCATTAAGGCACTTGGTGTCACTATGCACTTTTGTTTCCAGGAAGCTGCTTGGGAAGTCATGGGAATAACGCCACCGGATAAATAGTCAGCATCATTTATGATCGGAACTACAACAGTATCTGATCATCTTCGAACCTCCGACTTTTCATCTTGATTAATGAAAACATTCTTTGCAAATGCTTTTGCTTTGTTTCGTCTTGTGCCAGTCCAAGAATTTCACATCTAGCAGCACAATACGAAAGACCCCAGCGGTCCCTCTTACTCATGGACCCAGTACCAAATAACAACAAAACAGAACCAGAGTCCTATTCCCTTATTCCTTGCTGAAGTATTCAGGTGACCGGCCTGCTTTGAACACTCTATTTTTTTCAAAGTAAATGCTTCGGACCCCATGGACACTCCCTCAAGAGTATCAAGGGGGCAACCAGAGGCAGAGGCTTAAACAGGAGGTAGCTCACCACGCGGAGGACCACCAGCTGGATTCCAAGATCCATCTACAAGCTTTTTAACGGCAGCAACTTTAATATATGCTATTGGAGCTGGAATTACTGTGGCTACTGGCACCAGACTTGCCATCCAATGAATCCTCGTTAAGGGATTTAGAGTGTACTCATTCCAATTACAGGTCTTCGAAAGAGTCCTGGATTGTTATTTCTCGTCACTACCTCCCTACATCAAGAGTGGGTAATTGAGTGCCTGCTGCCTTCCTTGGATGTGGTAGCCACTCCTCAGCTCTCTCTCCAGAATCCAACCCTGATTCCCCATTACCCAAGGTCACCATGATAGGCGCAGAAAGAACTATTGAAAGTTAATAGGGCACACATCCGAATGTATCGTCGCCATCACAGGACGTGTGATCGCCCGAGGGTAGCTAGAGTCACCATAGAGCACGGGTGGAGGAAAGTGGGTTCCTGTTGCAGTAACCCCCTACCTTTTGCCAGATTCCTGATGCACTTTAACTGAGTGTGCACTGGGTCCCTGCCAATCAGGTTCCCAGTGCCTGTGACCTTTACCAAAACTGTAAAATTGTTTCCACAATTGGCACACCTCTGGCTCGCATGTTAGCACCTTGACAAAAAGGTACCCATGGTACAAAGGGCCTTGTGACCAAAGAGGGTCTTTAAGGGCTGCAGCATGTGTTGTGCTACCCACAGAGACACAACACCAAACACATACACTTTGCCATTGCAGACTGTGTGTTTTGGTGCATGCAAAACTTAGGAGTAAACCTGACACACATCCCTGTGTGACATGCCCCCCAACCATTGCCTGTGTCATCGGTAAGTCTTCCACTCTTCCACTGTCTTCTATGGAGGTTCCCAAAGTCTCTTCACCCCTATGCACCTGGCTTCCCTGGTGTAGGTAACCTGTTCTCTAGAGCATCCAAGGGTGGGGTGACGCTACAACCTACTGTGCTTAAAGGAAATTCTTCAGGGGCCTCTGGGAGAGGTCATTATTCTGCAATCACACTTCTCCATTGACTCCCATTGGGCATGCCGCTGTGTTTCCACTCTGCACACAGCCTCCCAGGGGCTCCTCAGTACTTACCTTGTGTGGTTCCTTGTTTCTAGGCTCCTCTGGGTCTTCTGGTCCAAGTCCCTTCCTCTTTTGCAGTTTGCATTCCACCTTCTTAATATATGGGTTAGTCTCCCCCTGGAGACCACACTATTTTGTGCTACTTACCTTATTGCAATTGAAGTATTGTTGTGTATTTGTGCTCATATTTCAGGTAAGAGATATACCAATGTGTTAATCAGTATTGTGTATTAAATAGAAGTATTTTCAAATAAACGCTGTGTGGTTCTTTTTCGTTTAACCTACGCTACATGATTAAACTGGTAAAACAAGCTGCTTAACACTCCTTCACGATAAGCCTGAAGCCTGCTCTCCACAACTACCACCTGAGAGCTTTCTGTGGTTAACAAAGACCACTGAAATCACCATGCGGGTTGCCTGGATTAGTGTAAAGTACATCACTCGCATAAGTGTGCACCATATACTACGCTAGCCTTCTACAGGCACCCTGACCCTGTTCGTCATGGTGGGGTTGCTCAAGCTGTGGGTACCCTCTGTGGGTAAGCTGGATGTTGCCCTGGCTAAAATAGAATGTGCACAGGTGGACACCTATGATCTCAAACTAAAACGATTGGGTAAAGATACCTGTAGGAAAGTAAGATCTGCTTTCATGATTACCCCTATTTTTTGCTGGTGCCATTATGTGTTTTGACTAGTCTGACAGGGATCCTGTTAATCAGGACCTCAGTTACTGTGCTTTCTCCCAAAATTTGACATGGTAAGTACTTTTTGTACCTCCATAATTGGCTAGTTGTGTACCCCTATAAGTTCCTGGTATATGGTAATAAAGTACCTAGGGCATAGGTACACCAGGGGGCTCCGTGTAACGTGTACTATGCCATCCACGAGAGACCACTCAATCTGTGACTACAGGCCTGCCATTGCATCCTATGTAAGCGGGTGCTAACACCACTTACGACAGATATAAGTTTCCTTATATCTGAGGTCACTACACTTAAAACTTATAAGTCACCCCTAAGGCAGGCCTTTCAATCCTGAAGGCAGGGTGCTGGGTTATAAATGTGAGGGTGCCCCTCCCTGAGCAGGACACCCCTACAAGCCCTCTAGACTTTGTAAGTGCGGTCAGCCATTTTGATACATATAGTGGTAACATCCGTCATTACGCAATGACTAACTAATGTGACTGTGCCAAACCTGGGCATGTTTGGCATCAAACATGTTGGAATCATATCCCAACACCATTACTGGTGTTGGAGATACGATCCAATGCACTGGGGGCTCCGCCAGGAAGTAATCTCCCTTGGAGTGAAGGAGCCACTCCCCTGCATCTGCAGGCACCACAAGAAAGCTGACGGGTCTGCTGCTCCTGATGTCCCACGGACTTCGAAAGGCTCAACAACCTAGGTGGTGGTTCTGCCACTCCCTCAAGGCCTGACCTGTCCTCTCTGCAACTTTGAGGCCAGTATCCCTGGTCGGAACCGCTGGGACCAAACACCTGTGCACCACATTGATTGGCTGTTGTGAAGGCTTGTCGGCTCTGCACTCCAGAGATCTTCAGGCTACAAGAAGTTCCAGCATCTCTTCCCGCCAAGTACAGTGTCCTCATCACATCCTTTGCACTGTGGGCCTTCCTTCTTGGTGAGCTGCTCGAGGTCCTCTTGTGACTCCTGTGCCTTGGGCCTGTGGGTCCTCTGGAGGGTCTCCTGCTCCAGTGGGCTCCCCTGCTTGCTCGAGGTCAGCTCTTACTGTTGGTGAGTCCCTTGAATCTTGCTGGTCCCAACATTGCTCCTTCTTCGCTTTCTAAGCCTGATGCAGCTGCCAAGGCTTGTTGATGCTCCCGCCGCACACCGACCACCCTGGTTCTGGACTTCCGATATGGGACAGCTCATGCATGGCTCCTGGTCTTTCTCAGTGTCGCCTGGTCCTCACAGCTGCAACGACACGTCAACTCTTCTGAACCATCTGTCATCAGTGCGGATTGCTCTCTGTGCCTCCTGGTCACCTCCTAGTAGCATAGACGCCGTTCCCTCTGCTTGCAGGTTCTTCACTTCAAGAATCCATCCTTGGATTCCACAGGACTCTTGCACAAACTTCTCCACCTATGCACCCTGCTTTCCTGGTGTAGGTATCCTGGTTCCAGGGGGATCCATGTGTGAGGTGACTCTCTAACCTTCTGTCTTCACAGGGTTTCTTCAGGGTCCACTGGGAAGGGTCCTTCTTCTTCAAAACTGCAACCGTGACTTCCCCGTTGATTTCTGTTGAACGCGCTGCTGTTTTTCCACTCTGCACACGGCCTCTGTGGGGTTCCTGGATAATTACCTGGGGTGGTTCCTTGTGTCCCAGCTCCTTTGAGCCTCCTGGTCCAAGTCCCCACTTCGATCGCAGTTCGCATTCTATTTTTTTAGTATATGGTTTGGTCATTGTTTGTGCTACTTACTTTATTGCAATTGAAGTATTATTGGATAGTTGTGTTCATATCTCCGGGTAGGAGATATACCAATGGGTTAGAGAGAGTTGTGTAATAAATAGGCATATTTTTATATATACACTGTGTGGTTCTTTTTCATTTAACACTAGATTATTAAACTAGCAGAACCAGCTGCTTAACACTTCTTCAAGATAAGCCCGAAGGCTGCTCTCCGCAGCTACCACTTTCAGAGTTTTCTATGGTTATCAAAGACCACTAAAATTAACATAAGGGTTGCCTGGATAAGTGGAAGGTGCATCACCCAAATGAGTGTGCACCATATACTAGGCTAGCTTCCTACAGGTCCCCTAACCCTGTTGGTCATGGTGGGTTTACTCAAGCAGTGGGTAACCTCTGTGGGTAAGCTGGGTGTTGCCCTGGCTAACCTTAAGCTCGAAGTCCAATAGAAAGTCTAGCCCTAGGAAGCAAACAGAGCACAGACGCAACAGCCAGTTAAAACATATGTAAGGGGCATGTGATCTTAAGCACAGGCTGGTGGGCAGGGAGCTGCTCCTCAAGTCAAAATCTCCTTGGATACAGACAGACTCAATCCACACTTTACAGGTCCTCTTCAACCCTGCCGGTAGGCCCCAAATTTAAAGCCACTAAAACATGTATGGCACCGGTAGTGGAGCATTTCAAATGTGGGAACTACGTAGCTTGCAAATTCACACAAAACTAGTGCTAGTGGTAGGTGGTATTTTGTGCTGAATGATTATGATTATTTGAACTGCAATCCAATGAAGGTTGTGTATGCCATCACAAGCCCTTGTAGGACATTGTATACAAAAAAGTCAAATTATCAAGCAACGCATCAGCCAACACCAAAGCAGGATAAAGTGAAAGAAAGAGGGAGCACCTCTGGTAGAACATTACATTGAACTGGTACAGAATGCTGATCAGTTAGAGTGGCAGGTGATTGAAGCAGCCAAATTCAATTCCTGATAAAGAAACGTGGCCACTGTGTTGACAAGGATGCAAGCCATTTGATAGATTGTCTCTACAAGACTGAAGTGGAACTCAACTATGAGGATGAACTGAAAAACATAGCCACCATAGTTTCTTGAGAATACGTTACAGTGGATAAAACAAGACATGGCCTGTGGGCCTGTGAGACATAATTGATTCAATTGAGCTTTGTGTATATTTTTGCTTATGTGTATTTTGTAATAATTCTGCCTCCATATGCATTGTGTAATGTTGAAATTGCTCAGAGGGGTGAAGAAATGATTATGTATTACCATATTGTACTCCAACAGTTTTGGGCATGCTGTGAAAGAGTTGTTCAGTTTCCTTCCTTGGTGCCATGTGTGCTGGGAGCCTATTTGAAATTAACGCTAGGGGGTGGTGTGCATGCAGACAGCCTAGTAGTCTACCCAGAGGGTTGGTCATGTGAGGATGTTGGGGTTTGTTCAACAGCTTCCTCCACCACACAAATACAGCTTTTGCACACTGCTCAGACTTGGTGTGAGCCTGTGCTGTGAGTTCCCTACTTGGAGCATGGAACTTCCTTCATATATCGGTAAGCCTTTCCGTCTGCCACATTTAGTGTATTAACTTCAAAATGCCCATTTATTGGGATTTTGCATGAATACTTTGGAATGATTACCCAAGTTGTCAGGGGTTAGTTCCACACATCACCTGTCTTGATTCTGCCATCACACAGCAGTGAATTATCATGAAAGACACTGCTGGGATAGTTTGTGCTAAACGGTAAATGTTTGGGAGGCCATGGCTTGCATCGTGCCACGTGGCACATTTAGTAAAGGAGTTGGAGTGCATGTTTGCATTCACTCGGTTGCGTGCATGTTTTGAGTTGAACAGTTTATGTGGTAGAGGTAGCCAGTACCGCACACCACGTGACGTTCTCGGGCCACATGGTGTAATTATTTCGAAAAAAGGCTCTAATTGTAAATTTCTGCGTTTTATGGTATATGTTTTGAAGGTCATGGCTTACATTGCGCCACAGTCTACCATTCTAAAGGCTACAGCATGCATGCTTCCAGTCACTGTTCTATGTGAATGCCACTAGAATTGAGCTGCATCGCCCACTGGAGTCCTACGGAATGTTCCACCCATGAGAAAGCCAACTATTTATGGAGGTGATTGTGGTCAAGCTTCAAAGTATGCTGAGCACTTAGGTGAATGAGATGGCCTTCGCTTGGAACCGGGTTGAGTGTACCCCCATACTGTATAGTCGTGTTGATTTAGATTCCTAAGAGGCAAACCGCTAGGATTGACTCCACAAGCGAGTAAACAGTGTCTTTTGATAGCTGCCTCAACTCAGTGAACGAGGAGCAGTTATTTTGCGTTGACTACTTTACACTAGGAATACAATAGTAATACCCTTCCCTGCGCCGTGAATTCTGCCGCGGGGTGGGGGGGGGGGCAAGGGGGTGGGCGGAGCGCTTTGGTGCTCATGAGGCTCCACGCCGGCATGCCTCACAGGCGGCGTGTGATCATGACAGCGTGGTGCCATCACAACCCTGCCCACTCATTAATTCTCCCTCACAGGCGGAGAATTAGTGCCACTTGGGAGGAGCGGCACCGGCATGATGGCCCCACACCGTCATGAGCACACGCCTACCGTTGTAGTGCAGTTCCTATATCCCTGATAGGTTCTGCGCATTGGAAAAATATACACTATAGATATGAAATACGACTTAGGTCTGTATGTCTCTATCGAGTATATTAAACTTAATTGTGTGTGTGTGCCAGGTAACTCAGAGGTCACTAGAAACTTCTCGAATTAACAAGAAGGGATTAGTCTCTGACAACAGCATAAACATGACAACTTTGGTTCCCTTAAAGTCAGAACAATATCTTCAGAGTTGTGGAAACAATAAATAACTTTTTCACTCAGTCAATCGTGCATGCTTTGTTCCTACAGAGTTGCACAGAAATAGAGAGACGGGCGTTTCAATAAAGAGGTTTATTGAACAGTTTTCTTTCTCATGCAAGAGAGGTGAATTTCTACAATCGTAAGACAGAATGCGAAGTATAATGTGTACAGCGTAAACAATAATATAAAATAATACTGTAATAGCATTGTCTGTTGCTATGACATATATAAAAATACATACATAAATAACACAGGCTAAAATACTCAACTGGTGCTTCTAAAATAATCCTACCCCGGTGTACCTAACCTAAGTCCAGTACGAGGGAAGTAGTAGGTGCTGCTTTAGCATAAGTTTAATTTAGTTTAGTTTCGCCAAAAATTGACAAAGGGTTCTCTAGGTTCTAATCAGCTCCATACCTTAGAATGGGAGAGGTTGGTATCTCTTTCAGGGGACTTGATTTCCCAACACCCCGTAAGGGGAGTCAGAAACACGTGAGCTGGATTCTTGGCAGGAGGATGACACCCTCTGCGACTCCCTAGCCTCTTTTTTCCACAACAAGATTGCAGACATCCACAACAGCTTTGACAACCAACCCGGAAACCAACCCACCCTACCATCCGCTGACCATCTTCCCCCCGTAAACACCCTCGACGCCTGGAACCCAATCTCCACTGAGGACACCATCCGCCTGATGAATTCCATCCACTCTGGATCCCCCACAGACCCATGCCCTCACCACATCTTCAACAAAGCAGACTCCGTCATAGCACCTCACCTCCGAGACGTCATCAACTGCTCCTTCAACTCCGCTACCTTCCCAGAAGACTGGAAACACGCTGAACTCACCGCCCTTCTGAAAAAACCAACAGCAGACCCCACCGAACTCAAAAATTACCGCCCCATCTCGCTTCTTCCATTCACGGCCAAAGTCATCGAGAAAGCCGTCAACAACCAGCTCGCCGCCTTCCTCGAAGCCAACAAATCCCTCGACCCCTCACAATCTGGCTTCCGAGCCAAACACAGCACTGAGACCGCCCTCATCGCAGCAACAGACGACATTCGAACTCTACTGGACAATGGAGACACAGTCGCCCTCATCCTCCTCGACCTCTCTGCAGCATTCGACACAGTCTGCCACAGCACCCTTCTACAACGCCTCAATAACATCGGAATCCAAGGAAAAGCACTGGAATGGATCACCTCGTTCCTCACCGGAAGAACCCAGAGAGTCCGCCTTCCTCCATTCATGTCCGAGGCCTCTGAAGTCATCTGCGGCGTACCTCAAGGATCCTCACTCAGTCCCACCCTCTTCAACGTATACATGAGCCCCCTCGCGGCCATCACCCGCCAACACAACCTCAACATCATCTCTTACGCAGATGACACTCAACTGATCCTTTCTCTCACCAATGACCCCGGCACCGCCAAAACTAACCTACACGAAGGAATGAAAAAAGTCGCTGAATGGATGAAACAAAGCCGTCTGAAACTGAACTCAGACAAAACTGAAGTCCTCATCTTAGGTACATCCCCCTCTGCTTGGGACGACTCCTGGTGGCCAGAAGCCCTCGGAAAAGCACCCATCCCGACAGACCACGCACGGAACCTCGGCGTCATCCTGGACTCTTCACTCTCTATGAACAGACAAGTCAGCGCCGTATCCTCTTCCTGCTTCAACATTCTTCGCATGCTCAGAAAAACATTCCGCTGGATCCCCTCCGAAACAAGGAAAACAGTCACCCACGCTCTGGTCACGAGCCGACTGGACTACGGAAACACCCTCTACGCAGGTACCACCGCTAAACTCCAGAAGAAACTCCAACGAATCCAAAACGCCTCAGCCAGGATCATATTAGACATCCCACGCAACGAACACATCTCTGGTCACCTTAAAGACCTCCACTGGCTTCCCGTCAATAAGAGGATCACTTTCCGACTGCTTACCCACGCACACAAATCACTCTACGACATCGGACCAGACTGCCTCAACTCTCGACTGTCCTTCTACACCCCCTCCCGCCAACTACGTTCTTCCAGCCAGGCCCTCGCCACTGTACCTCGCATCAACAAGACCACCATGGGAGGCAGATCCTTTTCATACCTGGCTGCTAAAACATGGAACTCACTCCCCGCTTACCTTCGCCTCACCCAGAACCACCTAGCGTTCAGAAAGCAGCTTAAAACATGGATATTTGACAAATAATCCTCCTCCCCTTCCTAAGCGCCTTGAAACCCTCTGGGTATGTAGTGCGCTATACAAATTATATGACTTGACTTGACTTGACTCTAGTCAGTGCATCAGCTGGGGAGTTGGCTTCCTTCGGTACTTGTTGTGGTGAGCTGTGTCGTGCAAGTAGGTAGTCGAACTGCACCGAACCACACCATGCTTTGCCATAGCAAGTGAAGGTATATTGCATGTATTTCATTTCAAATAATCTTTATTCGAAAGCAAGTATCATAAAATAATTTCGCAATCATATACAAGTTATACAATTAACAATCCATATATTAATACAAATTTTAAAACCTTGCTATACCATCCACTCTCAAATTAGGCTTCATATCTTGATCAGTATTCTACCATTAGATTTTAAATTACAGATTAACAAAGACAGATGACCCACACAAAACAGCAATTAATCTTCAGTGCTTCATAAATCATTCTTTCAAATCCCCAGATTAGATGATATTTATTTGGCCATTCTTCCTTATTTGTACTAATAATCCACACACATCCCAGGTACTTGGCAAACCCACATACTAGCGAGGACCTAGTTGAGTCCGTTCTCAGGATTCGTAGAGCATCAAGATGGTTTCTAGTACCCAATAAAGTGCATATAGGCTTCAGCCATTTGGCCCTTGCTTGCTTATAGGCTGGGCAAGCAAAGAATAGATGGGCTACAGTTTCCTGCTGTGCATCACAGCAAGGGCAGTTAGCCGAGATGGAGGTTATTGGGTCCCGTTTTGCCAGTGTGGTATTTAGCATTAGGGATCCAAATCTAAACTGCATATATAGTGCCCTGTCTCTAGGTGTCCTGATAAGATCTAGATGAGGCTCCAGAAATCAAACTGGTTTATGCTGGAGAAATTCATCAGATAGTCTGCCAAGCCTTGGGTTATGTAAGACCTGGTTGTTAACCCAATTCCAATAGATCTTTTTTTATCTCACTCTTAGTCGGAGGGACCTGCTTGGCCCAAGCTTTGGCTAAGCCCAGCTTGCTGTTGGTATCCAGGGTGATGAGCAAAGAAAGACCCAACGCATAACTATATAGTTCTGGGGTGCGTCTTAGTCTTACCCAGTACAGAAGAGGGCGAAGTCTAGCCACCTCGCTAAAAGGACGTCTGCCCATGTCGGAGAATAGGGGCTTAAGTGGTGTATTGGTAGGGACAGATACCAGTTCTCTAAGGAATTTACTCTCTGGTCGTCCGATCTCATCTGTTTTCTCGAGACCCCAAAGTTCAGCGCCATACATAGCTGAGCTCACAGCTTTACCTTCATAGACTACTAGAGCCGGAGCTACCATTCTAGTTGACTGTTGGTCCCTTCCGATGGCACCCGCCACCCGCTTGTGGTTCAGTAACATTTTATTCAGGTGAGTCCCCCAATGCATTTTATCGGATAACCTAATACCCAGATAGTCAAAGGAATGGACTCTCTCTAAGGGGGAACCATTGAGAGTAAGATTGTTTCTGAAGTGTTTCCCCAAATTGAAAGCCATAAACTTAGTCTTTGTGATGTTTATAGTTAGGTCCCTTTGTGTACAGAACAATTGAAAGCCAGTGAGGAGTTTCTGGAGGCCCATCCAGGTTTTTGAGCTTAAAAGAGTGTTGTCAGCAAACAGGAGGGTAGGGATTTTTTCCCCTGCTGGGTTGGAGCATCTGCTGGAAATTGGCTCAAAAAACTAACCACTCCATTCACATAAAATGAAAAGAGGGTAGGAGCCACCACACAACCCTGGTGAACCCCCCTGTTGACCTGTATCTTGTCTGTGGTTTGCCCCTGATTCCCCCATCTAACTCGGGCATAGGTTTCGTCGTGGAGACATATTAAAAGATATAAAGATGGAAAGAACATCTTCCTCCTCCATCCAATTTTGGATCCTATTTAGAAGGATTCTGCCAACCACTTTCTGCATGGTATCTAATAGGCTCATAAGCCTATAGTTGGCGGGGTCCTGATGGTCCCCCTTTTTGTATATAGGTATGACCTCTGCTTCTTTCCAAGATATAGGGACGTCTGCTTCTTTCATCCTGCTCAACACCCGCTCCGTCCACAGACACGCCATCGAACTCTGGAACCTCCTAGACGCCACAGCCCCTGACGTTGCCTTCCTCACGGAGACCTGGATGAACGCCTCTTCAGCTCCCGACATCGCCATCGCTATCCCAGAGGGCTACAAGATCGTCCGGAGGGACCGCAACGCCAACCAGATGGGAGGAGGCATCGCCATCATCCACAAGAACACCATCCGTCTCACGACCAGCACCGACAACACCCTGACCAGCGCCGAACACCTGCATTTCCAGATCCACACCAACCCGAACACCACCCTCAGAGGCACCCTGATCTACTGACCCCCGGGACCACGCACACAATTCAGCGAGGACATCGCCGACTTCATCAGCCCGCTTGCCCTCCCCTCCGCTGACTACATCCTCCTGGGAGACCTCAACTTCCACCTGGAGAACAACAACGACCGCAACACCAGCACCCTGCTCGACAACCTCGCCAACCTGGGACTCAAGCAACTGGTGTCCACCCCCACCCACCTTGCCGGACACACACTCGACGCCGTCTTCTCATCCAGCACAGACATCGACTTCAGCCACGCCACAGAGCTTCATTGGACGGACCACAGCTGCGTCCACTTCACCTTCAAGAGAACGACGACCCACCATCACCAGCAACAGGCCGCCCGCAGAGGCTGGAACAAGATCACAGCAGACCAGCTCACCACCTCCCTGAGCCAGCACCCTCCTGCCAGCTCAGCGAACCCCAGCCAGGCCGCCGACAACCTCACGAAGTGGATCAGCAACTGCGCGGACGAACTCGCCCCACTGAGGACCCCGCCCAGCAGACCCGGCAGCAAGAAGGCCCCATGGTTGACCGACGAACTCAAGAGCTCCAAGAAGAACTGCCGAGCCCTCGAGAAAGTCTGGAAAAGGGAACCGACACCGGACAACAAGACCTCCCTCAAGCTTGCCACCCGGAAGCACCACCAGCTGATCCGCGCCGCCAAGAAAACAGCATTCAAGGACCGGTTGGACAACAACGCACACAACTGCAAGGAACTCTTCAACATCGTGAAAGAGCTTTCCAACCCCAGCGCAGGAAACAACGACATCACCCCATCGCAAGACCTCTGCTACTCCCTCGCTTCATACTTCCACAACAAGATCACAGACATACACAGCAGCTTCGACAACCAACCAACGCACACCATGACCGAACAACCACCCCCCACCACCACCCTCCACGCCTGGACCCCGATCAGCACCGAAGACACCATCCGCACGATGAACTCCATCCACTCCGGATCACCGACCGACCCCTGCCCTCACCACGTCTTCAACAAGGCCGACGCTGTCATCGCACCCCACCTGCGAGACATCATCAACACATCCTTCAACACCGCCACCTTCCCGGAGAGCTGGAAGCACGCCGAACTCAGCGCTCTACTCAAGAAACCAACAGCGGACCCCACTGACCTCAAGAATTACCGCCCCATCTCGCTTCTCCCGTTTCCAGCCAAAGTCATCGAGAAGACCGTCAACAAGCAGATGGCCGCCTTCCTCGAGACGAACGGATCCCTCGACCCCTCACAGTCCGGCTTCCGAGCCAATCACAGCACCGAGACCGCCCTCATCGCCGCCACCGATGACATCCGTGCCCTGATGGACAATGGAGAAACAGCGGCCCTCATCCTCCTAGACCTCTCCGCGGCTTTCGACACGGTCTGCCACCGCACCCTAGTACGGCGCCTCAGCAACGTCGGAATCCAGGACAAGGCGCTGGAATGGATCATCTCCTTCCTCGACGGAAGAACACAGAGAGTCCGCCTACCACCATACAAGTCAGAGGCCTCCGAAGTCATCTGCGGCGTCCCCCAAGGATCATCTCTGAGCCCCACCCTCTTCAACGTCTACATGAGCCCCCTCGCGGCCATCGTACGCAAACACAACCTCAGCATAATCTCCTACGCCGACGACACCCAGCTGATCCTCTCCCTGACCAACAACCCCGCCGCCGCCAGAGCCAACCTGCACGAAGGGATGAAAGAGGTAGCCGAGTGGATGACGACCAGCCGCCTGAAACTGAACTCGGACAAGACGGAGGTCCTCATCCTGGGCTCCTCACCCTCCGCCTGGGACGACTCCTGGTGGCCTCCCGCCCTGGGCACCGCACCCAAACCGACAGACCATGCACGAAACCTGGGCTTCATCCTGGACTCCTCCCTCTCCATGACCAGGCAAGTCAACAACGTCTCCTCGGCGTGCTTCAACATCCTACGCATGCTACGGAAGATCTTCTGGTGGATCCCCACAGAGACCAGGAAGACCGTCACCCAGGCCCTCGTCACCAGCCGACTGGACTACGGCAACGCCCTCTACGCCGGCACCACCGCCAAGCTCCAGAAGAGGCTCCAGCGGATCCAAAACGCCTCAGCCAGACTCATCCTCGACATCCCACGAACCAGCCACATCTCCGGACATCTGAGAGACCTCCACTGGCTCCCCGTCAGCAAGAGAGTCACCTTCCGCCTCCTCACCCACGCACACAAAGCCCTACACGACCAAGGCCCGAGCTACCTCAACAGCCGAGTCAACTTCTACGCTCCCAAACGCCACCTCCGATCAGCCAACCACGCCCTCGCCGCCGTCCCCCGCATCCGAAGAGCGACTACAGGAGGAAGGTCCTTCTCCTACCTAGCCGCCAAGACCTGGAACTCCCTCCCGACCGACCTGCGCCTGACCCAAGACCACCTCTCCTTCAGGAAGAAGCTGAAGACCTGGCTGTTCGAGCAGTAGCGGCAACCCCCCCCCCCCCCCAGCGCCTTGAGACCCTACGGGTATGTAGCGCGCTTTATAAATGTCACTGATTGATTGATTTCATTATATTGTTGGTTAA